>NW_027211648.1:12117500-12460000 GCF_022749685.1 Semicossyphus pulcher | reverse complement strand
CAAACCAGGAAATAAAAGCCGGGTTATCTCAGCCTCTGCTGCATTGATCGCTTCTCAGCAACACTCACATGAACAGAGGCGTCATATCTGCAGTGTTGAGTAACTCTGAGCTGGTATAGTATCGTACAGTACGTTTAAAATAACCTCTGTTTAGCCTACAGCTACACTAAGATGGTGGATTAGAAGAAGCAACCTGGTCACCTGATCACTTTTTATCACCAGTGCAGCTTCACTTTGTTTCTCAACATTAAAGATATAATCTCAAAGATATTCAATTCAAAAAATGTCTGTTAAGTCACTATCTATCGCAGAATGAGGTAACACAATGGTGATTGAGCCTCTGGCCCGCTGATGAAAGCCTTTGCATTTGCAGAATCATGGACTGGGTGTCTGTGGCGCCCAGTTAGTGACGCGTTTTCCATCAGCCAGCAGTGGTTGGTCTGCCAGAGAGGGTAGGCGGAGCTAAGCGGCTGCTTTTTCGGTCTCTGCAAGTGTTGCCAGTAAACAGTAATCTACTATGGCTGAACAAACAAAGAAAAGATAGATGACTACAGATACAACTTCATAAAGAAGTTAAAATCCAAAGAAAATGAAGCAAATTCGACCGTCAGTGAGGAAAGTCAAGAGTTACAACCGTAACAAAGGGAGCCAACCGTAGTCGTCTGGTTATCTGGGACGGATGCGCCCACATTTGACTTAGGTGCCTCCAAATAGTCCGACACTGAGAACGTCGAGATTAGTACTTTAACTAGTATATTTTTCTGGCTTGGGTGGATCAAAGTTAATATCGTTTGGTGCCCTGCAGCTGTGAGAGGTCAAATGTAAGGTTGGTGGAGCTACTGACCTTAAAAATGTGGGTCTGCTGATTTTTTTTTTTGGGTGGATTTTGATTCAACCTTCCTTTGTTTTGATTGGCTCTGACAGCGTCCTTGCTTGTGATTGGCTTAGACATACTGTCCTAGTTTCAGATTGACTCAAAATTTGTTTCCTAGCTGTAGATCGGCTTAGACAGTTTCCTCACGTGATAAAGCGCCCTCTATCGTGGCCCGAAGATGCTCCCCTTCAGAGGTTCAACCCTGTTGCGGTGCCATATAGAGACAGTGTACAACACATGTTTTACTTTTTGTCACTGTGTGTATCTCCACCTTCAATCTTTCCCTAACACCAACTGCATCATAATTGGATACTGTTTATTTCCCAACACAGACTCATCTCCGATTAAAGGTTGACCCTGCATGGGATAAGCAGTTTGCCAATGCAGAATTCACACTTGTGTCATGTCATTGGTTAAACTCACAACCAAGAACAGAACTCATGACCTTTTGTCTCAGGGTCTTATAAGCAGTAGTATACCTTACGCCTTTTATATTCAGACTGTTACGTTGCTTAAGTCGATGCATCTGCCATTTCCCCTTCCCCCCCTTTTACCTGTCATTTGCCTCCCTGCCTCCCTTTGCTCTTTTATCTGCTCCCTCCTGCTTGGGGCCGAGCCTCCTGCCTTATGGACGCGGCCTGTCTGCCAGTGGGAGCTAACACGCCGCTAACACATCACACAGCATGACACACTAGCTACAAAACTGGTATGGATGTGTGTGTGCATGTGCAAATATAGATCTGTATGTGTGTGTGTGTGTGTGTGTGTGTGTGTGTGTGTGTGTGTGTGTGTGTGTGTGTGTGTGTGTGTGTGAGAGAGAGAGAGTAGGGGAGACTTTGAGGCATGCATCATTTTCCAGGCACACAAATATGAAAATGCACGACAACTCTTGCATGACAGCCCTGTCATCATTCATCCATCAATCAACTTTTACACCATATACATTCACACACACATAGAGAGAACACACATCATGTGAAGGTAGAAATATGCTGATGGGATGTCATGTCATTTATTATCCAATATAGAGCAGGGAGAGGAACGGAGAGGAACAGGTTGATGGCTGAAGAAGTGAACACGACACCTCAACAGACCTGTCTTAAAAAAGACGGCGTTTAGGCCTCGGGACCGGGGTGCACCAAACCATTTCTCTCCTCATTTCTGTTCATTTGGTCGTCACTGGGTGTTTGCAGGACGTCAGATTCAATTCGGCTCCATCTTTGAGGACGAGACGGGGACGGGAGCTGAGGAACGGCGGAGGACTAAGGTGGGGAAGGAATAGAAGAAGCTGACAGATAAAAATGGCACCTTAAGGCTTGTCTGCCTGTAACAATCTCACTCTTAAGTGAGCTGTCACTCAATTTTTTTAATCATTTCAGGCACAATCCGTCAATCAGCTCTCCTTAATCTTAAAAATACTTCATTATAGCTTGGAAATTACCAACCGTATAGCAAAATATCTGCAGCCTAACGCCAGTTAGCTCAGGGCTTCACTCCTGCCTCTGTCTCCCGAGTGTAAATCAGAGCCTGAAGCAGCTAGTCCCTCTGCTCTGTCTTATCTCCCAGCCGTATATTGCCTTTTCCATTCAGCAATTTCCCCAAACTTACCCCCCTTTCCCCCCCCTCAAGACTTATGAAGATGGGGTTTTATTGGTTGGGGTCGCCTAGCTTCTGGATTCAGGAAGGTATGAGCTGGGCAAGAGGTGAGGACATATAGATTTATTCGCGGTAGAGTCAGAGGAATGGGCTGCCTATTCAACCGGTATCTTTTCCAATTGTACATAGTAGATATCAAACTGGAGCCGGGCTGTACTGTGGAACTGTTTGGGAAAAGGTCACGGCGCTGCTGCGCTCGCTGCATGCAGTCAATTTGTTCAGTTGAAGAGATTCAATTCTCGGCTACAGGCCGAAGCGAGCGAGAGGACAAGTGTAGCATTTGAAATGTGTCATCATGCTTCACTCACTCACTTTAAAGAACGGTCATTAGTGTGATTAAATGCCATATCTAAAACACGGAACATGATGCATATTGATTATATCATTACCTCGTGCACCATATCCAATTGATTCCACTCCCAGCTTGATATTTCTGTAGGAAGCCGGCAATAATGTTAGTTTGAGTGACAGCTGGATTCTGCAGGGCATGAGATTGGAAAGGTTGTTATGTGCCGAAGGCGTGGTCCTATAGATAAAACATGGTTCCAGTCATTTTAAAAATTAAATGTATTATGCATGGGTAGCTCTCATTCATTTTGTGCATTTCTCGAGTCCTGATAAGTCCTTGTAAATGAACTGTATTTGCAGCCACATTGTAAATGGAACGAGCACTGCCATCCCTCTGGGAATAATGACAAAACCAGCGGGTGGAATTATTCTGAGTCGCTGTTTTATGGCTGTTTTTCATCCTAAATTACAGAGCTTGAAATTCAACTTATTATAATTGCCATTTGTGAAATATGAGGCTTTAGTTTCTCAAAGTTAGCCGGATTCATTTGTGTTGATGAGCTTCCAAATTAAGAACTTGAACTTGGAGGAAAAATGATAGAAGTTATTGAAAAAGTCTTTTGTTTCTGGTCTTTTCTAGTCTATGACATCCCCTTCAGTCAGACAGCGTGACAGTGGTTGAACAGATCGGCGTAGTCCCTGCGAGAGAAAGAGCAGATTCAACATAATCTGCGGTGTGATGTCAGCATGTTGTTGTTGTCCTGGTTTGAGCTGTGATTAGACAGCAGATTGAAGACATTTGTTGTGCGCAATCCCGCAGATTACAGAGAGACACAGTGTCATCAAAAGGGCCAGAATCGCCAGCCGTGCAGAATGGGAGGACGGGCTGCTGCACAGTGATGACTGACACATTAAATGTTTCATCGTACAAACACTCAGCTACACATGCTGCATGTTAATACTTAACATGTCTGAACAAAGTGTGCGGAAAAACACGGGAAAAAAGACGTTTCAAAACATGTTACCTCGGGAATAAAACTCCTTCCTTGAGGTGAACGTGCAAAATCACACTATATAATGAAATAACGTGTTAAAGGTGTGTTATCGGATGAAGCCATGGCAGATTATGCAAATCTATACCTTGACTAATGACATGAAAATTACATGTTCGTACTGCATTAGCATACACACATATTCACACTCACACACACACACGCATTAAGGAGACTTACAAGAGCGTGCCGATGTGCTGCCCGTGACAGATCCGTGTATACATGAGCTAAGGTTGTATGCATATGCATGCCTGTGTGTGTGTCTGCGCCACTGTTATACTGCCTGTGCTTCGACGTGCATGAGCGTGTGCGTGTGTGTAGAAGTTCCCAGGCACGTCTGTGTGTGTTTTCCTCCCCTGTCTAGCTCTCTAATAGTGTGTCCTCTGGATTAAGTGATATAAATGGAAGCTTTTCCTCCTGATGCACCATCCACCTGCAGAAAAAATAGGGCCCCAGAGGGAGGACTGTCGCCGCACAGGGCCAACCCTCCCTGATTGCTCCCTCCCTGCGCAGCGCGGTATTCCAGGGGCCACCGAGGATCAACGATGAGGGAGAAGAGGCAAAATGGAGAAGCGGAGTTGATCAGCAATTCAGATCAGACTTGGCTGTTGGAGGATGTGTGTCATAACATGCATCTGTGTGAAAGGACAATGAGATGCGCCACGAGGAAGGAACAAAGGCCGAGCTTAGATGCAGAGAACTCAAGTCAAGGTGGGATGATGGGTTTACATTTTAAAGGAAAGCCCTGCATCCTTCATTAATTAGTGTATTTTCTGTGAGCATATGGTGATGACATCATGGGGGGAGATTCCCATGCATTAAGTAGTGGCTGAAAAATGTGCTGCAATCAAAAACAACCCTGGTAAATGACTTAAAGAGGATTTCTCCCCGAATAAGAACATAAGGCCATGATGCACTGCAACCAAAACAAGTTGCGTTTTTGAGCAGCAGAAATGTGAAGCTTAAAGGGCCAGTTCAGCGATTTTCAACCTCAGTCCTATCATGCTCTTATGGGGAGCTAATGCCATTAAGGTAGGGAAAAAATGCAGTTTCACTCTGTGCCTTTGGAGGACGCTATCCGCTTCTCCAAAGGGCCCTGGAAAACCTCCGCCAGACGACGTAAAGCGCGTCATCTGGCGGAGGCCAGGGAGCTCACTAAACTGCACTTCCTCAATCTAGGACGGCTGCCTCTGATGTCATGCCTCGATCAAAGAAGATTTTTTTTTGACACATTTTGTATTTCGGTTTTTGTACCGCTCTGAGCCATCACTGGAAAACGGTAGTATTTCTCTCCAGCGTCTCTCGCTGGGCCGTTCCTTTCAGAGGGAGGGGCAATGCATGCTGGGTGTTGTAGGAATGTAGAATGGGCGAAACCACGAGCTGTTTGTACAACTTTCTCCACAGCTATGGCGCCAATTATTGCTTCTATCAATTACAGAGAACACCAGCTTTGACTGACAGTAGCTTTTTGCAGGGGCGATTTGCTCCTTTAATGTTTCTTCAATGGAAAACCCTCCTTCTTTGCTCTTATCATACAGTGTTGCTCTCTCAGACTGCATGTAGCCCCAACAAAATCTCCTGGGTTTGTCAAAAAGGAAACTATGTGAAGCACGTATCAGGAGCAGTAAAAGTTGATTCAGCACTAAAGTGAATTTTAAGATCACAGAATAATTCATGATATACTTCAAATTTCACAGAAAGTAAATCTGAATATCTGAGGGTAGAATTTTACTTTTAATTTATGCAACAAATGTTTAATCGCAGATCATATAGAACCAGTTCAAGCTTCTAACTTTGATGCATGTTACAGCTTTGCATGTGTCTTATCTCCACACTCGTTCTGCAGCGATAAGAAAAATGCATTCCCTCTATTTTCAGGCCTTTTAGCCTAAATTTAAACCCAGCAAAAGTTTCTAATTTGCATCGCAACATCTCCTCAGCGTTTGCCCCCCCCCGGCTCTCTTCTGTCTTCCTCCTGTCTCCCTCCATCACCTCCACACCTTCGCTCACCTCGCTACCACACATCAGTAACAATCTCATTTACCGCCCCATTAATTGCTGGAATCCTAGACACTGGTGAGAGAGGTGTGCATGTGTGTGTGTGTGTGTGTGTGTGTGTGTTTCTGTGTGGGTGCAAGAAGTAGCAGTATATTGAGGGAGGAAGAGTGAGGGAAAACACACCTTATATGCACTCACGAAACATCAGTGGTCATCGTTCTTTCTTTAAAGTAAGTAGATGAGATTTATCTACGTTTTAATTCATCACTTATTAAACCTTATTAAATCTCTATAAGTCATCAAGGAAGATCGGATTGAGAGCAAAGGAGGAGTAAGAAAGAAGTTGCAGACTTTTAGAAAACTTTTTATTTCGTATGTTCGCTTATATCGCTGCATTCAAACGCCTGCAAAACAGAGAAACTCACATCTACTCACCAGAAGAAATCATCTTTTTATCGCTGCCTGTGTCTTTTAATGTCTGACACACACATCGGCACACGCACAAAAACTGGAGCGGCACATTAGCAGGGGGCTGTTAATGAAGTGAGTCCCCGCCGCAGTAATGAGCGTGCAGATTTAACTACATTAGCATCCCATCCCTCCTCGACCGTGCATCAGGTAGGGCACGACAGCGCGCACAGTCAGACACATTACTGTTATTTGTTGCAACATTGATCCGAGCATCAGGATGCTGCTGCTTTACCAGCACACGGGATGCAAGGGGGACTTTTTGCACCGAAGTGCTGCGAGTTCAACGGATTTACTTTGAGCTTTGTTTGTATTTGTGGTAATGCTTTGAGAGGCTGCGGTGTTTTCGTATCAGGGGCATCACGGGGGGAGGCTTTTGTGAAGCGAAAGTGAGATATAAACGCTATAAAGGCACGAAAACAAAGGGATGTTTTACGGACAAAATGATTGCTGGGGGAAAAAAACAAGGACCAGAACAGCTGGAATAGTTTCTCACAGATAAATACCTTTATTTTGCAAACATATGTATTTTATATGCGTCATTTTAATAGATGCTTCTATTAAAGGGGCGGTACTATGCTAATTTCAAGCTTCATATTTCACTCTGTGACACCTGTGGAGTAGCTTAGCACAATTTACACTGGTGCTCTGTGCAGGCCCTCATACAGCCGTCACCTGAAACGTCAGCTTCTGTCTCTTTAAGAAACCCCGCCCCTACAAGCCCACTTTCTTCTGATTGGCCAGCTCTTTGTGACATCACAAAGTGCGGCGTGTAGAAAAAACTTGGCGTTCACAGCAGCCTGCAGACTGAGCTGAGGAGGCTGGGGGATTACTCCAACATACTTTTACCTACAGATTTGAAACTTCACCCACGTTTAGTTTGAACATCCAACATTGACACATTATATATATGTCTTAAACTGTGGAACAGCATAATACCCGCTCTTTAAGTTCCATATTCATGTCTTTTTTTCTGACGTTCTTTTAGCCTCACTTCACATGCACTCACGCTCTCTGCAGGCAGTTCCTGCTTACATTTTTGCCGTGCAGTAACTCTAATGAGTGTCTCTGCATGCGGGGCACATCATGTGGATACTTGGCCATGAAATGAAAGCATAATTACACCAGGGAAGTGCTTTTGTCTCTTCATTTTCTCTCATCTTCACTATTCTGTGCTCCGTCGCTCTCAGGTGGCCCCGGTTCTTACGTGAATGCACTCGGGGGCGAACTCTCTCTGTCTCTCCATCTTCTTCGGTCTCCTCTTCACACACACACACACACACACACACACATTTAGACTCCCAGCACTCTTTGTAACAATCATTGTCAGGGCAGGTCTGATGAGAGTGAAAAGAAATTGTGAGTGTGTGACGGGCTTGAGTCCTGGATAAAGGTCAAACAGATTGATGGGTCTAAAAAGCTCGGCGCAAGGACGCGAGGTTATGACATCTTATATCACGGCTGTAGCTGCCACCGCTGCCATCAGCAGCGTCTCCATCAGAGTTTTATGTTACCAGTAAGTGGCGAGCGGTCTCTGACATTCCAAGGCTTTTGCAAATTGTTCTCTCGACAGTTCAAGTTGGTGTTTCTCTCTCCCTCTCTCTTTCTCCTCCTCTCGCAGGTTTTAGTTTGAGATGAATAGGGATGTTTAAGTGGTGGCTCGGGACGACGTCAAATCGTCCTTGAGTGTCGTACAATAGACACAAAGCGGCGCGGAGAGGGGCGAGAATGGGAGGCGGAAAGAGATAAGAGGGAGAGGGTTAACAAAGAGGCTGTCAGAGACTGAGGCGCTTTGTCATTGTCTGGAGCATTTAATGAGCAAGAATTAAACAATGACAGCCCGTAATAACCTGAGAGCAGTCCGTGTGTGTGTTTGTGTGTTGTTAGCCAAAGGTTTGCTTCTGCAGATTATGAGAGATACCTGCCCCACTTAATAGCATCAAGTGATACTAACACCCGAAGCTAAAACTGTTGTGTTAACATGCGTGTACTTATTGACAATTGCTGCCACTCTCTCAAACAATCTTAGCCAGTCTACAGACATGCTAGAAGCTCTGTGAGGCTTCACTTTAGCATAGGCACAGTGTTTGTTTAAGCTAGCATGCTAACATGGCTATAATGACAATTCCAGCATGTTGATTGTGAGCAGGGGACGGAGAACGTTAATTAGCTTATCATGTTAGCATGCTAACACTTTGTTGATTAGCACCAAGCGTGAAGTACAGCTGAGGCTCGTGGGAATGTTTTTAGTTTTAGAGATATTTGACCAACAACAACAAACTTGTACACAACCCCCCTCGTCCGTACTCCTTCAGAAGCTCCGCCCCCTTATTAATAGAAGCACGTTGCAAGGAAACGACAACCATTAACTAGCAATGTGGCAGAATCTGCTTCTCTGTAACAGGTTGGCTTAAAACACAAATCAACTTTTTTCCGATATCATGGTTTACATTCTTCTCATGGAAGAGGAAGGGTAGCCGGCAGTGGCTTCCTTAGTTTGTCCCTCAATCCCTCCCATCGTTTGTCGCCTCTTTACAGAGCCATGGCTGCGTACAACGTAAAGTGTTTTTCAGTGCACATACAGAACAGACAGCAAGGGAATCTTGGGTGGCTAAATTTGATGCAAAATATCTATAGTTGTAAAGTCAAGTGGTGGGCAGCCATGACAGCTCATTGATACATGGAGGCAAGCCGCTAGGGTGGCTAAAAACAGATTGCATGCAAGACAAAGGCAAGTTATTTGTATTTGCTTTGGTTCACACATGGAGCCATTTTTAAAAACTCAGACCTGCCACTCTACAGAAACTCAATATTTTCTAACTTCAGCTGTTTGAAGTTGTGAAAGGCTGATCAGTAACACTGTAGTTACAAGTTTCCTCTGCATGCGAATCCCCATCCTGCCTTCAGCTCCCCAAACTGCAAAGAAGAAGACAAACAGACAGCAATAAGAAATGGGTTACACTCTGATTTAAGCATTGCAGCCTCTACAGTACCATTTATAGTGAAAAGAAACCACAAAGGGCCGCCCACAGCTGCTGAAACAAGCCCTTTGTAATCTTTTAAAGGAACAGCAAACATGGACAGTGTGTCATCCTGGTGTCACTGGAAACCAGGTGCAGCTTCTAAGCCCGTGAGACCTCAACAAATGGGTTAAAATATTTAATAAAGGTCTGAAATTGACAATAAAAACACTTTTTACACACAGTGCAGCGTGATTCCAGTGGTTTAAAGATTAAACAATAGTGGTGTGGGGTTCGACTTAGACTTTTGCTGCGTCACTTTGGGTTTACTTTTAATTGTGCACACATTTCCACACAGAATAACTTCCAGCACAGTCTCTTAATGAGCGTAATCCTCCACGTTTGAATCCCACCGCCTCGTAAAAAGGTCCGGCCACACAGTCCCTCTGCTTTCCAGCTGATTCCAATTAGACGCTCCCATTAAATAATACTGTAACACAGTGTTTCACTGAAGAGAGACCAGCAGCGCGCATTAAGGAAGCTTCTCATCTACAGAGGTTAATCTTTCCATTTTCAGCCTAATTTACAGAGCACTGGGAAACATGCATGCAGGGGGGGAGTGCGAAAGAGGGAGAACACAGCCAGAGGTGGTGCGTTCAGGGGAGGGGACAAAAGTGGGGTTAAAGCTGAGGAAGAAAATAAATAAAAGAAGATATATAGAGGGGAAATCAGAGGAGAGGCCACAACTCCTCCCAGACCAGCCAGAGCCGCCACGTGTAGCAGAGACATTTCATTTGTTGTCTATTTGAGTGGAAAATGACGGGTTGTGATCCAATCAGACGGCCTGTCTGGGGGAAGCGTGAGTGAGCGAGCCAATATGAGGAAACGCATACAGACCAGCCTTCTCTGCCGCAAGCATCCATCTCCAGAATCAGATTAATCAGATCTGAAATTAATCCAGACCAACTGGGCGATATGCAGATGACACCGCCGCGCTTACATGACGGAGCAGCTGTCTCAGAGGTGGATGGAAACCCAGAGAGTTAGGCAAATACAGGCGCCTGCACCGATTTCTGTATCATAGAATCACATTTTTATACAGTGCAAGACAAAGGAGCGTCTCTCAGTTTAAGGCTTCATATAAATGTCAAATGAGGCAACAATAACGTCGTGAATATGTTGAAATAGGTCAAGCGGAGTGCAGTTGATCTGAGGTCTTTACGCAGCAGGCTGAGCTGCATCCGTGAGGCGACTGTGTGTCTGCTTCTCTAAAACACACACCAACTGTTCGGCGCTTCCTGTCTGGATACACAGCACCCCCTACAGGATCATCCAAAACAGGGACTCCCTTTGTGTGTGTGTGAAAAGGATTGAAAGACAGAGCAAAAGTGTGTGTGTGCGTGTGTGTGTGTGTGTAAGCGGTAGGCTAGGCCGAGCAGAGAGGGAGACTCAGTGACTTTATACTCCTGATAATCTGGATTAAAACCCTCTGGGACAGCATTAAACACCGCCGGCTGGGCATTACACGCACACACATACACACTTACGCTCACAAACACAAACACAGTATCTCTCTCTGGGCATTTCTCTTCCTTTTTGTATGTGTTTTAAAAGATTACATGATTTCTTTCGCTAAGACTGTGTTTGCACATTTGCATGAATGCATGCAGGCTCTACATTTATCTTTTGATCTGGGTGTTGTTGTGTTGGATGTTCACACACATTTCAGCCAAACCCTTCAATAAAAAGATTTTAAGAGGAAGTCACTTCCAGGAAAGCGTTGATGTGGATATTCCAACCTTTGACAAGAGTATTCCAACTCTTGGAGTGATGGCGAGTGTTCGATGGGAGGGATGGAGGGTTGGTGGGCCCTGCCCTGCCCTGCTTGGCCCAGCGGGGGTATTAGGTTTGATTGGATTGGGGTTGGGGATTTGTGTATTAAACTGAGATTACTATGTGATCCAGCGTTTCGCAGGGAAATCCACAGCAGCAGTGAGAGGCAGAGCTTGCGGAGGGAGTCCAGTACACTTCCTCATTCGATTCACTCCTGCCCTGGCTTGGTGGTGTCATTTCTACTCCTTTATTCGCCTTAATATACAACAAAAGTCACCCTGATCGTGCTGATTCTGGAAAGCCTTTATTTTCTATTTTTCAGTGGGTTAGTCGGCAGGCTTGACATCAACTTTACACCTGTATGGTATAAAGAAGCTAGAGCCATCCACAAGTTAGCTTAGCTTAGCAGGAGGACTGGAAACAAAGGGTAACAGCTAGCAACCAGCAAGTCTTACGATTGAACGAAAGTTAAAATGACAACTGTTTATTGGGCGTAAAACTCCAGATTATGTTTATGTCAGGAACAGTGGAAATTCCAGGAACTTACTGCTCCCTGACAAGAAATTGTCAGCAAGATAACCCCTCTTTTTATGTTGGGTTAAGGTACAAAAATGTCCGAAATGAAACCAACGTTGACCGTCATGAGGAAACAGGAAGTAAACGGCCGCCTCCTGTGCAAAAGTCTGACAATTTGTTGACCAATCCCAACGCCCTGACATTGTTCCTCTGGCACTTAAAAACATTATGACCACTGACAGGTAAAGTGACGAACATTGATGATCTCGGTACAATGGGTGGCAGTGGGTGGGATATGTTGGAGTCGAAGTTGATGTGTAGGAAGCCTACCTGGGGAAGACATGGCACCAGGATGCACTATAGGAAGAAGGCGAGCCGGCGGAGGCAGTGTGATGCTTTGGGCGATGTTCTGCTGGGAAACCTTGGGTCCTGCCATCCATGTGGATGTTACTTTGACACGTACCGCCTACCTAAACATTGTACACCCTTTAATGGAAATGGTATTCCCTAGTGGCAGTAGGGTAATGCGCCCTGCCACGCTGCAACAATGGTTCAGGAATGGAGTTCATGGTGTTGCCTTGGCCTCAATCCAATCGAGCATCTGTGGGATGTGCTGGACAAACAAGTCCGATCCATAGAGGCCCCACCTCGCAACTTACAGGAATTAAAGGATCTGTTGCTAACGTCTTGGTGCCAGATACCTCAGCACACCTGCAGAGGTCTAGTGGAGTCCATGCCTCGACGGGTCAGGGCTGTTTTGGCAGACAAACGTTGTTTTATGGAAGGACAGTCTCATATTACACCATAACACTTCCCAATATACTAAATTAATCACTTTGACAGCAACAGAATCAAGGGCCCATCTCACAGTCTTCCTCAGAAGATGGAATTTGCTCAAACAAAAGTTGACCTTTAGAAAGTTTCCAAGGTGCAGATTGAACATTAATGCTGAAACTTTCCTCGTGAAGAAAGCGATTTAACCACTCGGCCTGGTAAGTAACTGCTCTGGGGCTTTCAATTACATCACGTGACTTCATCGGCAGACAGATTTTCATGGATTTCTCATTTTTTATTCATCTGCTGATGAGCATCGTGTGCTGTGACTGACAGCTCCGGCACAGCTCTTAAATTGGCCGCTCTGTTAGTGCGGAAACTGTTTGCTCAACTCTGAACCTCAGTAATTAAATTCCACTTTACATACACATGTTGAATAAAACACACATTTCTGATGTCACAATCAATTTTAGATGAAACTCCCTCGCTGTAAGTGAATGCAATAACAGCAGCTCAGTAGACTCATGTTCTATACTTAGCTTATAATATATTTCATTGCTTTTTCATCTTCTATTTTCTCTGCTATATTATTGCTTATTTAATATGTCCTATATAGCCGTTTTCTTCTGTTGAATCATATTACTTCTGCTGCAGCACTGAGCTAATTCCCCTGCAGGGATCATTAAAGTTTCATTTTTTCTTATCTTGAAATTCAAATTTTAATTTGAGTCCTCACACCTTTCCTGCACATTTTCACACGGCTCCCACGTTCCTTGTCTCAGATTCAGGAAAAAAAAAAAAACACATTTGACTGCCAGGATGCGCCATGAGACTCTATGCAATCTGCACTTGTGCTGTTTAATTCAGTTCATCTCCTCTCTCCATTTCCCCCTCATTTTTTCGCGTCTGTTTTGTCCTCTTCCGTCCTCCTCTGATGACTCTCTAAAGTTGTGAGTAATCTGCTTCACCTGACCCCATTGTGCTGGAAGTTTCAGCCTAATGCTTTTCAGAAATGCAAATGGCACCGTGCATCTGTCGTACTAATCTGTGTGAGTCCGCGGGCTCGTGTGCGAGCACGAGAACCCGAAGAGATTAGAGCTCACAATGGAAATCAAGACTCAGTGAAAGAAGATGTGACAGCTCTGTCATAAGCCAAAGACATGAATCCATAGTGTTTACAGTGGGTCAGCTGTCCACCAGCCTTCATCCTCCCCTCTCTCACTCTCTCTCCCTCTGCTCTCTCCCTATGCACAGAGGTAGCAGTATCGGGCCTACCGAGTAGGTCATTGATTTTCTGTCAGCAATGCAAGGGCTGAAGGCCCATTAGGCCAGGAACAGACAGACAGATGTGCATACCGACACACACACACACACACACACACACACACACACACACACAGAGTTAGGCCATGTGTTGTACCACCGCATGCATCCAAATGAACTCTGGGGATAAAACCGAGGAATTTTCTACATGCATTTCCAGTGTTGCACTGGAGTGAGGAGAGATCTCCAGTAATCTAGTATCACACTTTGATTATAATTTAAAGGCACAGTATCTTGGTTTTTTTTGCCATTAGGGGTCTCTCAGTCAAAACAATAACAAAAGATGATGATGTCATTAAGCATTGTTGAATCATGGGAATTGTTGTCTTCATTGTTAAACAAAGTGGATAAAAATCAATCCGATGTGACTCCAGAAGGAATCAAGAAGTTGTATTCACGTTTCGCTCAGACACATTTATTTACAATATGTTTGCTGCACATTAAAGTTGACATATTTTGCTAATTGAAAAAAAATCCTTTTTTTTCTTGGTTTGAACCATAGACTGTATAAAAAGATGGACGACATAACAGTTCCCCAAAAGTGAAGCCAAAACATCTCTATCGCCCCCTGCTGACTGGCTGCAGTATAGGTCATAAAGCCCGCCTCCTCCATGCTAACAGATGGGACGTGAGTCAAACTATAACATCAATATACATGGCAAATACATTTTTCTCAAACATGGTTTCTGTCATTATAGTTAGTTCTTATCATGCTGATTTACGTCCAAGTGTTCATTTTTAAGACAAGTTTAGTTTTAATTAGTTATTTGACGCTCTAAAAAGGATGATTGACAGCTCTGTTGACGAATGGCGGCTCCTGCAGCCGATCTGTTCCTGATTAGCAGAGTAGAGGAGGAACAGCGAGAGGAGACGTAACTAAAACAATCACTACAGTCATTGAAGGTTACATATCTGTGAACGTCTGCTTCAGACCAACACAAGAAGCTGTTCTGCTGTTAAACACGTCAACATGCAGGATCTTTGCCGGTTTTTGCGGCAAAAGTGTGTTTTGGTTAGCGGAAGTGGCCACGACAACTTTGTACAATGAGAGCAGATGGAGACGCGTCGTCCATCTTTATATACAGTCATTGGTTTTTTAGACATTTTAAGGCCATAATGTTACATATTCTTTAAAAGGCGCTTAAGCAGTATCTAATTGTCATGTCTAGTCTGAACTGTGTTTCACTTCTGACTACAACCAGTGTGATGGATGAGTTATGTGTGGTCAGAAATGTGCTTTGCTGCACCGGTAACCCCACCCACTAGTGATGTCACAATGTACCTGCACACCTGTACATTGCTACAGCTACAGGGAAACCACTGAGAGAGGCAGAAAAACAAAATCTTTAGCTGATGTAATATGATCAGTTGCGACTAAAATTAACTTATTTGTACAGGGACCCTCGATGGTGTCTAAGGGATAAAGTGTTTACAGCAGTTCTGGTTGGCCGGCTGTCAAAGAGAGGGTAACAAGCAAAAATTGGTACATGGGGGATATCAGCACACAGTCAGCATACAGTCTCTCCTCAAAGGCATTTATAATTTTGCACCTGTGCGCTTAAAAAGCGATAAAAGTTATTAAAACTGTAGCCCCCAGATACTGACACAGAAATGGTTCTTCTATATGATCTAGCATGTATTTCGTTTAATCATATTCATGCCATTATGAGCAGCAGATTTTTACAAAATGGTCAAATCAAAGCAGCAAGATAACCCCTCATTTTTTCCTTAATACAGCCAATTTGTGACACTGGCTGTGTGTCAGAAAAATTTAATTTTCAGGCCCAAGCTGGGATCCTCCGGGGATGTCACTTAAAGTAATATTTTCAGGCTCCCTCGAGGTCCACAGAAAACCTTATAGAGCAATTTTTCACAGGCTTTGCTGTTCGTCCTGTGACTAGTCATTTAATTGTGCAATGTATAATGATCTGTTTGCCCCTTAATGTACTAAAACTTAGAGAACAAGTGTGCAAATATTAAAATATGGCATGTTTGTTAAATGATTTTAGTTACACATTACTCATCTTTGCTTTACATAACGACTGTTCCCTAAGTTCAACCAGTTCGTCTCTGTACCTCTCTCTCTTTCTGTGAAGGACATGCGGCTGATTGATGGTGGTCCAGGAGTTTGTTAAGAGGCTCCAGGTGGAAAGCTGTTATCAGCTGTAGGCCACAAGATTACCTCCAGCAGCTTTCTGCTCCAACTTTTCCCTCCTAAATCCTCCCATTCACAAGCTGCTCCCAAGGCGCACACACACACACACAGCACCCGACTTCATGTACGCAGAAAATCTCACACACATGCAGGAATACAGATGGCAACACACACCCACAGAACAGATTTTTTTTTTCGTTTGATATTTTTCCACCATATTTCATTCCCTCCTTTGCCTTTTTCTCTTTCTCTATTTCTTTTCCGTCTCTTAAGTCAACACTTTAATGTCAACACAGCAAATGTTGACTCAAAGAAGACCTCCGTCTAGCTTACTTTGGTCTGACTCTCTTCCATGTGTTGACCCTTGGATTTAATCTGCCTTACCTTTATCTGTCACTCTGCCTGATATCCAGCTGTTTGAGCTGTTAAAATATTAACAGGGTATTTTTCTGTCTCAGTCTTTGAGCGGCGCTCTGTGATGGGTCACTAGAGAAAAGGAGGAAGTTAACAGCCTTAGATAGAGTCAGTGTAGTCGCACCTTTCACCTCTAATCTACCTCAGAAGGGATAACTACAGTGAAGGAGGTCAGAGGACTGTTACCCCAGAAACCATGGAAGTTAGCAGAAAAACATTTCGTCATTCATCCACAGCAAGATATTGAAGACTTATTCTGCAAAAACATTATCAATGTAGTCCAGTATCAGTGTGGTCCGACATCGGTGTAGTCCAGTATCAGTGTGGTCCGACATCGGTGTAGTCCAGTATCAGTGTAGTCCAGTATCAGTGTGGTCCGACATCGGTGTAGTCCAGTATCAGTGTAGTCCAGTATCAGTGTGGTCCGACATCGGTGTAGTCCAGTATCAGTGTAGTCCGAAATCAGTGTAGTACAGTATCAGTGTGGTCCAGTATCAGTGTAGTCCAGTATCAGTGTAGTCCAGTATCAGTGTGGTCCAGTATCAGTGTAGTCCAGTATCAGTGTAGTACACTATCAGTGTGGTCCGACATCAGTGTAGTCCAGTATCAGTGTAGTACACTATCAGTGTGGTCCGACATCAGTGTAGTCCAGTATCAGTGTAGTCCAGTATCAGTGTGGTCCAGTATCAGTGTGGTCCGACATCAGTGTAGTCCAGTATCAGTGTAGTAAACTATCAGTGTGGTCCAGTATCAGTGTTGTCCAGTATCAGTTTAGTCCTTTATCAGTATAGTCCACTATCAGTGTGGTCCGACATCAGTGTGGTCCAGTATCAGTGTGGTCCAGTATCAGTGTAGTCCAGTACCAATGTAGTCCAGTATCAGTGTAGTCCAGTATCAGTGTGGTCCAGTACCAATGTAATCCAGTATCAGTGTAGTCCAGTATCAGTGTAGTCCAGTATCAGTGTGGTCCAGTATCAGTGTGGTCTGGTATCAGTGTAGTCCAGTATCAGTGTGGTCTGGTATCAGTGTAGTCCAGTATCAGTGTGGTCCAGTATCAGTGTAGTCCAGTATCAGTGTGGTCTGGTATCAGTGTAGTCCAGTATCAGTGTGGTCCAGTATCAGTGTAGTCCAGTATCAGTGTGGTCCGGTATCAGTGTAGTCCAGTATCAGTGTGGTCCAGTATCAGTGTAGTCCAGTATCAGTGTAGTCCAGTATCAGTGTGGTCCGGTATCAGTGTAGTCCGGTATCAGTGTGGTCCAGTATCAGTGTAGTCCAGTATCAGTGTGGACTGGTATCAGTGTGGTCCAGTATCAGTGTAGTCCAGTATCAGTGTGGTCCGGTATCAGTGTGGTCCAGTATCAGTGTAGTCCAGTATCAGTGTGGTCTGGTATCAGTGTAGTCCAGTATCAGTGTGGTCCAGTATCAGTGTAGTCCAGTATCAGTGTGGTCTGGTATCAGTGTAGTCCAGTATCAGTGTGGTCCAGTATGTGTGTTTCTGTCTGTGTGAGCAGGGACACAGCAGACCAGCACTCCTGAGGAAGGTTTCCTGTTACATGGTCCAGGATGACATGCTGCTGCCATGTCTTTAACAGTCAGGTAATATTATCTGTTGTCATCTTCTTTGTCATTTTGCACAGGTCATGTGTGTCAATTATTTTTGATGTAGAGAAAGTGTTGTCTAGATTTACTGTAGCCTCCTCAAATAATTTCTGTCCCAGCCTTGAGAAAGTGAAGAAGGAGAGGCATCTGGGAGGGAAAGCAGTATGAATCAAAGCTGGGGTAGGATAGGAGAGACGAGCCATCGTGTTGGCAGAGACACAGAGCGGCCCTTGCAGGCTGCTGAAGGTCTGCAGAGGATGGCAGCAAGATGAATCCGAGGGTTATTATGACAAAGACAAAGGAGATAGAAGCAACCAGGTTGGAAGACAAAAGTGTGCTGAAGTCAGAGGTAATACTCTATGAAGGTGACTGACAGTGTCAGAGGATAGACAGGCGTCTGTATTTAAAGAAAATATATGACATAAAAGGTGTTGAGGGAACGATCTGTAATTAATCTGTATTTGTTCAGACTAGAAGGTATCTTTTACCATCAGTTTCATGATGGTACTTAAGAAATATGTTCAGTAATATGAGGACAAAATGAGCATTTAATCACTTGCTACAACATGAATTTATATAGTCATGTGTAACCAGTAAATATGTTACATAATCTAACCCATTAAACAAGCAAAGATACACATACTGAAACGATATCTAAACTCTCCCTACGTGTACACTTATAGAATATTTAGCCTGCATTTGACAAACAAATTGAAGTTGGACATATGGATAGATATTGAACACTGTACTTTTCATTCTTTTATGGACAAACTAGCTTGGATCTAGTTTGTGTGAGGCTGACTCAAGGGATGGAAGTGTCAGTATTTTGGCCTGTCAGTCAGTGAGGTCCAGAGTGAAATATCTCAACAACTAATGAGTGGAGTGTCTTGAAATCTATCGCCAGAGATTTATGGCCCCGATTCTGGCCCTCATCCCAACGGCCTTGGTCCATCAAAATCCATCAAATTCTTTTTCGGAGACATGTTTCTACTATTATGAGATGGATTGCTTCAAAATTTAGCCCCTTTAAGATGACTTGTAATGACTTTGTTTATGACCAAATACCTTCAAAAGCAATGACTGTGAGGGCACTCAACCTTTCGGCCCTGTGAGAGTGGTGAAAGAATCAACTCACTGCAATCAGGTGTGTGTGGCACTGATTGGCTTTGATTAAGCCCAGGTGTGGGGAGTCTTCATATACCCTGAGTCTCCAGTGCCCTGTGCTGACTCATTATCTCACCTTCAGAGGTAGTGAGAGGTTCTCCATGTGGCTTCTCTAGTTGTCGGTGTAGCTGCAAACACCAACTCAGAACTTTGTGTGTATTTGTGGTCAATTGCCTGTTTCCCAGGGAATAATTTGGGGTGCTGGAGAGTTTGTGTGACTCCAGCCTTTTGGGTTATCAAAGGCCTCCCGGGCAGCCTTTGCCTTTAGCTTTGAGGTTTCTGGGTCTCCTGGACAATTTTGGTTTTGAGTCAGCTGAATGAATGAGCTGGTGATTTAGTTTATCATTTTAGTGCTTTATTTCATTAATAATGTCAATTCCTGACAATGACACTCCAATCGCCCCCAGCTGGACTTTGTACAAGTGTTCTTGAAATCAAAAATAGATGTTAAAGTATTTTAGCACACACGTCTTGCTCTGATTGTCATCTATACGCTAGTATCTGGTCTTAAAATAATGTAGGTCTTCCTGGAAACAGAAAAAAAATCTGTTGAACCCTACTCTCTGGTGTCCACTGATTTTGCAGCGTATGAAATCCTTTCTCAAAGCGTCATGACCCCAAGGAAGCACAGTACTTACAAGCTAGCAGCTAGCTAGCACTTCTGGTATGTCACAGAGTCTGTTTGAACTTTCTCACATTTAGCGCTATTTGCTGCTGTAAACAGCAATCGGTATCTAAGTCTTACATTAGCTATCTGTCTTTGCAGGAAACATAAATATGCAGAATCAAACAGCACTTTGCTAGCCGTGGGAACTTTAAGTGCAAGTTGGCACATGTTAGTATGCTAATATGCAAAACTAAGATCGTGAGTATGGCAAATGTTACCTAATAAACATTACCAGGTTAAAAAGTGTTATTGTTAGCATATTAGCATGCTAGCATAAGCATTTTGGTCAAAGTAACAAGACTTTTTGGTTCAGCCCCCTCGTTGAACCGTTAGAAGTTTCTGTTTTACTTGTTGTACTAGTATTGGATTCTTAAAAGGCAAGGATTAAAAACTGATGATGCTATGATGATTCCTCTGTTGACAATATCATCTCGCAATCCAAAATGAAAAGGCAACTTGGGAGGCCGCATCCGTCAAAGGAGTCATTCCCTTAAAATGGGACACGGCATCTTTATCTGTCCGGCTCACTCTCATTTGCATGCTCTCCACCGCTCCACCCCTCATTGCACAGTGGCACTTCTGGGTCAGCCTTCTATCACGACAACAGGCAGCGGTTCAAACTCGGAGACACACTTAGCCCAAAGAGAGGAGAGACAACAACGGAACGGAAAAAAACAAAAACAAAAAGAGACGGGAGCCAGAGCGAGACAGAGAGGGGGGATGGATGAAGTGAGGAGAGGAGACATACGGACGGACACAGTCCAACAGACGGAGAGCTATGGGGACATTTGGAGGATACATGAGGCAGTTATGAACCTATTTGGTTTCTTCTACAGGAGCGCCCGAGTGTCACTAATGGCAAAGCAGGGGCTGGTAAACACATTTCTGTGACGGCACGACACTGCCGAAAAACAAATTAAACTCTCTTCTCGCATTTCACACTCACTCAACCCTTTTCTCTCTATCTCCCTCAATTACTCATTCTTTTCCACTCCAGTTTTTCTCCACCTCTGTCTTTGTCTGACCATCTCTCTCCTTTATCCTGTCCTCCTGTCACGTCCTCCCCATCCATTCCTCCACTCTGCCTCCTTCTCTCCTCTCCTTTCCTCTGTTTACACCCAGAAATGAAAAACAGGGCCATATGCGCGGGGACAGCTAGCAGAACCGCGCCCCTGATGCTCCTGCTGAGGCAGTTAAGCGGCGCTCTGCAGGCTGCGCCCACTTCAGCCCTGCCCAGGACATGTGGACAAGTTGGCAAGCGGAGCAGCGCAGAACAACACGGTGGCTGCTTTCTGGCTGGTTGTAAGTGCGATGAGACTGGGAGTGTAATGAAGCTTCTGGGTCCTTGTGTAGACTCGCTACTCCATGTACAATGGATGTCTGAGCTGCTGGTGCAGAACCCGATGAGAGGTATGTATGGTGCTTTTGCAAGAGAAGAAAAGACAATGAGGCTTATTGGGAAATCTGTGTGTAAAAATGAAGACTTTATCAGTGAGGTTTGGCGTAGCCTGTTTCCATGTGCTCATAATTACACATAAAAGTGCTCATTAAAGGCCTTTTGACTTTCCTTAACATCACCCTCAATGCATCCTCAAATGAATCCCTTCTTCAACCACTAGATGTGAAACGGCTTCAAAGTGGAATTTTGCTTTCAAATAAAACCATGAAAGCAATCGCTGCCTCCCCAGAGACATCCCCCTCCGTTTCCTCACAGCCTTAACTTGGGTTAAAATAATTCCTAAACACACAGCTTACCTCTTTTTGACCTTCTTTTCAGGAGAGATTTGCGCACACGTGTGCACGTGTCACTTCTCGTCACGGTCAGCGGCGGGCGTCCTTCTACGTATCGATCGGGGAGTTCCATTTTCTTTCTTCCCTTCCCTTCAAAGAGGTCAGAGCACGAGAGCCTAATTTGTTTGACACTCCAAAGCACGGGTAATATGTCCCCTGACCCTTACAGCAGTAGAGGATAATTTAGTGTCTGACAGCACACTGCTTTGAGAGGTATTTTAGAGGCTAATCTGCCGCAGCTAAAGGGTGCTGGTGTTTTCAAAAAGCAGACATTATAATAGGATAAACTTTCAAAGTCTTTAAAGTCCCTGCATGAAATACTAGAAAACAAAAGCATGCAACTGACTGGAAGTTTTTATCTGATGTGGCAAGGTAATTAATGGTAAATGGACTGCACTTTACACTACACGTACCATTCACACACACATGCATAGACTGATGGCAAAGGCAATGTACAGTAGTGCCAATCCGGCCAATCAGTCATGCACATTCAAACACTGATGGCTATGGCTAAGGGAGCAATTTGGAGTTCAGTGTCTTGCCCAAGGACACTGTGACATGCACAACCGCCACATGGGCTGTGTGAAGTGAGCAACCGCACAGGGCCTCGCACAGGGTCCGCAGCAACACCTCAAAACTAGGCAAATTCTGCGGGAAAACCGCAGACCTGGCAACCCTGGCATTGCATCCCGCATTATTTTTTTTTACTATATCTAATATGTTCAAGACTGTTGTTGACCCACCATGATTCTGAAATTAAATTCCTGTTTGACACTGCATCGTTACTTAGCGCGAGCTCTTTCTCGCTGCTCGCTGCAAGAACGAAGGAAGAGGGGAAACCGTGTCGGCCGCACGAGAGCGCGACAGGTTTCGTAAAAACACGAGTCGGGAAGAATTTAAGAAGTCACTGCGAGGATCGCTGGATGAGCAGGTGTGCGAAGCTAGAAGGCGTGCACATCAAGCTCGCACAAGGCCTCCCTGCGCCAGCTCTGGCGACATGTGACAAGTCAGGGGTCAAACCCCAAACCTTCCGAGTGAGAGGCGACCAACTCTACCACTGAGCCACAGCCTTAGCAACGTAGTTTTATGTACTTTTTATAACCTGATAGAATAACATTAATTGCACAAAAATGTTACCACAAAAAGAACTGTTAATCATCTCTATTTCTTCTGTACTTACCAGTACTTATCATGAGCAGACTGCTTATCTCTTACCTAGATTTCAATATTAGAAGTCAGTGCATTTACGTACCTAACTCACTTTTCCATACAGTTTCCACGGAGACCAACTACTCGTTCGAGGAAAATTTCAGAATAAAGCTCTTCAGATCCTTTAATAAAAAAACTGCCCAGTGAGGAACTGAGGCTGCAGCAGGTGGTAGTGAACAGAAGGAGTCCCATTTTGGAGTTGGACAAGCCTCTGAATATCTTTAATTCAATGCGTTTCCTTGTGCCAATTTTCTAATAAGATGCTGAAAAATACAAGCAAGAGAGTAGTAAGTTTCACAAGGCATATAATGTTAGCCCAAGATTAAGCCTTTTTAAAGCTGCTAATAATTACTACAATAGTCGACAAACCTTTATTTACATCCTTGGGAGGCTGACCAACACAATGTAATCATGCAGGAAAGCACATTCCCAGCCTACAACAGTCCTACTGCACAATTCTACATCAGCTCAAGTGCTCACTTAGGCCCTGTTTTGACACCACATTACGCTAATACTGACAGTGTGACACCGGCCTTATTAGCTCTTCATCCAATCTCCCTCTCCTCGCTCACTCACTCAACCCCTCCCTCCTTCCTCCTCACATCACTCCCCGCATCATTCTGTTATCAGGAAAAGGTGTCAGAAGAATGTGCTTGACACTTGCAAGCGAGCGGTGTGCGTATTTGTGTATATGTGTGAGTATATTTAGCGAGGTGACACTTCGGATCGACCATGCGCTGCTGCAGGAGCTGGTGCCGGTGTGTGTGTGTGTGTGTGTGTGTGCTGGGGGTAAATGGGTCACTAAGTTACTAACTACTGTTGAAGGAGGTTTCTGATGTTTACAGGAGCCCTCGCTGACACCTACTGAGCTGTCAGTGTGTGTGTGTGTGTGCGAGCCGGTGTGTGCGCACTCACCTCTTCCTGGACTTCTATTCTTCAGAGGAACATAAGTAGCAGACCAGAACTCTCCCATCTGCCGCTGCTCTGTCCTTCCACTCTTTTCCTCCCCTTGTTTAATCATGTCTAAGCTTTCTTCCCATCTACTCCCTCTCTGTATCAGTTTCCAATCTTTTAAGGTGTCTTTTCAGCCACTTGAGCTCAGGAACTCACTCACATTTAGCTCCTTTCATTCAAACTTAAATAATGGACGATAAAAAACACACATTACCACCTCTGGCGAGAGCTCTCTTTGTCTCTCCCTTCCGTCTAAATATTTGCCTATCTCACTGTTTCTGTTTCTCCCCGCTCTCTTTCGCGCCTGCACCCCTGCCTGCCTCCGACGTGTGGAAATAGTAAAACGGAACACAATAAACGTTATCACAACAGCCACTGAATTCAGAGAGATAAGAAATTCATTAGGCGCCAGCTTGCTAATGACGTGCAAAGAGATGAAATTACGGCAAGGACAAAAAGGATGTAAGGGACGGGAGGAGGAGGAGGAGGTGAAGTGAAAAAGGATGTGCGGGGAGGACAAAAAAATGTTTCCCCGGGATGGCTCACCGTATCATAGAGTGCCAGCGCGATTGGCTTGTGACCTCTGCGAGTGGGAGAATTAAACGAGGCCTCATTCAGACGACAAAACAGTCTTGACTTTCTTTCTCTCCCTGATTTTGTTTCGTTCTTTTCTCTCTCTTTCTCCGGGGAAATCACGGATAAAAGTCAGAAGCACATGTTGCAATCTCTTACAGCTAACATGCTACTCAAGGTCACTTTTATGCAGGCCTCTATTAACTAATAATGGAAGTTTGCAACCTTCTGCCACAATGCAACGTGGACAAGGACTATTTTCCTCCTGCATCGAGTGTGGAGAACAAAACATTACAGGTCCATCTGTGGCACATCAAAACAGACTACCATAATCCCAATGTCACTGCCTCTGCATGCCTAACATTACCCCTTACACACACACACACATGTGCCATCTGGTGCCCATCCTGCCCCATGTTATACCCCCTCTGCCCTGCGCTGGATTAACCCCTCAGTATTTACATCTTGCAAATCCAGCCGGCGGCCTCTGATAGGGGCCATCTGTAATCTGAAGGTTAGATTTGCAGCATGTGTGTGCGTGTGAGTGTGTGTGTGTGTGTGTGTGTGTGTCTGTGCAATTTGTTCCTGCTCAGCGCGGGGACAGTATCAGCGTCCGCGACATCTGTTCAACACAGGGCCTACACAGCAGAACTGAGCGCATCGTGTGCACCAAGCAGCAGAGGGATGATGCAGTCTATCTCTTTCACACACACACACACACACACACACACACATGCATCTCAAACAGCCATACATGCATGCACACAGGAGATAATGCATTCATTGATTTTCTGCTCTTTGCAATGATCTTCATACTGTTAAAGGTTTAAAGTTGCTATTGTTTTTGTTTCATCTGTCCAGATAACGTTAAATGCATTAATCGCAAGCGTGCCCCTTTTCAAAACCAGTAAATAAAACAACAGAATACTTGTGCACTATTTGGAAATTTTAGGCTTTATGAATAAAATTAGGACCGCAGTGGTTAGCGATGTCGCCTCACAGCTTGAAGGTTCCTATTTCAAGTCCCAGTTCGGATGAAGTGGGCTTTTCTGTGGGCCAATCATTCACCACCTCACCCCATTACCCTCAGGCTGCAGGTGTAGGAGATGGAGAGGAGGCCGCTTTGGGAAAAGCCTAGCCTAAATAAAAGAAGGCCCCGCTGAGCGTGCACTGTTTGTTCGTTTGTTAGTAATGTATACAACAGTTGTGTGATGCTAGATTCTGGCTGTGAAAAATAATTTCCCCACTGGGGACAATAAAGTCCAAAGTCTATTCTCGTACTTAAAAACAGAATGTGTTGTTGGCCAGTGGCTCCCAAAATGACATATTTGACCATTGGAAAGTACCAGCCACAGGCTCACCAGACAAATACTTGGAACACATGGTTAACGTCGTTAAGTTTGGGCCAAAGATATTTGGTTAGGTTGTGGGGAAAAAGTCATGGTTTGGGTTAAGTTTAGTTATGCTTGTAAGCTGAGACATAACACACAGGACTCAAATAAATGGACTGTACTTATAAAGCGCTTTTCTAGTCGTCCGACCACTCAAAACTGAATTAACACTACATGTCACATTCACCCATTCACACAATGATGGCAAAGGCCTAAGTGCCAATCTCCAATCAGATGCCCGTTCATTCATCCTTCATCTATGCCACTGGGAACAATTTGAGGTTCAGTGTCTTGCCCAAAGACACTTCGACATGTGACTGTAGCAGTCAGGGATCGAACCCCCAAGCTTCCAATTGAGAGACGACCAACTCTACCACTGAGCCACAACCACCCCAATATACTCAATACTGGCCTGGTGGTTTGGCTCATTCATCCAACCCGACCTCATTGTGAGTACTATGTGACATCACATCCCCCTTCATAATAATGACAGCCACTAGAGGTAGCCCATTGACAATATTCCAAAAGAGGGTGCAGGTGGTTAAATCGTGGGCCCAGTATACAGAGGCTACAGTCCTCGATGCGACAGCCCCGGGTTCGACGGGCTTTAATCGCTGTGTCCTACAATTCCCATAAAACAAGTCAGAAGCATCATTTGTGAGAGCCTTCTGACAATGAGTATGCCCTTTAAACTTCTGTCTCTGCTTTGCCACACAGGCTTCCTGTTATGATTTAAACGGTCCAAGCTCCATCTGAACTCAAAGTAACCATCTGCAGACCTCGGAAAGCTCCTGCAGGAGCCCAGAAGACTTTATACAACTGTTTCCACAACAATAATATGAGGTAAAGTTCATTTGTTGGGATGGTAACAGAGCTTTTGTGTTGCACACATGGGCGTGCGCACGCATGTCACACAGTTGTACCCATCTGTGTGTGGTCAGCCGCTATAACATCATGAAATCATCTGTTTTCCACCCAGAGAGACGCCACATCAGCGGGCGGGAGGGGGGGGGGGGGAACGCTCTGAGGCGAAATATCGGAGTCTGAATGCCCGGTATTTCTCGCCAATGATGACAACAACCCAAGTGGGATCCACGCTGAGAAGAGGAACAAAAAAAGACTGAAATGAATTTACAGCTCCGCCCGTTGGGGGACGGATGCGCCGAAGATGAAGTGATGATCATCTCCGCTCGCTGCTAAAATGAAATATGATGGCGAGGGAGCTCGGCGCCATTTCCTGCCTGGCACAGGAAGCACCCATCTGGAGTTGAGTGCTGTCTGTCCTCTGCTGTTGTGTTGTAATAGCTCTTGTCACTGCTGTTGCTGTACAGTGCGGTTATTATTTCTGAAGCACCACACGGGTCAGCCGAGGGAGAGGAAGATGATATTCATAGTTATAGATGCTGCTGTTAATATGGAGAAAAGTGTGTGTGTGTTTGTGTGTGTGTGTGTGTGTGTGTGTGTGTGTGTTCTGTGGGGGTCTGTAGGAGGAAGAGCAGCGAGGAACATGCTGGCAGCTGCCCATACGACTGTCACATCCCACCGCCCGCCAGGAAAGCAGAAGGAAGCCACTCGTCATCACAGTGACAACCAGCGCGTGACAAGAGGAGGGAGGAAACGTATCCATCAAAAAGTGATGCAGGGATGAGCGCGCTCCTCCGTCTTCCTGCTCGCACACAAACACGCGCGCACAATGCGTTCATATTTCATTTAGGTCGTCAAAAGGAAGAGGAAATCTCTCACTGAATCTCGTGTTCCCTCTTCTAAACAACATAATAATGCATTTTCCCTTGTAACAAAGTGACTGTAACCCCCCACAGGGTTAATGTTCAGAACACACACACAAACAGAGAGCACAAGTGGAGGGAAACGGCAACTCAAGTGTGAACTGAAAAAACAGCCGAGAGCCAGAGGAACAGAGGGCTGGTTGTGCTGCAGACAAAAGAATTCATTAGAGGGAAATTAACCTACAAACCAGAAAATGCTCTGTTAATACTCAGAGATTTTTCACATCATCTACAGCAAAGACGCTGATTATAATTTGAATAATACTGTCTGAATGTATACAAATAAACCAGAGTGCTTAAAGTGCCATGCATATGTAAATGCATTTTATATCTCTGCTGGGATGTCTTTAAAGTCTCCCAGTGCAGTTTAACCTACAGAAACATGACCTCTAGACACTCATGTCGAGCAGCTACATTTGCAGACTGCTGGTTGGGGGTCTAATATGAAGGCGACTGTACATTCTGAGGTTTTGATGCATGACTAAACAGGCAGGGCTGGATGCTGTGAGATCAGAGCACCACCCAGTGGTTGATTAAAGCATGTGCTCAGGCTAAAGCTGTCACTGACAAGACGCTGACTTTGGGCCTGCAGCTGCTCAGGAGAAACATAGAGAGCATAGTGAGTTTCAACTTGTTGTCTTGTTGTGGGGACAACGCTACAAATTATCTGTTGAGTATTTCGCAGCTAGTGTCAGATATTTCCCTCAGGAGTTGGCAACTAAAAGAGAAGAGATAATATTGGACTTCATCAAGTGGCCAGAAACACAACCCAGAACGAGTGACACTTTTCTCCAAGAAGTTCACCTTCACTTATCACCTTAGAGAAGACGACATGTCACTGCTTTCTTCTGCCCCCAAGAAGCCAAAACAAACCTGAATTTGCAGGTTAAAAACTTTCAATAGAAGAAATAACACTCTTTTCTCATCTTCCTTATAATTATCGTGTGAGAACACGTCCACCCCGCCGAGCTAACACCGACAGCATCACGGTTACCGTTGCGCTAGCATGCTAACCGCCGGTTAGCTTGTCCTACCCGGTTTGAGGCACCTACCTGTCCAATATGAAGAAGGCCAACTCTGCATCGCTCTTTCACCATGTTTGCCGGTCTGAATGGGGCCCACCACGCCCACACTCACCTATACGCTGTGATTGGCTCAGGGAACCACAACAGCGCCCCTCCTGAAAACGTCCCATGCAAAGCAAAACAACAGAATAGATGCAGAGGGAAGGGTCTGCACACACACTCACCAACACACATATATAGAGGCCCATAAGTGATGATTTATATTATATTATATTTGTAAAAGTCTTCAATAAGTCCTTCATAAACACCCCTACAAACATTCATTTTGAAACTCAAGTTTCTCTGTTTTATTATTATTATGATTATTGTTGTTATGACTACCAGGAAATCCTCCTTCCAATGCAAAAAATAAACTTTGCATAGAGAGGCTACGGCAACTGTGTGAAGTTTAAAACTTGTATCAGGCGTACATTGCTTAACTTTGCAACTTAATTCAATTCAGTTTTATTTGTGTAGCACATTTCATACAGATGTAAACTCAATGTGCTTTACAGAAGATAAGAACAAACACACACACACATAAATAAAAAACACATAAACAAATGAATCCAGAAACACAAAAATAAAATTCAAAACATATTAAGAAAATGACCTTTCTAACCCATACAACACACACATATACTCAAAGTATAAGGACAAAGTATAGTCCTTATGCTCCCTGACCTATCCCTATAAGAGCACACACACATGTTTACACCATACAAACTAAAACCCACTAACAGTCAAAGACATGAGTGCTTTTAAAGTGCTTTTAAAAGAACATAACGTTTCCACAGATCTCAGGTGAGGAGGTAGTTTGTTCCAGAGAAGCCCCAAACACACTCACACACCGAAATGTAGGCCGCATTGAGCAGAAATATTCACCCGCCTCGAGCTGGCACTAGTTACAGAGTCCACCAGTTTGTTTTTCTTTAATACTGTCAAATGCATCAAACCTCTCCTCCCATATTTTTGCTCGATTGACACCGAACTTGCAACACTTCATCTTCAGACTGCCTTTAACAGACAGTCCAGACAGCTCACGATGAATCTATATAAATGTAGAAAATAACTTCTTCTTTTTTTATTGTATTTTAAACTGAATATTTGACCGTTGTTTGTGATCTGTCTTTAAACGCACTGACGGCTCTTATCACATCCCTGGTAAGTGTGTACTCGCCACCGTAAGTAATAGTTCTTTCCCAATTCATATATGTTCTCTTTCACTCACTCACTCTCTCTTTCGCACTACTTGAGCAAATCTAGATTTATGTGGCTTTGTTCGATGATATTCACCAAAAGGAGGGTCGTCAAACATTCCTCACTCAATGACTCACACTTTTCATTCAGCCTCTTTAGTCACTGAGCGGATGCTGCCACCTAGAGATCAATCCAGCCAATCTCAACAGAAGCACTACTTGTCCAACTCAATAAAAACATAAACATGTGTGACGATAACGTGCGTCTATATGCACGCAACTCACAAACGTCGCTCCCCGACTGTCGTGCATTGGCAGGAGGGCCGCAGTGGCGTTTGCAGTCTGCAACAGGCATTACTGCAGCCAGCGGTGCCGGCAGAATAATGAATGAGTGATGAATAATAGACGAATAATGACTCGGGGGGGGTGGGGGGGGGGGCACACACATGCATATACAATCACACACACACACACAAGGGCAGACATAGATAATTATTCAGAGAGAGAGAGAGAGAGGTTCCTCTGTCCCCGCTGGTGTACACAGCTTCATTAAGGGGAAGTCACAGACGGGTGCAGGGTGTGAGGAGGAACATCTAACACTATCTTTAACTGCAAATTGGAAAAAAAAACAAAACAGGAAATATGTAATAACGGTACAAATAGCTGCTTAAGTCTTACATAAGTTGAACATGACACATTATGAGTTTATGTATGATACCAGGTATATGACTTCCTGTTGCTCAGCATGAAAAATTTGCTAAAGTGATAAACTATCAGTAGGTTATAAGTTCACTCCTGAAACAAGAGTCGTTTCAGTCGAAAGAAACTGACGTCAGATTTAGAGGAAGTATTTCAGTTTTATGATACTTCTTGTTCATTTTTACCTGTAAATGTACCTTTCACGTGCTGCTGTCGCTACAAGTGCTGTAGCTTTGAATTCTTTCACTTCTGTGTGTTTTGGAGCCGCTCCAAGCCGCGCCACATTCTGTGTTATTCTGCAGAAAAGGTGCAGCAGCTGTCGGGTTTGTTTCAGCAACCATTTTTATGATGCAAGAAAAAAAAAAACATTTCCCACATTTCAGGGACAAAGCGGTCGGACGTGGGTCAGAACAGTGCACGTAAACACATAGGCCGTTGCTGAGTTAGTTTGGCAGGGTGGCACATTGCCGTCTGACAGCGCTCTTTTTTTTTTGTTGTTTCCTACAGCAGAAAAACAAAAATGGGAATGTTGAGAGCGATAAGGAGACGTGGAGGATGCATGCCAGGAATTCAGAATCTAAAACAAGATAAAACATTTTCCCTCTAGCATTTTGTGGACAGAAAACTGTGTGCATGAAGACAATGTGATTCACCTCCACTGCGGTGGCTAAATGTATTTTGTGTTAAACCGAAAAAGATGATCATGGTTAGAACTACACACAAGTTATGGTAATACTTCAGTTGATTTAGCACATTGGTTACGGGTTAGATGTGAGCATCAGATACATATTCAGTGTCCCCACAAGTGATGTAAACAAGTAGACTGTGTGAATTTGAGAGGGCTTTGTAACCACTGATGTTGCACGAAAGTCGGACAACTTATTAGGAATACTGAACAATATAATAAGTAGTTCTAACTATCACTCCTCTGACACATCTCAACAATAACAAGCTAACTCGTCGTCAGATGACCGCCCATAGGAGCATGGATTGTATTACTGTGGATTCACACCGCCCCTTTTACTCTCCACACTGTTCTTAATGCGTGCAACCAGAGCCTGCTGAAACATGATTGTTCCATACTACTTGGACGTCAAATGCACCATACAAACTGAAACCAACACTTCCGCTACCAAAATGTGGTCTTGCGCCTACATCCATCCATTATCTATATACCGCTTATCCTGCAACAACACACACCTTGGACTGGTCGCCAGGGCTGACACATGGAGACAGACAACCTTTCACGTTCACGCTCACACCTACGGGTAATTTTAGAGTCACCGATTAAGCTAATGAGCATGTCTTGGGACTGTGGGAGGAAGCCAGAGTACCTGGATTGGAACCCACGAACTCCACACAGAAAGGCCCCGTATGTCTTAAAGGGATAGTCCGGTTTGTTTGAAGTGGGGTTGTGTGAGATACAGCAAGTGTACTACATACAGTGCTGGGCTATATGCTGCTGCAGATAGGGTCATTTTCACACGTAATTGATCCACTAGAATGTCTCCCCTAAAAATCAATAGTGGTATCGATTGTACGCTATGTTTGAATAATTCACCGCATTTCACTTTTCATTAACGCCTCTTTATTTGGCACTACTTTGTGTGGACCGCAACACATACGTGTTACTACGCCTGCAGCGTACGGTGTTGGATCAGCTGTGTGTGTCGGCGGTTTGTAGAAGAGACAACAAACAGAAGAACGGACGAGAGGACGTTTTCCTTCATGCCGTGAAGTGTTTTATACTTGTTGAGTGATAATGGAGTTAGATAGCGCTCCGCTGAACATCAACAGAGGAAAACCAACGCCGAATGATCAGTATCTAGCATGAGATAAGTATCTCATACAACCCCACTTCAAACAAACCGGACTTTCCCTTTAACCGGATTTCAAACAGGAACCTTCTAGCACTGCTAACCACTGCACCACTGTGCAGCCCTCCTTACAGTCAATTTTTACACATGTTGTAGTTATTTTGTATGTTCTGTATGTTGGTCTCATTTACACACCCAGTCTGGTGTTTAATTTCAATGCTTTTTGAAGAAACCTTTAATATCCTCTCACTTCTCCTGACCCTCCCTCCAGCAGTCGTCGAGTGTTTTTGCTTCAGGTGAGAAGTCTGGTGTCAAAGTGTCAAACAGCAACAATCTTAGCCGTCGCCACAGCCAAAGCCTGAGGGTGACCACCAGTAAAGATATGAAGTGTTCAAGCCCAGGTGTGCTAAGAACCTCGGAGACTCGCCCGCCAGCTATGAAATTTGAAAAACCATTAAAAGTTGTGTGGAGTCTGGTTAGCAGTTTTTCCTGCAGGCTATAAAAGGACTGATGGACTTCAAGTGTTACAAACTGAAGACTTTTCAGAGATAAGATTGGTTTTGTTTTTATGTAAGGATACTTTTTCTCCCTGCCTCCACCTCCCTATTGTTTTAATACCATATTAAGGTATCGGTACGAATAAGGAGGTGGAGACTTTGTATTCTGCTGCTGGCCTTGTATCAAACATTGCAGAATGATATTGATCACTTCTGCTGTTGTTAAGTTTAATACTTGGAAAAAGGAACTTGAAACTTCCCTGTCTTTCAGTTTCCCAGTCTCCAACTTCCTCCATGTCCACCTGCGCTGGTGCCCTGGTTTCACTCGTACCTGTTCGCCTGAAATGAAAGTGGCATTCGCTTTTTCTTCGTCAGAAGGCAACATGCTGCGTAGCTTCTTTCTCCTGTTCTTTTTGTGTGAAGGCACAGGTAAGGACACTTGTAGTAAGATATGTAATTACAGAATCCAGAGTAAAGGTGTAAAATATGCTGTTATTACATTAATTCTGCTTCTTGTTGACCTTGCAGTGAATTTCTCGACTACGGATCAGCCTCTTATTGAAACATCCGTATTAAAACGTCTTTTTCGAGTAATAAAGCCTTTGATTCTTTATTTATTCCATATAAATGAAAGCATTAGAAACATGATTAAGATTATCTAGGTTGTGGGCCATGAGTACGCACACTGCTGTACAATTGACAGCAGTGTTTTGAGCTAAATGCTAATATTTCATGTTAAAATGCTCACAGTGGCTTGGATTCTAATGTTCATCTTGAAAGAGATGCTAAGTGGGATGGTCCGTCATTTCTTTAAGATATTTTCAATGTTACTCAACTCAAAGTCTTTGTTGTAAGAGGCTACTGAATGTGACCCAAATGGTCAATGGTCAACCTTGCTAGCTGCAGTTAGCAACTACCAATTGAACGTTGTTGATTATTTAGCTGCTTAAGACACAAGGCGCAAGATATAAAAATGACCTTCGGGAGCTGTCGGAGAGCAAAAAGCAAATCAAGATGGAAAATAAACACTGGAATAACATCAGGCAGCCAGAGACATGGCTCCAGTTGAACACTAATGTTTTTCTCTAACTGCTGGATTTGTAAATTGGCTTTGTTGGAAGAGGCTACTGAATGTGACCCAAATGGTCAATGGTCATAGTCATAGTAAATGAATGAAAGCTGTGGTTTGTGTTTTTAGTTGCTGGACAGGGTAATCTTTAGCTTCAATCCCCTGTTTTTGTCAAATGTATCTTTTCTTTGGTCTGGGTAAAGCATGTTAGCGTGCTAATGTTAGCTCCTTAGCACTTAACGCAAAGTTTAGGTTAAGCTGCTGAGGAAGTTGTTAATTTTATAGCGGACAACTAATCATTAACCTGGCAGGGCTGCTAAATGAAAAGTTCAGGGTTCCCTTTAAAGTGATGGTGGTCATGGAAATCCATCCAACAGTTGGTTTATAGCACCAGAAGAAAAGTCTAGTGATCACCAACCTCATTAGGACACATCCTCTGGAGACCGTGAATGTCTGCAGAGAATGTTGCTCCTGAGATATCTCAGTCTCGTTCAGAGTGGTGGATCGATCAGCCAACCAACATACATTGCCATCCCTTGAACCACCTTTCTCGTCTTGTATGCAATACCAATCTCTTCTGTCTGTTGCTGTTTTATCCTCCCTAGCAAACGGTCATTTGCAGCTTGTGGCCACACCAGACTACCCTGTTGCTGAAGGTCAAATAGTCCGCCTTCAGTGCAGCAATTTTTTAATACCAAACTCTGGCAATTTCTCCTGGCAACACCTGAAAAATGAGTCCTGGCAAGAAGTGGGAAGGGAAGGGAGGGATCTGACCCTCAGCAAACCAGAGGAGAGTGGAGTTTATCGCTGCCGCAGCCCTTGGGGAGACAGCCCTGACCACGCTGTCTATATCGTCTCCACGCAGCCAACAGGTTTGTAGCCCATTTAAATATTTGGAGGTTTGCACAGCACTTTTAACCTATGATGTGTTTTCAATGCTAATGCTGGCATGGACTCATCATTGGACTGGACATTAATGACAAAGATTTCATTTGAAGAAGTTATAAATGTACTAATCTGCACATAGGAACTGGTTTCAGTGGTTTGCAGACTATTACTGAACACGCTGTAAACCAGTATCTGCTTAATTTAGTGACTGCTAGAACACGACTACTTTCAAGCAATCTCTACTGTACTTCCCCCTCGGCCCTTCAGCTAATTTTAACTACCACAACTTCTGTTTTGGTCCAGTCTCACCACTTTTTATGGTGTTGTTTCTGACCACAGAAGCTGTGAGAGGGCACTCAAAACCTTGCTAGCTGCAGTTAGCAACTACCAATTGAACGTTGTTGATTATTTAGCTGCTTAAGACACAAGGCGCAAGATATAAAAATGACCTTCGGGAGCTGTCGGAGAGCAAAAAGCAAATCAAGATGGAAAATAAACACTGGAATAACATCAGGCAGCCAGAGACATGGCTCCAGTTGAACACTAATGTTTTTCTCTAACTGCTGGATTTGTAAATTGGCTTTGTTGGAAGAGGCTACTGAATGTGACCCAAATGGTCAATGGTCATAGTCATAGTAAATGAATGAAAGCTGTGGTTTGTGTTTTTAGTTGCTGGACAGGGTAATCTTTAGCTTCAATCCCCTGTTTTTGTCAAATGTATCTTTTCTTTGGTCTGGGTTAAGCATGTTAGCGTGCTAATGTTAGCTCCTTAGCACTTAACGCAAAGTTTAGGTTAAGCTGCTGAGGAAGTCGTTAATTTTATAGCGGACAACTAATCATTAACCTGGCAGGGCTGCTAAATGAAAAGTTCAGGGTTCCCTTTAAAGTGATGGTGGTCATGGAAATCCATCCAACAGTTGGTTTATAGCACCAGAAGAAAAGTCTAGTGATCACCAACCTCATTAGGACACATCCTCTGGAGACCGTGAATGTCTGCAGAGAATGTTGCTCCTGAGATATCTCAGTCTCGTTCAGAGTGGTGGATCGATCAGCCAACCAACATACATTGCCATCCCTTGAACCACCTTTCTCGTCTTGTATGCAATACCAATCTCTTCTGTCTGTTGCTGTTTTATCCTCCCTAGCAAACGGTCATTTGCAGCTTGAGGCCACACCAGACTACCCTGTTGCTGAAGGTCAAATAGTCCGCCTTCAGTGCAGCAATTTTTTAATACCAAACTCTGGCAACTTCTCCTGGCAACACCTGAAAAATGAGTCCTGGCAAGAAGTGGGAAGGGAAAGGGATCTGACCCTCAGCAAACCAGAGGAGAGTGGAGTTTATCGCTGCCGCAGCCCTTGGGGAGACAGCCTTAACCACACTGTCTATATCGTCTCCATGCAGCCAACAGGTTTGTAGCCCATTTAAATCTTTGGAGGTTTGCACAGCACTTTTAACCTATGATGTGTTTTCAATGCTAATGCTGGCATGGAATCATCATTGGACTGGACATTAATGACAAAGATTTCATTTGAAGAAGTTATAAATGTACTAATCTGCACATAGGAACTGGTTTCAGTGGTTTGCAGACTATTACTGAACACGCTGTAAACCAGTATCTGCTTAATTTAGTGACTGCTAGAACACGACTACTTTCAAGCAATCTCTACTGTACTTCCCCCTCGGCCCTTCAGCTAATTTTAACTACCACAACTTCTGTTTTGGTCCAGTCTCACCACTTTTTATGGTGTTGTTTCTGACCACAGAAGCTGTGAGAGGGCACTCAAAACCTTGCTAGCTGCAGTTAGCAACTACTAATTGAACGTTGTTGATTATTTAGCTGCTTAAGACACAAGGCGCAAGATATAAAAATGACCTTCGGGAGCTGTCGGAGAGCAAAAAGCAAATCAAGATGGAAAATAAACACTGGAATAACATCAGGCAGCCAGAGACATGGCTCCAGTTGAACACTAATGTTTTTCTCTAACTGCTGGATTTGTAAATTGGCTTTGTTGGCAAATAACACGTTAATTTAAAAGTTGCTGACATATCAGTCTTTCCATCGTGTTTCCTTAGCGTCCAAATGATCAGTATTTCAACCAAAATGTATGCCGTGTAAAACAGAGAACAGAAAAATTCATCTTGGCAGTTTGGTCTAGCGAGCTAATGATGCTAACACTGTAAAAGCCAGTTTATATGTCTCATCGGACTAATAGACGCAGTCTCTCTTGAGGGTATGGCTATTTATTAATCAAAACATGTTATTTCAACACTATTTCAATTTATTTTCATTTGAAACACATTAAAAAAACACAAATTATAGCCTACCATCCCATACCAGCTACCGGTGCTGTCGTTGAGCTCAGCCTACAATAGCGCTGATTGTTGTGAGGACGGCGGCTGCCCTGGCGATCATGACGAAGCTTTAGTTACATTATAGCGCCATCATCTGCGTAAAATACCTCAACACAATAAAATATCTCTCTCTGCATTTTATACCAGTATAATGGTCACACCGGTATGTTGGACGCAGCCCACTTTTTAGAGTACTAAAAGTGCGTCTTTACACCGAATTTTGTGGTACAGATTTTATGTATTGATATATTTTTACCCATTTATACTTAAATTAGTTTTGACTCTATGGCCAACAAAGGCAATGTACAATAAATACATCTGCCAGAAGCTCATATTGTTCTGTATTTGAAAAACTAACAAAAAAAGTATTTTTAAACTATAGAATGACAATTTTAATCAACTACTTACCACTTTGCTGTGACCTACAACTAAAGCCTCTCTCCTTCTACTCTGTGCTGTTTAAACCAACTTACAATAGTTGGTGAGAAGTTAGGAATAGCTGCCTTTGTCCTCACTCTGCTGGGCTTGATCATCAACCTTGCTGTTCTTATTTGGATCGGCTGGATAAGACTCAGCGACACAATGACCACCTCCAAAACTGCAGCTGAAGGTAGAGAACACCTTATAGCCTTTTATGACCTAAAGGTGTTACAGGTTTAATACTATACAACACATTTTTTTCTGTTGGGTCAAATTAAAGCAAATGTTCTGTGAATGATTTTCTCGGTTTCCTTAAAGGTTTTCCTGGACCTGAAAAGTCTCCAAAGTAAGTCTCTACAGGAAATAATGTTTGCTCTGTGTCTACGTTAATCCAGCTGAGTCAGAAGGCTTCATATATTGACGTTATTACGACATTTTGCTCTTCACCAGGGGAGGTTTGCAACAGACTGACAGCGACGGAGATGTATACATGAATTACTCAAACACCAACGAAGCCTACAGCGACCTGGACCCCGCCAGTATGACTGATGCCAATGTGTACTCAAGTCTGTCGTAAACATCCGGGAGAAACTGGAGATGTGCAATAAAAAGAGGACATATTACAAAAAGAGAATGTAGAGCTTAGCGTTTCCTTTAACCTGATATATGAGGTTACTTGAAAATAAGTACTTTGATTAAATCTTATTTCAACAGTAATGGGTCCTTTTCTCTGCGTTTGGACATTTTCATACAACTTTTTTATCTTAGATTACATGAACTGTTGAAGACTTAAACTCTTCCTGCTTGTTAATATGTCAAAATAATACTTTTTATTTCACTTAAATCATCACAATTCAGTCAATTACGCACAAAAATCTGATTTTAATTACATAAATTGGCTACATGGAGTAAAACCAGAACCACACACATTTCTGATTACATGACAAGATGGCAAAAAAATGCATCATAAATCTGTAAGATTGTAAAAAAGGTGTAAGAGCAAACACAGTAAACTGTATAAACAGCAGAGAAGTGTTGGCTGTCTTTGTTGCAGTGAATCATGGGACTTTCTACCAGATATGTGTCACAACATTGGATGCCAGAGGGGAAACGTAACTCAGGCATTATTACTTCTGCTCCCTGGTTTCACAACACCGGATATAACTAGTCTGGGCACAGCTGAAAAAAACAACAACCATGTGACTTTTACATTATCACACATTTTACTGATATAATGTCAGACACTGCCGGTAAGTGATCTAATGACTAAACACACACAAAGAAATAGCTTGGCTTTTTATATGTGTCCCCTTTGACCTCTGCACAACATCTGGTGTCTCATCAGTTCGTTTCTCATACCTACACAGAGGCCTCCTGTACAAATTTCAAACTCATAAATGTTTTGTTGAAGTTCTGCTTGCGAAACTTCTGCTTTTTCAGCTTGAGTTTCACACAGGAAGAGCAGTAGTACTGGTGCAACTTAGACCGCGGTACCTGCAGTATGCACGCATCAAATGTCCAAACAACGCGCGTGAGAAATAAATAGAGACTGAGGGTGCGGTTAAGCAACACTTTTTACATGATGCCATCTGTAGCTGGTATAAGAGGATAAGAACTTTCCCGCAAAAAAATGTTAATAGTTTTTATACAAGTTTTTAAATGTTTAAATCACTCCATTTCGGGCTGTTGTACGTCGTGATGGAATCTCTGGCTCTGATTCCTGCTGTCCATGGAGAGCTCTGAGGTGGCCGTGTGTGAGCACCCTTCTCCCTTTCCAATCTTCTTAATGTGGGCCATGATGAACCTTCTAAACCTCCTTGTGGCAAAACAATAAACTACAGGATCCAAAATGCAGTTGAGTCCCATAAGAAACAAGGTGATCTGATGTGCGTCGTTGAGCGCCTGACGAGTGCTCTGGTCCCACTCCACGTGGCCCCAGCCCTTTCCGATCTGCAACACCGCCAGTGCCCATGGGCCTTGGACGACATGGTGGGGCAGGAAACACAGAGCAAACACTCCAACCACGGCCAGCAACATCTGCAGGGCCCTCCGTTTCACCCCCCTAGGCTTTCTAAATGAAGAGGACAAGCCAATGGACTTTCTGGATGTCATTGTTGCGGATTTGAATTCTGTCTGAGGAGGACTTTGAGAAAGTAACGCTCGGGCGATAAGAGAATTACACACCACAACAAGAAAAAAGACTACAAAAAACATTCCAATTATTGCAAAATGAGTAGCAGCCACCACTTTCTTGTCAGAATCAGTTTGATTATGATACCCCTCAAAACATCGAGTGACGTTCATGTCGGTGTTGGTCCCTGGAGAGGCCAGGGACGGTACAGCCATCAACAGGCTCAACAGCCAGATGAAAATGCACACAATGATCCCACGGCGTCTGTGGTCTGAAGAGGCCGCATCCAGAGGCCGTGTCACTGCCCAGTATCTGTTGACGCTGATGGCTCCAAGAAAGAGGATGGAGCAGTAGGTGTTAATGAAGAACAACGAGCCGGTCACCCGGCACGTGAAGTCCCCGTACACCCAGTTCCCATGGCGGCTGTAGTATCCAATCCAGGGGGGAAGGGCGCACACAAAAAGGAGATCAGCGATGGTCAAGTTTGTCATGTAGATGCGGATTTCGCCCATGGCCCTGGCGTCACGTAGGCGGTGCAGGACAAACAGCACATAGATGTTAGCGAAGAGGCCCAGGATGAAGAAGATGCCATAGACAACTGGGAAGAGGACGTAACGAAACTCTGAGTCCAGGAAGGTTGAGCCATTACCTGCTGGAGAACCAAGACCAAAGGCTCTTGTGACGGGAACCTGTTGTGCAGTCGAGGCCAGCATTTCTGTCTGTGGGAGATGAAACATATCAACATCAGTTTAGTGTTAATTTACTGTCATTTTTGAGACTTTGATTTATGATTTAATTGCATTGTATTGTGGTATACACTGTGGTAGACCCCCTAACCCTAGGTTTCTAAGATTACTCAACTTTCATATAGATATTAAAACTAAAAAATCCTCTCAGTCGTGCTTTTTTTGGGCTACATCTTTTTATCTATTCATTAATAGCCAATATTCTAGTCTCAGCTCATTGGTTACCTAAAGACAAAAAAGATCTAATTTGATGTAATTCAGCTTCATAGTTTAAAACAGGATAAAAACAATCTACCTGCCTCCACATGTCGTAATTTTTTCAAGTTAAGATAGCAAATTACAAGCTGTCGACTTACCAGACTGCTTCCTTTAATATCTCGCAGGATGTGAACACTGCGAATGCCTCAGCAGTAATAAAGTTCACTTTAACTGACTAAATGGGCGTATTTCAATGTCTTAAAGTGGGAGTGATTCAAAGGTCAAGACAAAGGAGGTGTGAACTTCTTTCTTCTTCGGAAACCCCCACATGGTGCAACACACATTTCCACCTCCTTATGTTTGTTCCTGTTCATGAAATTCATCATTTTCAGAGTAAATTCAAAAATAAGTCAAACGATAGGAACATTACAGACATTACAAACCACCAACTTGCTTCAGGTAAATATCAAATTACATGGAGAGAAATAGGAAACAAAAAACTGTCAACTTCTTGTACTTGCAAGAATTTTCCACAGTCATCACTGTGAGGTTGTGTGAAGCAATACAACCCTGTTTCCACCACAGAGATGAAAAAAACGATCCTGTAAGTCATTATTTTGGAAACCTTTCAATATTTCAGCTTATCTCAAAATAATGACTTAGTATCTCAATATTTCGACTTAGTATCTCATAATAATGACTTAGTATCTCAATATTTCGACTTAGTATCTCATAATAATGACTTAGTATCTCAATATTTCGACTTAGTATCTCATAATAATGACTTAGTATCTCAATATTTCGACTTAGTATCTCATAATAATGACTTAGTATCTCAATATTTCGACTTAGTATCTCATAATAATGACTTAGTATCTCAATATTTCAACTCAGTATCTCAAAATTAAGACTTAGTATCTCAATATTTTGGCTTAGACTTAGTATCTCAAAATAATGACTTGGTATCTCAATATTTCGACTTAGTATCTCATAATAATGACTTGGTATCTCAAAATAATGACTTGGTATCTCAATATTTCGACTTAGTATCTCAAAATAATGACTTAGTATCTCAATACTTCGGCTTAGACTTAGTATCTCAAAATAATGACTTAGTATCTCAATACTTCGGCTTAGACTTAGTATCTCAAAATAATGACTTAGTATCTCAATACTTCGGCTTAGACTTAGTATCTCAAAATAAAGACTTGGTATCTCAATATTTCAACTTAGTATCTCAATATAATGACTTAGTATCTCAATATTTCGACTTAGACTTAGTATCTCATGATAATGACTTAGTATCTCAATATAATGACTTAGTATCTCAATATAATGACTTAGTATCTCAATATTTCGACTTGGACTTAGTATCTCATGATAATGACTTAGTATCTCATAATAATGACTTAGTATCTCAATATTTCGACTTATTATTTCAATGTTTTGACTTAGTATCTAATTATTATTTATTCATACTTTTGAGATACAAGGTCAAAATATTGAGTCACTAAGTCAATATATATATTTTTCTTTACTTACATTGTGTTTCAATTGCACCCAAGTATAAAAATAATCAGAATATTCGAGAAACTGTGACCTTCCTGTCTTGTCTCTATTTGATCCAACCAGTCCAGAGCTTCAGAAGAAGTCCTCTGTTCCTGCTGAGCTGCCACAGAAGTGTCCTGTTCATGCTGATTCAAAGGAAAACTCTTCTGTCTTGTAGAACAGAAACAGAAGTCTCCCGTTCCTGTCAACTTGCAGTCGTCCTCAGTTTCTGTGCCAGCACAGCTTCCTTTTTCTCGGCTCGGTTAAATAAAGGTCTGTTAAGTTACAATCTTTTGCAAAATGAGTGAACACAGTGGCGATAAAGCCGTTCCGTTAAATGCTATAGTTATTGCAGTATTCTTTTGTACCATGAACTGGGTGTTGAGTCAAAGTAACATCTAGCATCTGACAGTGTTGAAACAAAAATACAAAAGATTGATGACGTCTGATGATGAAACTTCAAATCCAAAGAAAAAGAAACAAAATTCAACATCCGTTCCATTTAAAAGATGAAAATAATACCAAACTCTATTTGAGTACAATATAACACAACCAAATGTGAACGTGAAACCGTATTACAATGTATAAAAACTACTGTGTAGCACAAGTGTCTTTTGTGATCATTTTACAGACAGATAGAGACATTTACAGTTTCTCTTAAAAGAGACTCTGATGGGGCGGAACATTACAAATGCTCATAGTAACAAATAATAAATAAAGTAATGTTAAAATAATTTCTCCGATCAAACAGGATTTATACCTGGACGACATGGACTGAACAACATCAGGAGATCCTTAAATATAATCTCTGTAGGTAGACAGTCTGCTGGAACTTCGATGCTTCTCAGCCTGGACGCGGAAAAGGCGTTCGATCGCGTAGACTAGCTTTTTCTGGTACAAACACTTGAAAGAATGGGATTTCACATGGACTTTATCAATTGGATCAAAGTGCTGTATAAGGGGCCTACTTCGAAAGTTAGGGTTAATGGGCATACATCAGGGAGCTTTAATCTGAATAGAGGAAACAGACAGGGTTGCCCCCTTTCTCCACTGTTATTTGCTATCAGCATAGAACCTCTCGCTGAATTGATAAGGGAGAACCCCAAGATAGCAGGGATAGCAGGTGGTGGAGGGACACACAAAATATCGCTATATGCTGACGATGTTATTTTATATATTAATAACCCCCTGTGCTCTATCCCAGCCCTTTTAGATAACTTGCGTGAATTCGTAGAGGTATCTGGGTACAAAATTAATGAAACTAAATCAGAAGCTATGATGCTTGCTGGCAGTTGGCCCTCTCAGTTGAATGAAAAAGTTACATTTAACTGGTCAGCACAAGGCTTTAGATACTTAGGCATAATGATCACTCCAGATACCTCAAAATTATTTAAAGCTAATTATGGTAAACTGATTGCTCCGATAAGATCGGACTTGGCTCGGTGGGAGATCTTACCGCTCTCTCTTCTTGGAAGAACTGAAACAATCAGAATGAATGTACTTCCCCGACTGTTGTATCTCTTCCAGTCCCTGCCTATATGGATCTCAAGCTCTACCTTTAAAACATTAGATAAAATGATTTCTACATTTATCTGGCAAGGGAGGAGACCTAGGATTCGACAGAAGGTGTTACATTACCCTAAAAAGCAAGGAGGCCTTAATCTGCCAAATTTGAAACTATACTACTGGGCAGCTCAACTTCGCGGGATGGCCGAATGGGTAATACAAGACGAGGAGACAAAATGGCTTGAACTAGAAAAACATGCTTGCCCATTAGTACCTCTTGAGACAGTACCATTCTTAGATCAAAAGAACTGGAAGAAACTTAAGATAAAAAATGAATGAACTGTACTCATAAGGTCTGGCTTCAGGTTAGGAAAAAGATAGGCGCGCCGTTAACAATATCTAGAGAGGTCAAAAGTCCAAAAATCATAAAGTCATTAAGCAGTTACAGGATAAGTTTAGTTTGTCCCATAAAGAGTTTTATAGATATTTACAACTGAGAAACTATCTGATGTCACACAAGGAATGGAGCACCCTTAAACAACTGCCCACGCCAATAGAGGACTTCCTGATGAGGAGCATGGATGGAAAAAATATTAAGAAAATAGTCTCACATATGTACAGATATTTACAGGCACAATGCTCAGGAAATACTGTGGCTGTAAAAGAAAGGTGGGAGCTGGAGATGAATGTGGTCATTGAAGATAAAGAGTGGGAGGAGATCTGTGTGTGATCTGGGGCATAAGATACTAACAGTCCGACTTGGAAAGAATTTAGTTGGAAATTAAAAATGAGATACTTCAAGACACCGTTTTTAATATCAAAATATGACAAAAGTAAGACAGATTTGTGCTGGAGGAACTGCAAACAGGTTGGAGATCATACTCCCATTTTTTGGGATTGCCCCAAACTGAAACCATTCTGGGAGGGGATTCAAACAGAAATACAAACCATCCTAGGAGTAAATCTACCTCTAACAGCATCACATTTTATCCTAGGTTTAATACCAGATGGTTTAACTGATAAAGGAAAGGCCCAGTTGCTACACATCCTTCTTCTGGTAGCGAGGAAGATGATTATCATGTCCTGGCTTAAACCTCTACCTCCCACCCTTCTGCAATGGAGAGAAAGGCTAAAAAGAGTTTACTTGATGGAAAAGATAACAGCGAAACTCCACCTGAAAGTGGACTTGTTCGAGGTTCTATGGGCCCCTGTCAGCACTTACCTTACTCTATCGATAGGATAAGAGACTGGTTTTCATAATCTCAATTCACTTAAAGGAAAATATTATGTGCATTTCTTTTTGTTAATTTTGAATGTGAAAGTCTATTAATTGCTTGTCTGTTTAGGAACATATATACGTATATATATATATATATATATATATATATATATATATATATATATATATATACATATATAGGATACCTGCTGGAATTTTCAGTTTCAATAACTTTCAATGATCTCCTCTTTATGTGGTTGAAGACGTTGCCATGAATCTTATTTATGCATTTTATTTATTTATTTATTTATTTTCATATGTACGTTTGCCGAACTGTAAATAATTCTTGAAACATTTTGACTATGTCTCAGCAACTGAGTTATGTATCTTTAAATATGTAAAGCTGAATAAAAATGTTCCAAAAAAAATAAATAATTTCTGGTCCTCAGTGCTAGCTTTTGAGTTTATGACTCTAATGACTGCTGTCCACGGAGATCTGCGAGGTCTTTCGGCACCCATCTACCTGTTTTAACTTCTTAATGTGGGCCATTATGAACCCCCTAAACTTCTTTGTGGCGAAATAATAAACTACAGGATCCAAAACGCAGTTGAGGTTCATAAGTAGCAAGGTGATCTGATGTGCGTCGTTGAGCGTCTGACGAGTGCTCTGGTCCCACTCCACGTGGCCCCAGCCCTGTCCGATCTGCAACACCGCCAGTACCCACGGGCCTTGGACGACATGGTGGGGCAGGAAACACAGAACAAACACTCCAACCACGGCCAGCAACATCTGCAGGGTCCTCAGTTTCACCCTGCTAGGCCTTTTAGATGGAAAACACAGGGTCCTGGACCGTCTGGATGTCATTTCTGACATGTACTCTGGCTGAGAAGGACTTTGAGAAAGTAACGCTCGGGCGATAAGAGAATTACACACCACAACAAGAAAAAAGACTACAAAAAACATTCCAATTATTGCAAAATGAGTAGCAGCCACCACTTTCTTGTCAGAATCAGTTTGATTATGATACCCCTCAAAACATCGAATGACGTTCGTGTCAGTGTTGGTCCCTGGAGAGGCCAGGGACGGTACAGCCATCAACAGGCTCAACAGCCAGATGAAAACGCACACAATGATCCCACGGCGTCTGTGGTCTGAAGAGGCCGCATCCAGAGGCCGTGTCACTGCCCAGTATCTGTTGACGCTGATGGCTCCAAGAAAGAGGATGGAGCAGTAGGTGTTAATGAAGAACAACGAGCCAGTCACCCGGCACGTGAAGTCCGCGTAGACCCAGTTCCCATGGCTGCTGTAGTATCCAATCCAGGGGGGAAGGGCGCACACAAAAAGGAGATCAGCGATGGTCAAGTTTGTCATGTAGATGCGGATTTCGCCCACGGCCCTGACGTCACGTAGGCGGTGCAGGACAAACAGCACATAGATGTTAGCGAAGAGGCCCAGGATGAAGAGGATGCCATAGACAACTGAGAAGAGGACGTAACGAAACTCTGAGTCCAGGAAGGTTGAGCCATTACCTGCTGGAGAACCAAGACCAAAGGCACTTGTGACGGGAACCTGTTGTGCAGTCGAGGCCAGCATTTCTTTCATTTCTACCATGTCTGTGGGAGACCAAACAACACAACAGTGTAAGTCTGAGAGCTGTTTTTCAATAGCTTTCATTTAGGTAAGTTTTGAAAGTGCTGCATTCACATAGCAGGCTCATGGTGAGCTGGTTTGAGTGCCTCATTCCAATGTTATCAGCTTCATAGTTAAAACCGACATCATGTGATCTGCCTGTCTCGGTATGTCGTACTTTTTTTTCAAAGAAAAAGAACAAATTACAAGCTGTCGACTTACCGCACTGCTTCCTTTCCTCTAATATCTCTCAGCGTGTGAAAGCTGCCTATGCCAAAGGCACTGTAAAGTTTATGTGTCTGAGTGGGTGTGGTTGAGTGTTTTTCAGTGGGTGTGGTTCAAAGGTGAAAATGCAGTCGGTCTTCTCGGGAAAAGCCCGGCACGATGCAACACGCATATCCACCTACAAATCTTCCCACACACGCCTTCGTCTGTCAAAATGAAAATAACCTGAAGCAATCAAGTAGCCTTGAGTTTTACAGTTGTTTTTCTCCCAGTTTTTTTTTGCATGTTTAACCAACATCTTATAATAATTTACAGGCTATCAGACCCGTATTTAAAAACACCTCTAACTCCTCAGTGAGTAACAAGCTTAGGCTGCATACAGGTTTGCTTCAAGTTGAATAAAATGTCATTTGTATCATTTTTCATATAGTCAATCAGAGTTGTACAGAGGGGCAGTGGCTTTTTACAATTGTCCACTTGGACTCAAGGATGAACTGATTAGATTTTGGTGGTCAAAGGTCAAGATCACTGTGAGCTCTCAAAACACGTTTCCGGGTATAACTCACGCTAATTATGATCAAAGTTGGCACAAACGTCCTCTTGGACTCAAGCACGATCTGATAAGATTTTAGTGGTCAAAGGTCGAGATCAATGTGACCTCACAAAACGTGTTTGTGGCCATAACTCACAATTTCTAATGAAGTGTAATGAAGTGATGACATTCTATACCCAAAAGATCAAAGGTCAATTTCACTGTGACGGCATAATGCTTCACATGCTTTAGGTAGTTGTATGAAATCACCCTTTTCACTTCCTCTCACTGGATGACAACCAGGACAGGGGGGCTCCTGTTCCTCTTGTAATCCACAACAAGCTCTTTGCTAATATTGAACTTAAAGTAATGATGATTGCCTAATGTGTCAAAGCTCTTTATCAGTGCTCTCTCCTCCTCTGGAAAAATAGTCTCTGAGTGAGGGCAGCATATTTCTCACTGGAAACTATTCACTGCAATCATACATGTCGCTATAGTATTAACTTCCATTTAGCCAAAACATACACTTGATACCTTTTGTTTAATAACTCCAACATCTAGAGTCTACACAGACAGAAATGTAACTTCAGCTTGACTCGTAGGCAGAGGCACCTGATCTAACTTAACTTTATTGGTAGATGTATATAGGAACTTAATGTAAGATAGGAAAAATAGTTTTGTGTCCTACTCCAGCTGGCAAGATGTTAACAAATACACAATATACCTAGATTGCTTTATCCTACAGGTTTCTATTGTGGCTCATATGAAACAGTATCAGACTAAATTGGTTTCTTCTGGCTCATAAGCTGAATCAAATGTGCAGTAAGGCCTTTTATCCACACGGGGGAGGAAGAGGCCAATAAAAGCGGAAGGTTGGAAATTAAATCTCCCTTTTCAAACAGTGTCCACTTTTCAGACCAGGTAAAAGCTCCATACATACATTTATGAGTGAACGGCATGAACCACCACTCTCACTCTTTGTGTAGCTCGAAGCATCACCAGTCCCCCCCTCTGTGCTAAACATTTAATTCCAGCTCCGATGTACAAGCACACAACACGCTCTCCTCTCCCTGGTGCCACAGTGTAATTCCTAGATTAAGGTTAACGAGCCTCCCCAACCTTATTGCTGTTATTATGGCTTGGCTGTGGAACAAGAGAGCAGGCCTTTTTTGGTGGTTGTGCCCTGCATGACTGCCAGACGTGCTGTGCCATTGCTGGGTATACAGGCTTACACTGTAAAAAAAAAAAAAGTCTTTTCACGATACATCTTGTTGCTCGTGGTTTGGGTGTGGATTGAAAAGATTCCACAGCAAGTGGGAGAGATTTGTCTTGGTCGTGAAATGGAGAGCAGTTTATGTGAGATGTGGTTTGGTTCTATGGATGGTAGTGGATATGTGCAATTGTTTCCAAATGTATAGAAAAATATAATAACTATCATTAACTTAATGTAAATACAAAACTTTTAGTGACGTTAATTCTACTCAAAGAGTCTAGTTTTCAGACAAATCCCAAACTCATAAACATGACAAATCCAAAGTGGAAGTCATGTGACCTGAAATTATGACTGTGATGAATGTAAGCGTTAGCATACTTCCCAGCATGCTTTCTTTGAGGTTAAACTCTCCATAGAGAATTCTTTATTGTGGTTCAAGAAAACATACATGAAGGAGACTCGCTGTGTCTTTAAAGGCATATTAATGATACCACTTTTTTTGTATGTATGTTAAAACCATAAACTGTATAATAAGATGGACGACATGACAGCTCCCTTAAAGTGAAGCCAAAGCATTTGGAGCGCCCCCTGCCCACTGGCTGCAGTATAAGTAATAAAGCCCGCCTCCTCCATGTTAACAGATGGGACATGAGTCAAAATACAAGCCAAATACATTTTTCTCAAACATAGTTTCTGTCATTATAATTAGTTCTTATCATGCTGATTTATGTCCAAGTGTTTTTCTGACAAGTTCAGTTTTAATTAGTCATTTGATGCTGTAAAAAGGATGATTGACAGCTCTGTTGACAAATACGGCCCCTGCAGCCGATCTGCTCCAGATTAGCAGAGTAGAGGAGGAACGGTGAGAGGAGGCGTAACTAAAACAATCACTACAGTCATTGAAGTTTCCAGTCTTTGTTTTAAGTAATGCTAACCAGCTACTAGCTTTAGCTTTAGTTAGCCTGAACAGTGTCAATCTTTTTTTCTCTGATAATGATAATTATAAAGTAAGGCCTGTGTGAAGAAGATCATACTCTTGTAATACACTGAATTAAATATGGTAGGCAAAGTTTACTATAACTTTTGCTGTATGATAATGAAGCTTAAAGCTGCAATAAGTGATATTTTGGCCAATAGGGGGCAGCAGAAACAAGCACACAACTGTGATATACCATTTTAAGTTACTGCACTGAACTTGTTAGCAATCAGTTGTTAATCCAGCACATATGGTGCAACATTATCATTCATTTGGAGTCCAGACCACACCTGGTGAATGTCAGTCCAATACTGACTCAAACTTGATTTTTGTTTTTGTTCTCCTGAGGCAGAATCTGGCTTTTCAGCTGCTAAATGCTCCATTATGTTCACCAGCTACACGCTAACTGTGTCAGCCTGTTGTTTGTTGCTGGGAAGGAAGCGTGCCATTTGTTTTTAGAACTTTTCGCTGAAAACAGCTGCCGTCTGCAGCCAGGAACAAAGCTCCTGAGAGCACTGGCAGCGGCGTTCAGACTGAACCAGGACATGAAAGCTGCATGCAGAAAGCCATCTATTTATTTTAATATGTTACGTTTGCTGAACTTGTTTTCTGAGGAATTTTTAAGGAATGTATTTTTAAAGAAGCCTCCGTTGTTAAGTAGTTCCAGCTGGTTGTGTTTAACAGTGTATTGTTAGATGAGGGTTAGCTTCAAATATAGACATCTCATGTTGCACTAGCAGTAGTTATCCGCTTCAAAAATTCTTCCATAGGCTGCACACCTGCCTCTCGCTCCCGCCTGCATGCCCCTTCATCCTTTTCCTCAAGTATACTCCTCTATAGGGCCTTAAGAGGGGGGAAAAAGCCCTGAAAAAATGGAAATAATCAGATACAGATTCATGCAGGTGATCCCTGATGTTCTGCACTGCCGCACAGGTCAGTCTGAGGAATCTTCCTCCCAAGGAGTGGCTGTACTTTCAGTCCAGGTGTGCAGAGACACAGAGAGGGAACGCTGCCAGGATCTCAATAGCTTTTTTTTTTTATAGGATATAGCTAGCTAACACCCTGAAAGAGCTGTATAGTGAAAAGTCAGAGTCATGCATTCCTCCGGGGAGGCAGGAAGGGAGTGAGCTGCCTGTGTGGAGCTCTATTTGTCCCATTAACACCTTCTCACAGTTGCTCCTTCGCCTCACCTTGATCCATGGCGCTGCATGAAACACCCTAGTGGGATATTTTACAGACAAAGCCATGGCTCGCTCAGGCTACTTGAACAGAGAGAAAGTTTGAGGCCCAAAACTGACAAATAGGTTGTGTTTAGCTGCACGTCTTGCCTGGCAGAGGGTTCTTGGCAGGCCAGAGAGTGTAGGTCTCTCTCAGGCAGATTTACTGCATGCCAGAGGCTGAGGTTTGAGGAATGTCCCCCTGCAGTGAGAAAGAGAGGGCCAGGGGAGGGTGAGCGAGACAGGCTGAGACATCTGTACTTCAAGATAATATAGGACCTGACAGTAAGACAAGATTTTTTTTATACCTATCAAAGGATTTGGAGGTTTCTCTATCTCTCTCTCATGGGAGACTCCGCGTGTTTCCAGACATAAAACCCTCAAATATCAAACATCAGTGAGAGGAGCTGGAATGATTTTAATCACTTTGGATCCACATGATTGCATTGTACGAGTGAGGCAGTGTTTTGATGTTACTTTACACAATGTTGCACAATGTTATCAGTGCTTCGTGGCTCTCGATAAGTCCATGTTTCCCTCCATGACAGGCTTGCCCCACATTTTGACCCATCAGCGTTACATCTGTTGAAACACAGGCCATAACCCGCTCTGATAGGACAGCGAATTAAGCACATTAATCCTTATCCTCGCTGTAAAAAGGACATAAAGTAGGAAAGCGCCAGTATAAGCCATATTGTGCCTTTAAATCCTCCTACTCTGCTCTAAATTTATTTTTTACATGCTCATTTTATAGTCAAAAGAACATTATCAGGTGACTACTGACCTGATCTTTGCACTCTGCGCTATTGGCTGCTTGAATTTTGTAATCTACGCAGGATTATTAGAGATTAGTCTGCTCTAAGTCCCCCTGGATAAGATAAAATACCCCAAAAATGCCGAATACAAACAACAAAATCGCACTGACTTTTTGAATCAGTGAGAAAGTGTGATTGTAATTTGTGCAGCAAATTCTTATTGGAACAAACATGTTGCTGGGTGGCGAAGGATGTTTGTGATTAGGAAGGATGTTGGCTCGAACACTTCTCTTCCTGAATCAGCTTGCCTGTGAGCGCTACAGTATGTGCTGCGGGAGATTAAATTCCCTGCAACCCTGTCTTTATGTATTACATCGCAGATTGTGTGTTGCATTTGCATTTATTTCATTTGATGTATTAGAGAAAATTCCCAAACTTGTCGGTGCACGAGACGGATGTAACACGACCGATACACATCCTCATAAAACAGAGGCATTTTCCAGGCCTGTCTTTACATAAATGTCATCTTACTGTTTCTAAAGCCCTGATGGGATTTTCTTTTTTATGCTTTTCCTCTTTATAGATTAAAGTTTTTAATGTCTAGAGCGACCAGTAGCTCTAAAATCTGAGGGATAATCCTTTATCCTACAGCCCCAAAAACAGTTTCTCTCTGCCGCTCTGCCTTTATCCTATAAGGCAAAATAACAAAAGACATAAAGACATTAGTTTATGCAGAATTACGTATGCACACATCTGCGCTGTTGCATCCAGGTGTCTGGGCATGCCCGGTAATGCCTTTACCTTGCAGCGGCCCCTGACGGGATTTAATTTCCCTGTGATTGCTTGGTATCTTTGGCCTTTTACCCACCTGGAGAGAGCAACACCGTAACGTTATTTGTACCTCGCCCAGCCCATTATGTCAAATGATATGATTAGAGCGGTATGGCCTTTTTATGAGGGGGAGGTGTTTAATGAGGGGGAAACAAAGGCTTGACTGTGGGAATCTCTGCTTTAATTTCACGACGGTTTAAGTCGCACAAGACACGGTCAAGGTCAGCGATAAACATAAAAGTTTTACTAGCAATAACTGTATTGTTAAGCCTCTCCTTTTAACAGAAAGCAACAATGTGCTGCTGGATGAAGAAGTGTTTCGTAACAATCGATCTTCAGGAGATCCAAAAAAAGCCCACTCTCTGTGTGAGAGTGTGTGCGCGGGCTGGTCTTCACCTGCTTGGCAGGCTGCCTATCGCATACATAAGAAAGCCTTTTATCGCCTAACTGAAACCATTTCTACAGTCAGCAACTGAAGAACAATAAATTCCCAGTGAAGAATTTACAGCCATGCCATAATCATGCTGCACTTCACAAGGTAAACAATACACTTCTGTTAGATATGAGAACAGTGCACTTTGGGTTTGCACACTTGATCGCAACGGTTAAAACCAGGTAGTGTTTCATAACCAGGTGCAGTGATAGCAGAGTGACAGCACAGATTGATGCGTCTGTCTTAAAGGTCAGGCTGTCTGAGCCGCAACAGGTTTAAATTTAGGGGAAGAAATGATATGATGTGGACTGCTGATAGACCAAGGAGCTCTCCAGCATGGACAATAGGATGAAATGAGTATATTGTAGTATTTGCCACAATGATCTTCAGGTTTTCTACACAGCATTAAAGTAAACTTTCTTAAAGTGTGTTAGAGGAACATCATTGATCTTTATAATGGTCCAAATAACACTAGTTTAAATTCTAATTTTAAAGCTCCTGTGAGGAGTTTTTTTCTGGTTATGAAACAGACTGAAATTAATTCTCATTACTCTATATGAGCTACAAAAGCAAACCAGACCATCAGCGACAATATTGATTATTTCTGTATAGTTATTTTGAATGCCTGAAACTGCTGGTGGGGGGTAGGTGTCAGATGAAGTGGTTACCTGCACACTGCCTTTGTTTACATTTACAAAGTGAGTGACACGTATGACTGTTAAATAAAAGCAGGATAAGTTTGTTAAGTCATCTTATTTTTCACTAAAAATGGCCACTTAAGTATGTACAGGACAAAATCAGCAAAGAGATAAGAGGTACGGCTCTGTCCACAGGGGGCGCCAAAATCAACACAAACCAGAAGTTCCTAACGGGAGCTTTAAATGGGCTAAATGGTTACATTAAAACACACAGAAACACAGAGTTAAAAAACACAAAGGATAGTTCAGAACAAAGTCATTGTGATATCATTAATGAATCGCTGTAAAAGTAAACATTTGACACAAGAGTAACTACATCTATAATGAGAAAAATCTTTATTAACTCCAAAATATGTTGGGAATTTAATGAATAAAGGTGAGTTATATCAACCAAAGAGTGCCTTAAACTGAATCATTTTTTGCTAATGTCTGTAAAAAGACTGAGGGAGTCACACGGATGATTTAAGTGAGTTAATCATGTTGTAATGTAAAAAAAAAAAAAAAAGGATAAATCAGTCATTGGGAGTCAGTGGTTTAACCACCTTTAGTCTAACATCCAGTCCATATTAAGTCACATTTATAACATCCAGACCTTAGTGGTTCTTTAGGATGCATTGCCTTCAAATCAGGGCTAATGGTTTCATTGTGGTATTTACTCATTTATAACCTTTACAGAATAATAAGCATGTTTGTGGTGGTGGGTTTGCAGTTTCTGGTTATTTTATGGGCATTACAGTGCACACAAACAAACTAAAGTATAATAACAATACAACTGGGATTTAAAATATGTGTATGCAACTGGAAATTTCATTAATAGCAGGCCTAATCTTAGCAGTGTTTTAACCTCTTTTATAGTTTTAGACTCCTGTAACTGTGTTGTTAATTTAGTTAACAGACTTTATATCACTATTGTTTGTCGTTTATTACTACTTCCTTTTAATATTGTGACAGGGCAGGATTGTTCTTAATGGTATTTCCTATCTCTAAGGGTGTCGCTTAAATAATGTTATAATGTTAATTTGGAACATGTTGTCATTAAAAGTAGCCTACTGTATCGTCAGTGACCTTTTAGTGTATAATTAAACAATATATAGTTGTGTATGTGGAGAGAAAGAGAGATGCATTAGCTTGGACTCATTCCTCCCCACCGGACAGACTTGCGTATAGCGTTTTATGGGGAGAGAGGCGGGACCTCGCAGCCGGGAAGGGCGTTCTCTTTGCGGTCAGACCGGGCAGAGTCATCCCGAGGGGTGGGTCCTCCGGCGGCAGAGAAGGAAAACCCACCTTTTTTCATTGTTAAGGACGCGGTGGAATGTGATGGTTTGATCTCCAGCGGGCCAGGGAGGGGAATATCCGCGAGGAAAGGACCGACGAAGTACTTTAGGGAGAGGGGGAAACCAAAAACGTCCTCCCCCCTGTCGTCTCCAACTCTGTGCTTGTAGCTGAGAATATGTGGATGAACTTGTCCTCGCCGTGTCGGCAGCAGCTAGTCCGACCGTCCGCGTGAACTCAAACCGTGTGGAGTTGTGGATTTACCGTGGCGTTTTCCTGACTCGGCGGAGGACCAGCTAAGGTAAAGTTTGAGTCTTTATCTTTCAGTGTGTTTTGAGTTGAACAGTGAACATGGTAACACTGGCTTTGGGGGTTCAGACAGCGGCTTCCTGAGTTGGACCCAATCAGTCGGGACTGCAGAAGTCTGAACTGCGGCAAGTTTTTCAACCCTCCTCCTCCTCCTCGTTCTCCTCCTCCTCCTCCTCCTCTGTTCGTTTTGTAGCCAAAATGAAGCATCCAGGACTGCGGCGAAAACCTCAGGTGGTCAAACTGTAGCACTGGATAGACTATTACATTATATTTCTTAATACAACGCGGTTTATACAACGTTTCACGTATTTGGCGGCATAATTGTTTGATGTTTGCAATTCGCTTACGTCTACGCACTTAAAAAACGCCATTGTACTTTATATAGGTTACTTAATTACAAGCTATATAATTCAGGACATAGGGTAGCTATAGTAGAAACTGAAAAATAATGTTGGCTACTTGTACATGCTCCTGACATTCATGTTACGTTATGTTATGGCCACTGTACTGGATATTGTGCGTTGTTTCAACATGTAACGTGGCTATTCATACTGTAATTCCCCTGTCTCTTACGCTGTTATAAAATTCTAGGGATTTTTTCATGAATGAAGTGATAATTACTAAGTTTCTTTTGTTAACATTCAGTATCAGTCACATGAGCCGGCATGTCAACACTTTGTTGCCAAAGGCACTGTACTGGCCCTTTACCTGGATGTAGGGGAACATGAACACAGATATTTTAGTGTATGCCTACACTTCAGAGAGTGTTTCAAGAAATGAGACCGGCATCTGTATGATAGCCCTTAATGAATAGTATTTTCACCCGCCTTACTATATTTAAGGCTTCCCTTATTTACAGTTTTTGCACTACAGAATCACAACTGAGCACAAAAGTCACCATAAGGACATTGCATTCTCTCAGGAATAGAGTGGTTTAGGTCATACACGAGGCACTGAAAGGATTTTAAAGTGATTTTAAATCAGGAAGGAACACCGAACACCGCCTGTATTTAGGTCTTTAATCCGTTGAATGAGTTCACTGTTAGTTAACCCATTTTGAAAGCAGCTGGGAGACCTACCAGACCAGTGGTGATAAACCAGTTGTGCACATGCTCCTGTGTGCAGGGGTCAGCTTTTGGAAGTGGGACAACCTTAGTGTAACACCAAAAGAGCTGAACATGCCAACACTTATAAATGATTAATCGTTTATGGAATATACAAAGAAAAAATGCAGTTTTCAACTGTTTTGCGGACAAAACTAGCAATTCAAAGATGTCACCCACAGCTTTAGGGAACGTTTTAAATGCTAAATTTATTTATTTTTGGGGCAAATTAAACAGTAACTTAAATAATCAGAAGTTGTAGCCCTAACTGGATAATTGTTAAATCAACAAACAGTGAAGCAAAACATGCATGTTATGTTTAAGTATGTGTGTTTCAGTCATAAGGTGGCATGTGTTGTGCTGCACAGGCTGAACATACATGTATAACACTTTGTTGGCAGAGCCTGAACAGTAAGTGCCCTGTGCTGCCTCACCCCAACAGTAATAGAGGAGTGTGTGCATGTGTCAACAGCAGAAAAAGGTAGTTGTAGTGGTGGAGCACTAATCTGCCAGGTGGGGCTCGTAAAGAGCTGCGCAGGGAGGGAAGCAGAGATGGAGGGGACCTGCCTTGACCTGTTTCAGAAATGAAGGAGACAAAAAAGAAAACACTGATGACTTTCCAGTAAGGCTCACCCTCCCGGCCAGCTGTAGATCACACCAGCTGAGCTACCAGCTTGTGCTACTGTGAACCCATTCCCCTCCTGGACTCTGCACAGGCAGCTCGTCATGGTGGTGAATGTGTGAAAAGGGTTTCCTTTGGTATATTTCGGGGGGATTATGACACCGCATGCGGAGGGAATGACTGCAGTTGATGCTGTCAGTTTGGAAACGTAGGGAAGGGAAAATTAAATGAGAGTAGCAGCAAAGTGAAGAGTGAGATGTCTATATTTCCCCTGATTGCCGTTGATCCATGCTTTTACAGTCTTGGGAAATTATGCTCCGAGTTGGTTGCGTTGGCTCTCGGGAGGGATAATTCCCAGCGGATGCCTCCTTTAGCTTTCATCCCAGTAAGTGAACATTATTGCCCAGTGCAATGATAGTTGTTAATGTTGACTCTGTAGGAGTGCCACCTCCGCAAACCAGCACTTGTTTGGTAATAAAACCATCTTGATTCCAACAAGTGAAAGTTACACAAAGACACTTTACACCGTGTCCCGTCCAGAGTCGTAGCTGCCATGCAAACTAATAATCATCCCCTCTCTCTTCTTTTACAACATGGGCAATACCTCGCATGATTGGTTTTCCACTCCACAGAACGCCTCGACCGCCCCGTGAAACTGCCTGCACTGCTTTAGGTGAAACCAAAAACTAATCATTATGGGTGTCCAATAAGGGTAATTATCAGACTAAGCACTGGACCTGAGGATTACAGAGTGGCTAAATGGCTGCTCGGGGGATTAAATTAAAATATAGAGGTTTTCTGCCTGGGAGAATCAAACCGCCGGGAATGTCCAACCCCGGCCTGTCAGCGGTAGTGTTACTGCCACTCGGCATATCAAGGTTTTATGTGCGGAGCCCCTGCTGTTAGTTTAGCACCGTCACTTCAGTGTGGAATTACAGTACGTGGATAGTGAACTTGTGTGTTGCAAGTGCAGGCGAATAAGAATGGCTTTTGTTATTGTTTAATCAAATGGAAAAGCATATTAAGATATTATCTGGTATTGATATAATTATCAACCTGTATTATAATGAAAATTCACAAGAAGAAAACAGAAAGAAATTTGGGCTTTTATTCCTTTTTTGAGAGAGAGGACAGCGAATCGTGTTGGATTAGTGGGTCGGCAAAGAGCCGAGGGTGAGAGTCCAGCCCGGGGTCGCCACATTGAGGACTAAGCCTCCCTACATGGGACGGTCGATTTAACAGCTGAGCTAAACTGGCGGCCCTTTATTATGTACAGTATTTCAAAAGCCCCTTTTACGCCTCTGTTACGTTTCGCCCTCAATGTAAAATGCACGGTCCACCTCTGAGCCGGCATCAGCGGTAGTAACAGAGGCGTAACAGAGGCGAAGTGGCGTCTGTGTAAACAGCGGAGCCGGTAGGGCGGAACAGCACCGTGTGTGTGTGTATCTGAAGCACGCGCTGTTTGTTTACACCTCATGCATGTTTTGCTTCCGCAACGCTGGAACGCTATTTTAAAAAACACGCACTGGGGCGGAACCTCAGTGTAAAAAAGGGCTAATGAAAACATTCACTAATGAGAAGCTCAAGCTAGATGTTCCAGTACCGTACTCCAACTGCGATACCTAGGATTGAGTAGTGGATCCCTCCGACTCTAGCGTGATTAGAAAATGACATTTGCTTGTGGAAAAACACTGAAGGATGACGTTTTGTTAGCATTGACTAAGATTACAGTCTCTGCTAGCGCTGTAGTGTTGTAATAAATTGCTAACACTTATGGTATCGGTTTGTGCATTAGCTTGCTCGCTGATATCCGATATTTAAGGCAATATCGACGGCTAGTACCGATACAGGTATGGGTATCAGAACGACTCAAACTAAAACTGGGTATGTTTGGCATTTCTGCTTAAAAACTATTGAAAATTACTAATCAATGATCCATATACAATTAATTATTTGTTAACCTAATGAAGACGACTTAAAATACCAGAGTTGCTTGTTCATTCATGACAGGAATAGACAGTAAAAGTAAAGTCAGCACCCGCACAGCACAGCAGACGTGTGTCCTTTGCAGCGTAACCTTTACGTCCTAATAAGCTGTAATGGATAGCCCTGATAGAATTTGGACTGGACGGTGTTGGTGTTGGTTATTATTAGTGCGAGACACTGGCCTCCCTGAAATAGCACAGATGAATCATGGTCTCTTACAGGCCCGTATTAAAGCCCACACACAGCCTGTGAGTGTATATCCTTTGTGAGTGTGTGGATGCGTGTGTGTTTTGTCATAATGCAATAATGTGCTCTGTATCCGGGACAGAGGCTGCTGTTGACAGTACGCAGGCCAGCTGGAGTTACTGTCTGTCTATTAGTACACATGGAGGAGGATGGCTTAATGCCATACAGGCGCCAAAATGAGAATGTGTGTCTGCAGTTTCTGTCTCTGCAGTGTGTGTGTGTTGGAGGTTGGAAAAGCTGGGAAAAAGTCGATAAATCCAGAAGTAAATCATCAAAGGATTTTATCTCTCCCTGTCACCTATATTTTTCTCTCATGCGACTGTACACCTTTATTTTCTTCTCCTTTTTCCTTCCTCCTTTTCCCTCTTAGCTCCCCTCTTCCTGCCTTCCCTCCCTGCCAGCTTTCTTTATCAGTGGAGGGCCAGTGACGGGGCAGGGCTCTGTGATTTCAGGTGGAGTTCAAACTACTTGAACTCTGTGTGTATTCGCGGGTCCGCTCTGTGTGTGTTCATGTATGTCTGCGAGCCAAAGCACTTTTCCTCGATGCTGTTCCCAGCCATGTCGATCTGTCATCGGATACTCGGGGCTGAGAGTGTCAATCACTCAGTGAGCAGGAGCCAGAAGTACATCTCTGCTCCAAGAAGTGTTCACAGGCCTCACTCAGGCTCTCATTAACACATGCGCTGACACACAGAGCAACAGGCATGTGCTCTCGCTCTTTGAGAATGTCATGTCAAAGTAAGAATGGACTCTGTGTTCATACGACTTGTTCTGCGTGTGTGCGAGTGTGAGCGGGTCCCCCTCGTTAGTCCTGCAAAGCGTGCCAAACGGCCTCCTCATTACCAGCCGCTCTGGTGGGCTCTCTGTGCTGTGGTGACGTGGTCTCTCGCTGAGGCCCTCGCCACTCTCTGCTGGGCTGCAGGTGACTGTGAACCAACCGCTTTCATCACGGAGATCTGCTCCGATGGAGGAGGCAGGTGCACGTGACTGTGTTGTGTCCTGCTGCAGATACCCACAACAACACAGCAACATTTGGTGAGATCACCACATGACTGGATTTAGATTATGATCAGGTCTAATTGATTGTATTTTATAAATATTAAGGGTTGGAGAAAATATCGAGACAGCAATATATCGTTCTGTGCAAATATCGATATTTTAATATATGGCACTATAAACAGATTTCCCTGCGATTTTGACTCAACGTCTCACTAGTCCTCGCAGTGGCGCTTATGACATAAATGAAGATTATATGAAAGGAATTTAATTGGTCAAAGAAGTTAATCACATATCGTGATGTATCATTATATGATATCAATATGTCAATATGTCAATTATCGCTGAATCGCTGCATCGTGATATTGTCGTTACATTGGGCCATGTAGCGCGTATGGTATCGTGAGTTACCCTGTGATTCCCACCCCGAGTAAATATGCCAGTTAATAAAACAAGTGGTTTTTCATAAGATGCATTTTAGTAAAGAAAAAAATTACATGAAATTAGGCGTAAGCAAAATGGATAAAAACCTCATATATGTTTTTATACAATGATTCACATAGTGACTATTCTGGAGGATCTATTCAAAAAGCTGTCTGGATTAGGGATAGACCGATTATCAGCCGGGCCGATTATCGGCGCCGATATTCGGCATTTTGAAGCATATCGGCATCGGCCCTTTTTTTTTTTTTTTTTTTAGTCCGACGGCCGATAAGAGATCAATTTAAAACTGGGTTATTTTGGCTCTGATGCATATGCTTAAAGGCATTTAAACAAAGTTAAGTGTTGGAGTTTGTATTATTCAAAATTTTGACGCCAATATTTTCACTTTTACTGCAAATGAATATCGGCTTCAAATATTGGTTATCAGCCTCCTTGACTACTAATAATCGGTATCGGCCCTGAAAAAACCATATCGGTCTATCTCTAGTCTGGATATAATAACCCGGCAGCAACGTGTATCTTTGGTGAATCCTTTGAGTGAAATACTTACAAAAAAGGTATTTAATCATATTCTTCCAAAAATCATTATATGACAAGAAGGCATCAGTTCTGGTCACTAATTTCCTACATTTCCCACAGTGATGTAACATACCCAGAAACTGTACATAGCTGCCTCTAAGTCTCTGGTGTTAGTCACACTTTGTATCATGTCACCGCATATATTATTTTGGTCGATCCAATATGAAATTGAAGATAGCTAGGACAACAAAAACAACGTAATGTATTTATAATCCTGCTGGTTTTTTGGTCTCACCAGCTGAACTGACATCTCTGTTATTCACTGACCTGTTAAAGACTTTATCGAGTTACTGGGTGTTTATCAAACCAGTTACGTGACCAGCGGTTATGAAAGAGGAACTTTTGGTGGCAAAATTAGCTGTTGTTAAATGATCAACTTGTGCTCGGAGCCAATACACGAGCTCCTTATATGGCTTGTGTGAAAACTCTGCAGCTGACAAGCTGACAACAATGACTCATCATGTTTGAGGAAGAAACGTGTCTTTGAATCATTTACTGTAACTTCACTCCGACCTCTCTGCTCCCTCAGGTCTGCAGGACACTCCGAATGACACATTTCCACTTCCTTGTATTCTTTTATGTGTGACAAAGCGGATATCCAGTCAGCTTAGCGATTCTCTTGGACGGACCTTTCCTTTCCTTTTGGGATTATGAAGCTCAATGGTGAGCTCTAATTACACATTCCTAATTATGTTTGTAAATCCTCGGGACTATATGTAGCTGCGAAGAGGATAGTGTGACAGGATAAATATGACTTTTCAGTTGCTAAATTTACCTTTGGCTCGGGAGAGTATAGCATGTTGGACTTAGAGGTTAAAGCCTTTGTTGAAAGGTATTAGGCCATGCTAATAATAGTTGCAATTCTGGGCATCTTTTTATGACAAATTCTACAACTAGCTCAGATACTGGCCACACTTTTTACAGCTCGAATCAGATGTCTTCAGTGCTCCTCTACATCTTAAATAATCCACTGGTTGTGATGCAGACCTTTACCAGACTTCCAAACTGCCTCTTCATATTTCAGGAATTCTAATTTATGACCACCCTGCAGCCCCCCTGCAGCCGCCAAAACAAAGTAGCTGCCCTGCTGCTGACCATGTGATGCTTCTTTGGCAACTGAAAAGGGGGGGAAAAAAATCATCTGTTCTTCATTTTGGCGTCAAAACATCCACCAGTTCTTTATCACAGAGGGAGATGTAGTTGGCATTTAGTGCGTAGATGCTCCAGCAGAATGTAATTTATTGTTTTGAGTGCTTTCGATTGATGTTTCAGGCATTTTGAACGTCTTGCCACTGCGTCCAGCTGCACAGGTTTAATACTGAATAATTGAATTAGTTTGTTTAGTCTTCAGACTTTCCTCTAAAGGTTTCTCATGTGAGTCATCTTTTAAAGCCTCACATCGGCCTACATTACCTGGTTACAATGTTACAATTTCATTTAGCAGACGCTTTTGTCCAAAGCGACGTACATCTGGTGGATGCAACCCCACTACTGTCTTTCCCTCACTGCGCCAGCCCTCCATGCTGAGTGACGGTTTATTTAGCGCTCAACACTTGCCAAGAATGTGTTTGTGGCTGTAAGATACACTCTGATATCTGCAGGTGATAAGTCCTCTAATGTTTAATCAGTGCCGAGGCCAAACCAGGCCTGCTACGAGGCTGGAGTTTGGTCCGCATCGACTAATAACGCGGGCCGCTTTGCTCCTGTGTTTGTGTTTTACATGCTTTCAGTTTGACCCTGAAACACAAGTTGGGACTTTTTATTTTTCCAACTGGTTCCTGTGTGGGATTTAGGTTTCTGTTGGACATTTTCAGCCTCCGTAAGTTGTTTTACAGAAGGTTCCCTGTGCGCCTGTTATGTTCCTACATTGAACAGGCTCCTCAAAAATGGCTACCACTTGGATCCTGGAAGAGAAGAGGAAAGAAGTGCAAAGGAAACAGACTTCAAAAGCATGTAGGAGGCACAGCGAGGCGAGAGGGAGGGAGGGGAGGAAGGGACTTTTAACAGGGGAGAGCTAAAGTTAAGACATTTCTTGTAAATTCCTCAGCCACACTTTTATTTTTTTAGGTGTTCTTCTCCTCAACAGGCCAATATTTCCCCTCGCTCCTTCTGATTGTTATCTTGTCTCACTCACTCTCTCCCTCTCTTTTCGCTTCGCTAAAGAGGTGACCCCCCCCTCCACCCTCTTTTCCTGTAACTCCCCCTTCTCCCGCCTGGTCCAGGAGTATTTTTGGAACTTAATGAAAAGAGAAATATGAACCGCTTACCCTTAAAAGGTATGTCTGGGTCAGCTGCGTGGAAACTTGTGTTATTAATGTCCCTAACATTTTTCTGTGTGAGTGGGTCATCTGTGATTGTAAGTGCGAGTGTGTTTTCGGTGCGGCGTACAGCGCAGGAATGCTGTGGGTTTGGGGGGCTAGAAGGGAAGGAGGGTGGGCTAGCGAGCAGTTCCTACGTCCTCAGGAAAGGAGGGGGCTCAGGGGCATATTTGGCATATTTCAGGAGCCATTCCAGTCTGGTTCAAGATGCATTCTTCTTAGAGATCTTGGCTGAGCGGCCAGACGGGCAGCGATCAGGGGAGGAGAAGAGCGCTGAACATCACGCTCTACTTCCTGTCGGTCTCATGATGCTGGTGGTGGAAGATGGCGCAGACTACACAAGCTAAAAAGCTGCTACCACAGGTGGTAAAAACACAAGAATACCACGATTTGCCACCTACAAACTGACCCTCACTAAGCCCAAAACCTCATTTATATCCATAAAAGGCTTCATGTTGAACCAAAGTCCTCCAGCCAGCAGCAGCGTTTGTGTGTCTTGGGTACCATCACTACGATTTAATGACTGTTTATATGTTGAGAGCCTTAATATGTCTCTTTCAGCCTCTCTTCCGTGGCATTATAGTTACCGCTCCTCTGCCCTAGAACTTATGATGTTTGAGCCTGTTATTTGCAGCCGGATGGCCACTGACTGACGTGACAGCGGTTGGCAGGAGTTCAGTGTGGCGGTACCAGTCCAGTGCTCAGCAGAGGTCGGGTTCATCGGGAGGTCTCGAGTCTGTGTTGACGGTCCAAAGGGAAGCAGGGTGTACAGATGTAATACAACCAACATTTAATCCCTGTTTTATGCCAACATGGCTCTGTCGTTTTTATATTGCCAGCCGTGACGATGGTGCCTAGAATCAAAATATCCCTAAACAACTGTGATATCAAACACTCCTTCGTGGTGGGTGCTCGCTGCCCTGACTCTGCCGCTGCTGTGTCTGGGTGAGGCTCAAAGGGACGACATCAAATGTGCTGTCTGCTTTGTTCTTTGATGTGTCTGATGTCTCTTTTGTTTCTGAGCTCAGTAGGAAAAAGTGGATCAGGGAACCACCTCAAATGTGACGAATGAAAGAAACATCTGAATGAATGAGAGCAGAACAAACGCCGGTGTTTACAGAATGAGAGGTTTGCTGACCCAATTGAACATCTATGGAAGATTTCAGACCAATCTATATCACTGTCATAAAATCACAAGACGAGGGAAGACTGGTGGCTCATCCCACAAGTAGAACAGCTGGACTTTCTTATAATTTGTCACCTTTATACTCTTTCCGAGTCTCATGAATAGTTGTTGTCAGGTGGAATGAACACATTCTAAGCTTTCATCAGGATATCATAACGATTCTTTTGATAACGAGATTTGCTCCTATTACAAAATCTGCCACAACGATTTTGATTCTATTCAATCAGCAGCCTGTCATTATGTTTTACTTTTATTTATATGGAGGAGAGTGCCCACATCAGTTATCAGTGAGCGTATCTTAAAGATGGCGATTTGGATCGAGATATCGATCACTAACACCCGGCTTTTTTGCTTAATGGGAAAGGCTACAATCGGCATTCAGACCCGGTCAAATGACTCTGCAGTAGACCCGGGTAATTATCGCCTTGGCTCCAATCGGCATTGATGGGAACACAAAACCTGTGTCGACACGCTAATCTCCGCCCCCTTTCCGGCGCAATGCTATGCTCCGTCGGTAACCTCTTTGACTCCTTGTCATCAGCTACCAATTCCGCCCGTTTCCGTCCAAGCACAAACATCGTTCCAAATTTGTCAACGCCGAGTTTGATAAACAGAATGAGTAATAGATACAATAAAGACCTAACCACCGTAACATCTTCACTGTTTACTAAGTCTGTCTCCGGCGCGTTTGAGACCTCAGACGGTGACTCAGCAGAAAAGACACCGACAGGAGTATACTTCACTGGCAATGGGAAAAGAGACGATCTGCATTAATTAGCGGGTCTTCCTGGGTCTGAAAAAACAACTTATTTTGGTGGGAAAGGGGTATTATATTGAAGTGATCTTTTAATCAATATATTTATGTGGTTCAACCGCACCAAGAAATAGAAGTATCATCTTTCCTGTTAAAATGTAACAGTGTGAAACTTTCCCTCATTCTTAGCCTTGACCAGTTGCCAGCCAGCAAAGACTCCAGGATGTTTTTGGTCCCAACCAAGAAACAGTCTGAGACACAACCACCGTAAAACAGAAACTAAAGTTTAAAAAATATATATTTTAAGAAAGTGATACCTGTGTCAGCATCGTCAAAAGTGGTGTATGTGTGTGTGTATGTTTCATCACATGTGACTTGGAACAGTCCTGGTCTAGATCCTCACGTGCTCTTCCTGATGATCCGTCTGGATCTTGTGCCTTAACCTTGACTGTGTGATGGATATACACACACACACACACACACACACACACACAAGCTCTCGCTCTCACACACTCCTCCTGTCTGACCTGTTCTAATCCTTTGGATCTACAGGGCGGCTCTCAAAATAAAATTCCTCCCGCAGATTATTTTTCTTGTGATCAAAAAATATACATGTTCTCAGAGAGAGAGAGGAATGCTCAGACGCAATGGCGACCTGGCGATTGCTCACTTCCCCCTCTTCTGTTTCTCCCGTCCTCGGCTGTTTTGTCTTCTGTGCTCTCGTTTCTGTTTCACTTTATGTTCCTCAAACTTTCACTTAATACTTTGTACACAGTTCTTGTGAAAGGTCATTAGATTTTACAACTTCTTTTCACCTTTTAAATTTCCTCTTTGTTTTCTCCTACCCTTCCCCTGTCCCTCCCTCCATGTATAAGAAAGTCTGCTGTTAGAGGCTTTCGTCATTGTGGTGCTGATGCATGCAGACCCCGACTGTTAGGCTATTTCCAGCCTCTCTTTTCCCTTCCTTGGTACCCTTTTTCCCCCTCCTCTGCTCTGCTTATTTTGGAGGAGATCCTTCTTTTGTAAAGGGCAGCTGAGGGCTGGGTTGGCTGGTTTTCCCCTCCATGCCAACGTTGCTTTTGGAGCTCCTTGTCGTGCTAGTTGTCCCGACCAGGGGAAGTGAAGCAGCAGAATGCGAGCCACTGTGAGGCCGTAAAAATAGATGGGGCCGAAAGTGCTACTTTCGTCTTTAAGAGATCGCCTGAAACCCTTTCATGTGTTAGACTTTTGTAGTAGTAGAAGGAGAAGTTTGGCTGAGTAGATCTAACTTTCTTATTGACTCATAATTTGAGAACAAATAGTGTATAGACAGACAGGAGCCAGGAGGCCTCAGGGAGAACCTGTAAACATAAAATAGTTTTTACTTGCCCTATTAATAAACTGACTAATCGTTTTAGTACTTCGGCTTAGTTTGAGATATTCTGAGTCACTTTAGCATCTCCTTTTTTAGCCAAAACAAATGGATCACCCACAGTGATAACACAAGTTCTCTCCTCTCCAATTGCCCTAGAGCAATATATCGAAACACACACAGACAGCGAGTCACCGACTCCTGCCTGGTGGTCCCTTCATCTGCCCTGTACCTCTTTTTTTTTTCTTTTGCATTGGTCAGCAAGAGCCGGTATAAGTCCAACATCTTGCTTACCCACAGTTCAGCTGTGTGTTTGTGTGGCTACCTGAGTGTGTACGTTCAGACACAGGCGCCTCACAGGACTCTCCGGAGGACGTGAGAGGCTCATTTGTGCCCGGTGGAACATTGTGGAATACCAGGCATATTTTATGACCCAACCTTCCCCGGCTCCTTCACTTTCTCTCAGCGTCTGGGTTTATTTGTGAAGCTGAGCTGGTCTGGACGACCAGCCCGCCCCCTGCTCTCTCCCTCCCTCTACAGCAGAATCTTTAAACATAGCGTTAATTTAAATCCGTCCATTGCTGCTAAACTTAAAACACAATCACCTTCTCTCTTACCCACCTCTTTCTCTGCCTCCCTTCTCCTCTCTCTCTCTCTAGGTGTGGACTGCACAGAAGAATGCAGTTAAATTAGTGTTTTTATCTCTCCTGCCAGCCAGCTGCATCTGCACTCGCAGCCATGCCAAGCATCTGAGACACAATTGACCTTAAAAGGAAACAATAGCGGCCTATCAATTCTGCTCTGCCAGTCAAGGAATGGCTCGCTGCTGCATGGGCAGGGTCCAGCCGGCACAAACACAACACCAGGAAGTGTTTGGAGAGTGAACTTTGAAACTGCAGGGCAATAAGAGAGAGAGGAACAGTGCACCAAGTGTTCATGTTATTTTAGAGTGTGTACTGTCTGTGCGGGGCCGTAGCGTAGAATGAGTCTGATTCACCAACACCGCAACCCTATCAATGTCAGGACATTTTCACCAGAACCGAACAACTTTGAAGTGTAGAATACCTTTTAATTTTTTTTATGTGTTTCATTAATTCAGGTAACTTAATTTTATTACATACAAAACCTGATCCACACTACAAGGGATATTATTCTGGCGGGAAAAGACTGAATTCATCATTTCATATTTGTCAGCACAAAAGTATGTTACAATAAAAGACGCTGAAATTAGCCAATAAGTTATACACCATGACTGTGTCCCAATTCAGGGGCTGTTTCAAGGCAGATTGTGTCACAGCGGCGCGTCGAAAGTCGTCCCACTTCGAAGGCTTCTTCAGATGCGGCCGACAAATGCGTCCTCCTTTTCCCGGGCCACAAAGGATCCATCGTGTTTGTCCTTCATGGCCCAACGTATCCTGAGATTCATTGCTCGCCACTTTAAACAAGATTGCGGACTCTCAAGCGGCCGAGGAGTTTTTGGTTTCAGGTCAGTTGAAAAGCTAGTGATACAAATGTTAAAAAACGAAAGGGTCCTTGACACATTATCTTTAAAGTAATAGGTGATAAGTTACGTGATATTAGTTATGACAGCCAGTTAGCCAGCTAGCTACCTGTTGCTAGGCGACGGGAGTGGTGTTTGAGAATTGAGACACAGGCTGTGTTCGAAATGGCATACTGTATACTATATACTACATTGTACTGCATACTGTTTTCAGTGGTAGTATGTAGTATGGAGCTGTTAAAATGTATTTTGCGTTATGGCAGGCGCCATTTTCCGGTTTTGGAAAGCGGAAGTAAAGCCCGTCTTTAGTATAGCCCGCCAAAAGCAAACGGCCGCCATTTCAACTGCCCTCGTGATGTACCAGTGCTTTGCAATGTGGGATACAGCAGGCGAGGCAGACTGGTTTGATGCATGCTAGAGATTTTTTCCGAATCAGTACGGCATCCTGGTATTTTTGGAATATGTTATTTTTGGCAAATCACTATGTACTGCTATGTAGTATGGCATTTCGAACACAATGTAATCCAGCAAAATAAACATCCTGTTACCTTTGTGTGCTCAAGGTTGCAAATTAAAAAAAAAATCAAGTTAAACCAAATTTAAACTAAAACGAATTTTGTGTGAGATGATTCATGTAACCCAGCAAAGCTAAAATGCTGTTCTGTTGGCAACAACGACAACAATTTCTGATCCAGCTTAACAAACGTGAGGATTTGTTGATATTTGTAATTTGGATTTGATAATAGAACTAATATCTCTGGGTTTTGACTGTTCATTGAACGACCAGCATTTTCACTGTGCTCAGGCGTGTTTTTAGACACATGTATCGTCTAAACGAGAGAATCATCATCATATCAGTCATTTATAAGTAATCGTTTCAGCCCTAATGGTTGTCAGTACAGATTCCATGACATCCTCGGTGTCCTTTTCTAAATCTTGTTTGTTCTAAAAAAGTGGATCTGACCTTTAATGACTCACGTTCGCCTTCTTTACACGCCAGTGTGTCCCTGTGTTGTTGAGCCTTGGTATGAAGGTAAGCCATCAAAGGTGTTCTGTTACATTTCTAGCTGTCAAATTACTGTTGTCGTATAAATGAAAAATAGTCGACACTAATCTGTGCAGTCAGCAGCGTGTGTGTGTGTGTGTGTGAAGGCCTCAGCTGTTGTTTGACGAACAGGGAGGGCTGTAACACATTAGATATTAGGACAGGTTCTGCAGGTTCAGGCCAAGTTAAGGAGGTGGATGATTTTCCTTCTGACAGCTCATCAGCTTGAGCACTAAATAGTTACTCCGCCTTGCCGCTCAGCTGGAATGCAAATGTCTGCGGGAGGAATGCTGCTCGCAGTCGTCAGCGGCAGCAAATGAAAAATCAGCCTCGTGCTCTATTCTTCCCTGGTGTTCCCTCCTCCTTTCTTTTGTTCGCTGCTTCTGTCTGCTACTTTCTGGATCTCTGCTTCCTGTCTCTCCTCCTCTCTGTTTGCCTGCTCACTCTCTCTTTCCCTTGTCCTTCTCCGTCTAGGCATCCTGTTCACTGTGTTTGATTTGGGCATTCCTTTCCTCCCCGAGCAGACAAAACAACCCCAGACCTCTCTGAGCTGCAACCCCCAGTGCGCACACACATACATACACACACACACACACACACACTCTCCCTTCTGCTAATCACACACAGGAAATGGGCTCCCATGCAAACGAGGCCTGCCTGGCCAGAAGAGCCCAGGATGGAGTTTCAGGCCTTGAAATGTTCTCCAGAGGAGGAAATTGAACATGAGCCCTCTCTTCCCTCTTTCTTTCATTCTCCCTTGTTTCCTCTTGTATTTAACTCGACATGGATGCTCCGTCCTGTCTTTTGACACTCTTTTTTCCACGCTGTATTTGAATGCATCCATTTTGCAGTGAAACATTTCCACTTTAATCAACAGATAGCGAAACGATTCTCCTTCATGGAAGCAAAACATCTTCTCTACTACTTATATTTAAGTGAATCAGTGTGGCACATACATACGTATATTGTATACACCTCGCTGTACCTGCCCACATTAAATTTGTAGTTGGAACCAATCAGATACACTTTAGGTGAAAGCATGGGTAATGCTATCCACCGTGTCTAATCAGACTCTGTGTATACAGAGTGTGTGGGTGTGTGGCCTCACATACACTGTATGTGTTTAGAAAGTGTATAAAGCTTAAGTGCTCAAAAGTATACACTCATATCTTATCAACAGCATTCCACGGTGTGTGATAAAGCTCTGCTCCAAGATAAACTTTACACGATAAAATGTTTACGTTGGATGAAAAAGGGAGGGAAGATGGCAGACCTGAGTTTGTAGTTTCAGGTGAGGAACGCAAAGTTGATTTGTGATATTAGCACTAAGAGCGATTTGGTAACCAAATCATATATTGACACAGATTGCACAGGAACAGCCAGTTCCTGCTAAATGTACAATATAGATCGTACTAATGTGTTTGTTGTGGAAAAGGACAGAAGTTTCATTATTTAAATGTCATAAAATACTTTGTTTTCAACTCTGTATGGAGGTCAAAACAATACAATTATAATCAGAAAGGTCATGAATGAAACCATGGATTAACTTGAACCAAAAATGTGATTACAAACTTTTCACACATTATCAAATGACTGAATCTTAAAGTGATTCAAGTTTGCTTGTTGTTTTTTATTTTATTTGAAGTAAAAAATCGCTCACTTATTTCTGTTTTTAAATCGCAATGTGCCGCACAAAGGGATTGAAAAGGGATTTCCTCTATTTGACGAGTGTATGTGTACTAAAAACTGAAAAACATTTTGTACTAAAGTTTTGCATAAAATGTTAAAATACCTTTTACATAATCAATATTTTTGGGTTGCTTAATAAGTCATTATCAATATTTATTTTCACTTCACAGCTAGCAGGTTCCGAGCTCGAGTCCTGGTTCAGACGTAGTGGGCCTTTCAGTGTGGAGCTTGTTCTCTCCTTGCACGTGTGTTTTCCCTCCGGGTACTCCTTCCCACAGTCCAAAGACGTGCTCGTTAGGTTCCTTGGTGACTCTAAATTTCTCGTAGGTGTGAGCGTCTCTATGTGTCAGCCCTGTGATTGACTGGCGATAAGTCCAGGGTGTAACCCCGCCTCTCCCCCAATGACAGCTGGGATAGGCTCCAGCCCCCAACGACCCTAAACAGGATAAGCAGCGTAGACGATGACACTGATATGTAAAGTGGACACTGTGCTTGAAATGAGGCTTGTTTTGGGATTAAAAACAGTATTAACTGAGCTGACAACCGTGTTTTTCAGAGACATAATGCAGACCCTGGAGGAAGTGCCACCTCACACTGTTTTGTTTATTCTGCTGAGTAACGTCATGAATCCTCCTCAACCTGACAGGCAGTGTGCGTGAGGGGAAACGAGAGGGAGCGAGGGATGAGAAGGAGGCAGCTGCTTTTAGTTTTGTTTGGTTACGGGTTGGCTAACTGTGTGAATGAATAGCTCTGACCCCCCCCTTGTACCCACACACACATACAAACACAGACACACATGTGGTCTCTGGTCACTTTGGCGTCTTCTGAATTGCTAAGAATGTGTCGAATCTCATTTGTAAAATCGTATATTCCAATTAAAACGAGCGATCACACAAAAAGCTGGCTCTGCACCCTGTACATTATACATTTGGTTTAACGCAGTGAGTTGTTGTGTAGCGTGAGAACGCCGGATGATTCAGCAGAACCTGCGTGCTGGTGTCATGCTGCTGCGTTCATGAATTTAACATAGCGACAGGGCCGAGTGCGGAGCAGCAGGGCTGTCTCCTCCTGCCAAATAAGATGTGTGGGAACAAATGGAGAGGATGACACGGAGAGGAGCTGAGAGTGGCAGGAGCAGCTTAAAGACTGACTCTTCCTGTCCATCAGGAGGTGCTTACATGATCAAAGTGTCTTCACCGTATCACCCTTTCCTCTCTATCCTCTACTTTCTCTATTACAGCCTGAGTCAGGAAGAAACCCTCTTTCTGAACAGTTTAAAAATGACGATGAAACGTGTACTTTTCACGGCTGAAAGGATTTGTCGATAGACGATTGACTGATCGATTCGTCCTTCATTTTATTAAGATAGAAATGGCTAATTACCAGTTGGTGCAGTTGCTCTATCTGAGGATTTGTAGACGTCTTGCCTCATTTGGGCTGATAAATTGAAGTTTTGTAAATGTATGTTGGACAAAACAGCTTTATGGAAGGCCAAAGAGGCCAAAAATATACCATGCTAGCTTGTTATTATAAGTTAAGATACAAGGAAATTTGACAAAACAACTTTTTTACTTTTCAGTTAAAAAAAAAAAATAGGGACACAAAGCAATAATGAATATACAGCAGCCCTTCTATTTAAAGACATAATTTGGAAGATTTTCATGTAAATAAATGTCTGTTAAGTCTCTATCTATCGCTGAATGAGGTAACACAATGGTGATTGAGCCTATGGCCCACTGATGAAAGCATTTGCAGTATTACAGACTGGGTGTCTGTGACGACGAAAAATCACAAGCGGCGCCCAGTTAGTGACGCGTTTTCCATCAGCCAGCATTGGTTGGTCTGCCAGAGAGGGTAGGCGGAGCTAAGCGGGTGCGAGTAAACAGTAATCTACAAAGGCTGAACAAACAAATCCAAAGAAAAAGAAACAAATTCGACGCACAGATGGAGGCAAACAGGAAAGCGATCGTCAGCGAGGAAAATCAAGAGTTACAACCGGAGCTAACCGTAGATGTCTGGTAGATGTCAGCCGCAATTGCCTTTTATCGCCGTTGGGTGCCGCCAAATAGAACGAAACTGAGAACTTCAATATTATAACTTTAATCTTTCTCCTTGTTACAGTTTGCATGTGAAAAACTACTAACTTTATAGTTCTTGAGCTTTAAAACATCTCACATGATCTTCACCAGCAGCTTCCTTAGTTATCATGAAACTGTCGAGAATTAGACGCTCAAACTTTTCACGATTCTTAACAAAGCTTTGTAGGTCGTCCTTTAATTTCTGTTTGATGTTGTGTTCATTCCTAAGTTATGTTTTTGAGTGTCTTGTTGCTGCTTACAGGAATGTCCCCCTTTCTCCCCCAGCCCCCCCTCCTGCTCCTCCTGATGTCGCCGCCCTCCACTTCCCTCTCTCATCCTTTAAATTCAGTCCAGACTGCAGTCTTAAATCTGGATCCTCTGTGCTTAACCAAACATATGGAACGCTACTGTAGAGGAATGCTTCAAGTCTGGCTTGTTTTCGTGTGTGTGTGTGTGTGTGTGTGTGTGTGTTTTACCATGCACATGTTTTGAAGCAGATGAGAGCTTCTAGGATGATGATGATTATGATAATGGTGCGTGTGTGTGTGTGTGTGTGTGTTTGTGTGTGTACCAGTGCCTCCCCAGAGAACTGAATAGGCCCTTCTGTTGTCGTGGCCAAACGCTGCTTGTCTGCTCATGCATGAGTCTATTGCAAAGCCTCCGAAAATGCGTCCCATATCTGAGCAGTTAGCTCACTCTTAGCCCGTTAGCTTGACTGTGAACGATGTCCCCTACAGTGACCGCTTTGTCAGCCCGGCCGCAGGCATCGGGGCCTTGCCAAGTGCCAAGCATAACAATGGTGAAAGATGGCATGAGTGTGTGTGTGTCTTGATATTATGATGACCAATGAGTCATCTTTTACTAACCTTGTGCCCTGCTTGTGTTTTTCACCACAGGATGGAGACTTTGGGAAGAAGAGCTTAGCGTGCGGCAGACAAAAGGATTTAAAATGTAAGGTATGCCTCCCTGTGCATTTTAATGTTACAATGATATGCAACCTATGTGCTTTATTGTCTTTATGTCTCCCTAATAGGTATTAAGGTTGTGAATTTTTTTCTCTATGTGTGAGATAAAAACACTGATGCCATTTGGAGGACGAGGTGGGAAGTGATTAGCTTAACTTAGCTTAATAAATCCTGGTGTTTACCAGTTCAAAACACTCCTACAGGCACCTTAAAGGCTTATTATGTGACTATTTGTGCTTTTAAGAGGAATTAAGTGCAAACAGTATGGCTATCTTCCTTGTTCATCTCTGTGAGCTGTGTTTCCCGTCGTAGTGCTGCCTTTCTGGTAACTTTCCTTTGACAAGACGACTCCGGGAACTCCTGTTTATCTCTAAGACATTACTGCACGTAAATCCCCCTTTAACCTCTTTTTTTTTTTCTTTTAACCATGCCAGCTGTTTCCTCATCCTAAACAACAGCAGGGACATGCTAAGCTAAGCTAGCTGCTTGCTCCAGCTGTGCGCTGAATGCACAGACATGACAGTGGTGTAGATCTTTTAACTTAGGGAGAGACAGAATTTTCGAAATACTAACTATCTTAAACATTCTGCTGTTCTTTTTCTTTATGGTGGCATTTAAAGTTGTTTTAAATATAAATAAAAAGACAAATATGGCTTCCTGAAACCTCGAGATATCATAGAACATCTATTTGTGTCTGTGAGTAACTGTGTTTGCTCGTATCAGGTCACACAGTCACACAGAAATCAATCCACAGCATTGATAGTATCCTCCTCTGGCTCCTTCTCTTCTCCCTCTTCCTTCTTGTTCTTCTCCTCCCCATCCTCCTCCATCACCCACCTTTTCCTCCCTCCCTCCCTCCCCTCCTCCTTCACCTCCCCCACCTCCCCATCGCCTCTTCCGCCCCTCCTCTGCTCTTTGTGAGTCCGTTTCCTGTTGGGCACAAACGCCGGCGCCGCAGTTCCTTCCCCGTAGCCTGAAGTCACACAGGAGTGGCAAACATACATACATACATACATGCTGTACTGTATATACTCTGTAACATATGATTCAGTGCACTCATATGCATAAACATTCACACTGCTTACACGGACAGCAGCTGGTGTGTGTGTGTGTTTGTTATCAGGTCAGGTTAGTCAGCAGAGACCGAATATGTGTCACTGTCTTACCACGTCTGCTGGGCTGTCTGCAGATTAAGGTCAATATGTGGCCAAGGCGTGTTCGGCCGTCTTCTCCGAGCTTCATTTACATCAGTTTATTATTATTCCGGATGCTTCTTTACATCCTGCTTCAGCTGAAATCTTCCTAAATAGTCCGGAACAAACAAAGACGTCACGTTGTATTCAGTCTCTTTGATTGTAATGAATAAAGTGAAGAAGGATTTATACTCGAGCTAAAACGATAAGTTGTTTAATTCGTGTTTTTGTTATTTATGATAGTTCAATTAGAGACTTTGGGTTTGGGGCTGCTGGTTAGACAAAAGTGACACAAATCTAACAAGATAAACAGGTACCATGTGTGTTGGTATGCTAACTATGGAGCTTGTACCAGAAGACACTTAAAGGGAAGGTATTATGTTCATGTCAAGCTTCATGTTTCGCTCTGTGATACCTGTGGAGGAGCTTAGCATCATTTACAGTTAAAAAAACTCTCTGTGCAGGCCCTCATACAGCCTCTGCCTGAAACGACTCAGTCAGCGCTGTCCCTTTAAGAAACCCCGCCCCTACTAGCCCGCTCTCCGAAGCATGCTGAGGCTGCACTTTGTGATGTCACGTGTGTAGAAAAAACTGTGTGAAACCTGACGTTCGCAGCAGCCTGCAGACTGAGCTGAGAAGCCTGGGGATTACTCCGACATACTTTTACCTACAGATTTGAAACCCACGTTTAGTCTGAACATCCAACACTGTTACATTATATAGTATACGTCTTAAAATGTGAAACAACATTATACTCTTTAGCCTAGCTTAGCTTAGCTTGGCTTCAATACAGGCAGCAGGAGAAAACAACTAACCTGGCTTCTTATAAAAGCCTTTTTCTTACTTGTGTTTTTGTACAGATTTAACAGGATATGACATTATGTGACCTTTGGTGTTTCACTATTGCCCTCTTTCCTGCTGGTACACTCTTTGTGTGCTGCTACTCTTCATGCAAGCATGCAAATTTTAAAGAAACGGCTGATGCTGAAAACAACGTCTCACTTCCTCTGCACTAAAGGTCACTGTAAGGTATATGTACTTAGACCAGAATACATGCTGATGTTTAAATTCCTGTTAAGTATCCTGTTACGTATTCAAATATTAAAGTGCAGCTCTGTATACATGTTATATCTTTCTTTCTTTACTAACTTTGTTTCTTATAGTACAATCACAGTGTTTGATATGTATTATTCAGTAAGCGTCCACTCTTCTTTTAGTACATCTTCATCATTTTACCTCCTACCACCTCCCCTGCTGTCTTCATCTCCTCCTCCCTCCCTCCATCCTGCAGCCAGTGCTGCATTCCTGCTGCAGTAATCCACTCTGCCAGCTACCTGCTCTGCATTCTGTGGAGTCACTCCCCTCCTTTCTCCCTCTCTCTCCTCCTTTTTCTGTTCTTTCTCTATCTCTCTTTGCTTACCTCGCATTAATGCATACATTTTTCTTTGCACATTTGCTTCGTCTCAGCTTTTTTACTTCTGCCTCCCTTCTCTCTCTCGCTTTCTCTCTCGCTTTCTCTCTCTCTCTGTTCTGTTTCTTCCTCATCAGAGAGCCACTGAGGTCTCCATTCAGCCGCAGCAGGCAGCTAATGCCAAGGCTCAGGCTGATGAAGCATTGCCAAGCTCTACCAACTAGCCTCTGTGTGTGTGTGTATGTGTGTGTGTGTGTGCTGTGTTTTAGTATGGGACAGCAGTGAATGAGCAGGATGTCAGGCAGCCAGGCAGAAGGTTGAAGGGCTCGACGTTAAGAGCTATTGGCGTGTCTATGAATCGACAGTGTGTGTGTAGGCAGTTGTCGTCAACCATCGGGGGAGCTAAAATGCCCAATCCATCATCAGCGGAGAGTTTGATGATCAGCTGTCATCGCCTCCTCTCTCGGGGACAGTGGAAAGGACATGTAAATGCAGCAGGAAGGCAGGGGAGTGAGGATGAAGGGCAAGGGAAGGAAACGGGGGATTGCTGCAGCAGAAACTGGGGGTGGGGGGATATTTAAAGGTAGAGGTGACATGAAAGGGGGAGGAGAAGTGAAAGGAGGAAAGAATGCGTAGGAAATGGACAGCTGTTCTTTTGCTTTTAATAGCCGTTCCTTTGTTTTAAGTTAAGCACATCGCCAACTCCTATAGTAGCCAGCATGAAGCTCATGTTCTACCTGTAAGACATTACTCACTTTTTTTATGAGCACATACTGTTCAACCACTTTTTTCCGTGTCAAGTCATGTCCATAGACTGTATAAACAATGGACGTAGCCACCGTGACGTCACCCATAGGTTTGTCGACTGTGTAAATGAAGACGAAATATGGCCGCCGCCGTGTTGTTGTACTGGAGCCTGAAGTGAATTTGGATGAGAGGGTGGTGCTGCAGAGGAGCGAGGGGTTATCAACGCTCAACAGTCTGTGTCTGATTCATTAGATTGTGAATGAGCTAGTTTAACTTCCTGTTTCCCACCGAGGAGATTCTTTTTGTGGTGCTGACTGATTGCGGGTGTTTATTTATCAGACTAAAGAAGTCGGCGCTCGCCCACCCGGTGAGATAACGGCGGGTGAACGACTCGTACTGGGAAATGTAAAATAATCGATCTTCTCATCAGTACGGTCTGCCGTCTATGGCTTTGTTTTAGAACACCAGGGGTTGCCGCTTTGTCATGTCACAGTTTAAACTTACTTTTAACAGAAAGAAGAATTTTAGTCAGATATTAGCGGCTCAAATCAGCGTCAGTGCAGCTTGCAGCCTCTACAAGCCCCTTCATATTGTGGGAGAAACACTGTTTTTGTTGTTGTTTGATTTATGTGAATCTGCTTTATTTTATTTCTCCTGGTTTTGATTTTTGGGTCTGTTTGGGGAGGAGGAAAACTCTACTGATAATTCTGTTCCTGGTAAAAACCAGTGAAGGAACCCTACCCTAAACAGGACTGGGTCTAAACCCCGCATCAGGGCAATGTGCGCTTTTCTGGGCAATGTGTTACAAGGACTGTCCTTATGAGGCCGATGACAATGTGTTTGAAAGCAGGTGTGCGCTGTGGACGTAGGTGAGGACATCAGACAAGCAGCGGGGCCTACACCCCGAACAGCATCCAGAGCCGTGTAGACAGAGAGTCGCGTCAGTGGAGGTCCAATACGCTCCGTGATCCGCCATTGCGATGTCGGAACTCTCTCTCTTTATATGGCTGTGAAAGTACCGTCACTCACTCAGTCACTCAATCAGTCAGTCACATACACACCCATGTTTAGGGCTGACCCTGGCAGTCAGCTAAACAGAGGGGTCAAATACACCACAATCATTACGCCCATATTTAATAATCATGTCCTGCACTGAGGTTTTTACCTGATATCTATTCAGTGAAATGTGACTTCTCCTTGATTTATGTCACTCTCTAACCCTGCCCATATGGTATGAGTAAAGAACGGATGTGCGGTAGCGTTTTCACCATAAATCTCACCTCACTACTCTGATAAGCCTGTTAATGCATTTGTGCGCTCTGCAGCACCTGGTGTGCACTTTCATTTCTCACATTTTCAGTGTTTCTGCAAATGCTTTCGGTCAGTGATACTCTGTGGATGCTGCAGGCGCTGTGTGTGGGACTTGTTGTCTTCTGACTGTAGTCAGGTAATACATTTTATAATCTAACCTCCGTACGTGCAGGAAAAAGCCTTTCTGATCATTTTGCCTTCTTAAAATACTAAGGACACATCGCTTTTTCTTTGGTCTAACTTTCTAAAAGAATTAAATTCTTTTAGGTTTTTGAGACAAACAATCTAAGGGTGAGATAATAAGTAAGTAAAGGGAAGAGCTGCCTCTGTTATTTTCCTCTCTTATCACTCTTTATCCGTCTCATAACTTTTGTCTGTCTGCCTCGCCTCGTTCTGCCTGACTCATACTTATTCACAGACGCACACAGACACTAAGTGCCCCGTGTTGATTCTAACAAGTGTCATCATGTTGTGATGTTTTCATGTCCTCTTATCAGTGTGAAACGATGACACAAACACATTCCTTCCCCAGCAGTTCATCGTCTCACACAACGGCACATATCTGCGTGCACGCATTCAGTCATATAAAGGTTGTGCTGACGTGTGCTGATACCTGAGAGTGCTTCTGCAGCTGTGAGACGAATCTTTAAATAGGCGGCTGGTGTTGGTCCCGACAGAAGACGCTGTTTAGTGGGAGGTCAACGAGTTTCTCTTTGGTTGGGTTATTCAACATGAGACTCTTTTGTTGTTGTTAAAAGCTTGTCCTAAGAGGGTTTTCTAATTAGTTGGCCATGCACACGTATAACATTGTCAGACTCTGGATGGGACAATTAACGCTGCAGAACCAGAGATATGGTCTCTTTTTTTAAATTCACACATTCTTCTTTTTTGTAGAAACCTAGTGCCTACTTTGCCCACAATGCAATTCACCTGCTGACATTGAGTTTGAAATGACTGACAGCGCCTATTTTCTATACAAAACCAATTCAGCTCAGCTTTTTCAGCGCCACATCCTTAGTGCAAAAACGCCCTCAGCATCAGCTGTTTTTATTTTTTTGTTGCTGACCAATCAAAGTCAAGAAGGGACGGGACTTCTTATATCAACTTTGTCAACAACAATGGCGGAGGACAAGCTAATCCTGTCGCTTTGTCGAGGGTACAATTTCCAGGTGTAGAGCTGCTGCTAACGCCGGGGCACGATTCCTTTCCATCCGTGTTTTCTTTGTAAAATGTCCTTGAATAAAAGCTAATATAAAACGGACTTTGCAGTCACTACCGAGGGAAGCGGAAGTGCCGCCAGACAGCTTTCGTAACCTAGCAACAGTAAGTGCCAGTGAGAAGCGCTCTGAAATTGAGGTCATGGGCGCTGCCAGCACAAAAAAAACAGCGTTAGTGGACACAGGCCCTTATGCTTGTTGAGGCTAATGTAGCCACAAGTAGCTAGTCTAAGGCACGAACAAGAAGCAGGCTAAAGTGGTCTTCTTTCTAACTTCACATTTCCAGATATTTTACAGTTTCAGACTTTTTTCTATTCTTCAGCTCCAACCAACGCTGCCTCAGATGACATCACCTAAGGCTATTTACGGTATCATTTCACCCACAGCTCCCTCAGAGGCACAAAGGGATTTATTTCCTCACATATAATGTAGACTTCCCAAAGATCTATATATAGTTATATGTGTAAACCTCTTGATATTTGTTGTTCTTATGAATTTTGACCAAGATATTTACAGAAAAGGAGACCACAAACATAGACCACAAATAAAGGCCTGGATTCTCTACAGAGAGCTTATAACAGATAAAATATAACCGCAGCTCTTATTAATGTCACTGTGTGCATGGACAGTTACATCTCCTACTGGAGTCTTCCTGTCTATCGCTACACAAACTTCCCGGGACTTCCCGTCGCTTCAGTCCACCAGATAGCAAATCACACACACACACACATATACACACAAAATGCAGAAGTCCACAGAGTTTATTGACCTTTTTAAAATTCTTCTTACAAATTACTGATCATTAACGTTTTATTGTCTTTCCCTTACTTGAAGTATCCATGTGTTTTCTGTTATCTGACTTCGCTACAGTGAAAAAAAAACAACACAATCTGCTGTCCTAATCAGAGCCTCACTCCTGTTTGCCCCTGTGTGTCTTGTGTGGGGTGTTTTGCATGTTTACAGTGTCAGTGACCTCTGACCCTAAACACAGAGGGCGGCAGGCTGAGGACATGCTGGAGGAGTTGGGAAATATTTCATGGAGGCGAGTCACGTGGGACATAAATCTGTGTGTTTACATCAGTGTTGCCCAACTTTTGTTGTTTTGTGCCTGTGAGCTCCTCACACTCTCAGACAGTATTGCATGTATTTTATAGTCCTAGTGTATAAACATCATTGATAAGGTTGTGGACAGTCTGCATATTTTGTGCACATTTCTGTCTTGCAAAGATAAGGATGTACCACATGATCAGAGCTGTCTGCAGGTCTGGTCGGACATATTGACACTAGAGCTGAGATAATGAACCAGTTATTATTTATCAAGTAGAGCAACAATATTTTTTTCAGCCCTAATTGACACAAAGGCCTGAGACAAGCAGCAATAAACCAGGACCCTAACAAACTAACGACGCCCGCCCGTACAAAACTTTGCCGCGTATTAAATTAAGCGCCTCTTAACAGCCACTCCCCCAGGTCCCCAGGGGGCGATGGAGAGGTTTTGGCTTCACTTTTTGGGGAGCTGGCAAGTCATGTCATGAATGCCTACCTTGCAACAGCAGTTTAGAGTGGAAGAGTAAACAACAGAGACTGGTGTTTTGGAGTTAACTGTTGACTTACGGTCGAATGCATCTGTGGTTGTCGTAGTTACAGCAGCTGTTGAAAACAGAAAGAGAATAAGTTGCTGCCCTCATGAATGCCTGTGTGTTGTTTTTCATTACGAGCTCAAAATATACTTTTCTGTTACGTCTTTGACGTGTTGTTTGTGCGAACTTGGTCATGTGAGCTAGTAAGGCTCGGTATGGCAAGCCGTTTTAACATTTAATCGAACCACGCTCCTATCTGTAATTACATTTTAGATAGCCATAATAGCATTTCTCCGAGTCAAAATTGTATTCTCACTAGTCAGAATGGTAATTAAAGATACCCGCAATAACATTCTTACTAGTAGAAATTGTATTTCAAGATATCTACAACTTTGATTGTACTAGTCAAAACTAAATTTAAGATATCTAAAAATCCTTAAAAAGTATAAGTGGCCGTTTTAACATTTAATAGCTAGACTGGATATGTATTGCAGATATCTGTAATTCAATTCCTCCTAGTCAAAAAGAACATTTCAGATATCTTCAATCCAATTGTTACTAGTCATAATTTTCATTTCATAAAATGGCGTCCTGTCTACCCGTCAACAGATATCAACAATACTTTTATGGATATCTGCAATTGTATTGTTTCTAGTAATAATCCTAATCGTAGATATCTGAAATTACATTTTTACTAGTCATAATACGAATTGTGGATATCCATAATTACATTTTTACTAGTCACAATGTATTTTGGATATTCAAAATTACATTCTGGATATCTGGAATAGTTTTTCATTTTGGATATCTGAAATGAAAATTATGACTAGTAACAATTGGATTGAAGATATCTGAAATGGGAGTTTTTCCTAGTAAGAATTCTATTGCAGATATCCAGAATGTTCATTCTAGATATCCAGACTGTAATTGTGGATATCTGAAATTGAAAGCCCAATACACATGAATGGCAAAAGTGACGTCGTTTGTCCTAGGAAGAATGGCGTTGTGGATATCTGAAATTACAATTGTGGATAGGAAGAATGTCATTGTGGATATCTGAAATGTTCTTTTTGACTAGGAGGAATTGAATTACAGATATCTGCAATACATATCCAGTCTAGCTATTAAATGTTAAAACGGCTTGCCATAGGCTCAGTTGCGTTTTGAACGCTGCTTGTTGTCACGCTGTAACAGTAAGAGAGCAGGTCACTCATTGAACCGGTCCCTCGAAATGGCTCGTCATGGGTTGTTTGGAGGTATATCAGGTTTAGGGCAAGTGATGTTCAAGTCGAGATGAAACGGCATTTCGAGAGTACCTAGCTTCCGTATCGTGACGTATTTCCGAGTGAAACAGGATGTGCAGGCGGGACATATCATTAGAGGGATTTGATTTGATCGTTGAGAAGTGGGCGTAGACAGACGTTCTCCACAGCGCAGTAGCTAGCTTACTGACCGAGCGTTCTTGGTGCTCTGCGGCTAAATGTCGCAGATTGATTGACAGGTGGATGTCATGATATTATTGGTTGAAATTGGTTGATACTAGCTTACGTAACCACACGTGATATTTTGTTTTACAGGAAGAAAAAATGATCGGATTTTTATAAGAATACGAAGAAATGGATTTTCTGTATTTTTTTTGGCCTATATTGTCAAATAGCTGCACAATATTACCGGGGATGTGATTTAAAAGGATTAAAATTACATTTTTAATTTCACCTCGACTTTAAGCAAGGAAAAGTAATATGCAAAGTGCATGAAAGCTGAGTCTGTGCCGCAAAGCAACATAACGAACTTCTTCAACCAGCTGAAAAAAACAGCACAAAGTGCAGCATGATGAGTGTGTGAGGGCCAAGAGGAATAACGTCGCTACTCCCCGTCCTTGTCCAGCATCAAGTCATCCACCCTATCCACCCAACTCCCAAAGACACACTGAAATTACCCATGATGCACCAATGCAAAGGTGCACTAAATTCAGGTAAAGAACCCAAAAAGTCTAAGTTTGATGCAAAATGTGTACATGAGCCAGAAAGCAGCAGAGAAAGCGTTTATTTAAACGTGAAAGTACATTAAAAAAAAAAGTCCTTATAATTAATAAATTATCGTGATCTCAATATTGATCAAAATAATGCTGATTGTCATGTCGGCCATAATCGTGCAGCCCTATTGAAGTTGCTCTAGATTTCCTCAGCTGCAGCTCTGCCTGAGGACCAGCTAGCATTCTCAATAGCTGCTGCTTTAAGTAGAGCATCTTAATATCCTTCCCCCTGCTCCGCGTCTTGGTTGCAGCAACAGTTGCCGTTTGATGTAATCCTGCGTGTAGAGCTCATTTTTGATCAAGAACATGCTCTACTTTTCTGTTATGCCACCGAGATCTGGAGCCAAACTGCAAAGCTCCGAAGGCTTTGAGTTTGATTCGACGTCTTCGAAGTTACATCTGCAAGTAGGTCATAAACAGACACGCCAAATATTTAGTGTGGAGACATCCCGCTGTTGCATGTCCCACCCTCTCTTCCTACTTCCTCTAATATTCTCATCTTCATTCCCCTTCCCATATTTCCCTCTCTCTCATCTTCTTATCATGCCCCCTCTTGTATAAGCCGTGGGCGGGTTTTAAGCCCCCGGCAACAAGGCTCTTGATCTGGACGGACAGGGGAGGGAGGGGAGACCTAGAAAAGACTGTGGGTTACTGGGCTAAGATAGAAGAAGAGGACATTACTTTACAACCAAGATATAAAACGTGAACTAACAATGACGTTTACATGTTTCTTGTTTTATATTTTGCCTTCAGTCTGTTTTTTAATGGAGTAAAAGAGAAGAAAGGGAAAAGGAAATCTTAACATTGAGTGATGCCCTTACAAGCATACAGGACCTGCTCTGTCGTTTTAGTGGTGTGCGGTTTACTTGCATGTCTTCTCCAATAAACAAATCTATTTTTCTACCAGAGACGGCTTTTTGTTTACCCACAATATCACCACATTTCAATACTCGGACCATAAGTGGTCATTTCACCCAGGATGTAAAGGAAACATTCACGGAGAGAAGGTATTCCCATCCCGTTTTAGCACGTCTACGTGACCTTTCGTCCCGTCTGCGTTTTTTCTGCTGAAATGCAACGCTACCCATCCTTTCTTTACTACTTTTCCAGGAGCGGTGCAATACTGAAAGGGTGAAAAAAAAAAAGCGAAGAAAAAAAAAGTAACATGACGGCCCAGGAAACGACAAACCGAACATTATGGGATGCCGGTTTTCTCTTTCTTGGAAAAACGGAAAAATACAGGCCCGAGCATCAGGGCTCCACCATCTTGTGGCTTCCAGTGCTGCGCCAGCATCCATCCACTGCAGCCGTCCCTCCTCAAGCACACACACACTAAGTATTTGTCACACATTCATGTACGCAAACTGGCAGTAACCCCCGACATGAAGATGCGGTTGAGGCATTTTGATTGGACGCGGGCCCTTTATTAACTACCGTTTATGAGGCAGAAGAGCTTTAAACCAATAAGCTCCAACCCTAACGTCAAGTGCAAGAGAGAGGGGGAATTTTTTCTCTTTCTTCCCTGACTTCTCTCTTTCATGGAGGGAACAGAATGTACTGAAGGCAACAGGCAGGCAGGAAGAGAGTGGCTAAAGCCCTAATGATATGGTGTATGATTGTAACCTTGGTGTGTGTGTGTGTGTTTGAGAGGGAGAGCAAGCAGAGTGGATGGACCTCTTTAACATAGTTTCATTTCCAAGTCCTCCATTTTTGGTGGAGGACAAAATGCAGCCCCTCTAGTTTTTCCTTTTTTTTATCCTTCCCCTCTTCTTGAATGCATCACTGTCCAGCCTCCACACTGCATATATTTATTTGTCTTCATGTGTCATCCTCATTTTCTCTGTTTAGATGTGAAACACCTAGTTACACAACTCACTCCCTCACCGACAAACTCAGAACGAGCACACACCGGTCCACACCACCCTCAGCAAAGGAAAGCAATGACAGAACCAGTTTAGATCTGCAGATGCAGCCCACGTTAGCAATGGCTGCTGCAGTCTGCAGAGAGTGTTGAGTGAGGTTCCCGCCTTAGTTGTCAGGTGTGTGTTCAGTATTTGATTTACATACATATCCCTGAAGATATACTCTAGTTATCAAAGCCTATACATTTCAGATGTGGAGTATAAAACCTCAAACTCCCCACTCGCTTAAGGTGGCTTATGCGCCATCATTGCACAAGCACCGCCTTAGCAGGCACAAGCACACACTCCAGTCACACAATATTCACAAAGTCATTCAAATACAACCTTAGAGAGGAATCTGTTAAGAAATGTGCACTGAAAATTGTCCTGATCCTCGGAGCAGACCGAAGCAAAACCGAGATGCTAAAAAGATTTTATATTCTTCCTTTGCCCTGGCCATAAAACCCAGACATTGCCCTGGTTAGGAGCAAAAAAGAAGGCTTGGGAGAGACTGTCAGTGGCCTGGTTAAGAGCAGACAAGGCAGAGCGAGGGGACTGGCAGTGCCCTGGTTAGTCCGGCATCAGGAATGTGTCTGCAGAAAGGGGGTCAGTTTCGCTGTCTCACGGCTCCAACCCCCCTCCTTCCAGGTTTTTGTCAAATAGCACTCAGAGCAAGGGAATGACACTGTGTTCAATATGATTTCAAGATACATTAGCAGCTCCCCTCCTGCCATACGTCCTTACCTCCTTTCTCCAAGGTTTTTAATCCTGTTCTCGGCCAAACAGCCCCACACAATCTTAAGATAATAAACTCAGAAATATCCTGCTGATTTGTGAGAACCCAGGTGTCGAAAGTCAACCAGTTACAGGAATATTAGGCTTATCTCTGTGGGCCAATCTCCTAGATGAAAGGAAATACTGATGTTCTAAACTCCTCCATCATTTCTTCAGCTCTAATTCTTTGCCTTCTCCTTCACCTAAATCATCTCATTTCTTCTCTCCTCCTTTCCATCTCACCCAAAGTCCCTCCGTAACGAATGAGATCCCGGCCCTGCGATAAGCGAATCAGGTATGTTGATTGGTTCAGCAGAGGCGCGGCCCTTGCCAGAGTCGCTTTGCACGCACCGCCGCCCCTTTAAAGTGCCCACTTGGCCGTGCTGGTGTGCGTGTCTGTGAGAGATGAGGGAGGGAGGTAGAGAGCTGGCAGAGACATAAAGGGAGAATGAAAGGAGAGGTAGGCAACCGGCCAAGACAGGAGTAGCTGGACCTAGCGATACCTCGTTTCTTAACCCGGACGAGGACGATGTAGGACACAAAAAAACAAACACAAATATGTTAAAGGCAGAAGAATAGAGACTGGACTTTAGGAAAGTAGGACCACCAGATTGAAATAATCACATGTCCCTGAGCTGCATAGTGCAGTGTGAAGAGCCGTCATGAAGAATTGAACTGTTGCTATTTTAAAAATGTTGTGCCAGTGAGCAGTCTCTGCTTTTAATACACATGTGGGAGTTTTTTCATGGTGTTTTTGCACCACTGGAACAGGATCAGTCAGGACAGGTTTGGATCACAGCGACCACCTCACCTCACTGACAAGGGAGAAAAATTGCTCTACAACTCACCTAACAAGCCACAGCTGGGCAAAGCTAATGTAAAACAAAATGGCTTTATTGAGTAAGGTGTTTTGGCATGCGAGCGGACAGCGAGGCTAGCAGTTTTCTCTCCAACATTTCTCCCAATTCTTCTTGTTTCCTTCTCTCTCTTCGGGCCGTGTAACTCGCAGTATTTCCTTAAACCTCGTCGTCCTCCGAGAGGATTAACAAACCGCTCGACCTCATGAAAGTGGAGGAATAATTAAAACGCTACAGCTTTGATATCACATTGTGCTCATTCATTAAGTAATCGCTGCCATATTGACGTTCAAAGCTTATTGCCTTGGTTTATGTTCAACACGACGTTTAATGAATTGTGGTAAGAGTGGTTTGTGCTTTTTACACCAAATGAAAGGAAAGAAAATGCATGCAACAAAGCTGGAGTAAACCATAACGGCAAGTTATACCTTGTTGTATATCGTGTACACACAGTGCTCTAGTAGATAAAAAAGATTGAGCTAATTTACTGCGCTGGTTGATGTTTTAACAGCAGTAAAAGTTATTTACTGGTGGAGAAAACTACTGTAGTCTTTGTCTGTAGTGGTTTGAAGCCGCAGAAGGGCAATCTTTGAACATGGCACTGCAGACGAGGGGGAAAGAGGAGGGAGGGAGCTGCTTTTCAGGGGGTCGATAAGTGATGATGTGTGCAGATGTTGCGTCCTACCCTCAGGTCGATTTTCCCTCGCGGTCACTGAGGGAAGCTCGGCAGGATAAAGGGGGAGGGGGGGGGATAAAAGGATTTAGAGGGAACAGGAAAGCCCGCTACCTGAATCATGCATGAGACGGAGGTTTTGAGTTGTTAGATTGCTCACTGGGATACTAATAATCTCTGTTCTCATCTTCATCTTGGTCCACTGAGGGGTAGCAGCACATAGTATTGGCTGTACAAACGTACATATGATCTAACCACTGACATAATTTTACAGACTTACAAGAACGACGAGGCTACAATGTCCTTATTTGCTATTATGGGCCTTCTTTTATGTCTGATCTTGTACCAGAGCTCATTATTTCTGCCTAATAGTCTCTGTTGAAGGATGAATCACGCGTCCCAAGTGACTGTGAATGCTTTAGTGTTGTGACGGGCCTGTAATGTAGTGGTTGCCAGGGCTACATCTGTGTATGTCTGCAGATGGGGGTATGGGAAGGAGGCCAGTGTTATTGAGATATGCTGAGGTAAGCAGAAACAGGCAGGCGAGGAAAAAAGAAATCAATGTGGGATACAACAACAGGAAGACGACCAAGTGTTTGTTTGTTCTTGCGTGTCTGTATGTGCGAGCCTGTAGAGGCATGTTGAAATCCTTATACTCACACGCACGTGGAAGCAATGCCGCCACCGTCTCCTGCAAAGGACAGGTAAGGTGAAATACATGGTGGTTCAATAGCAAAAGGAAGAGAGGCGTACTCTATATTATGTTTAAATTGTAAATGCTTGTTTGGCCTCATTTGGTCTTGTCCTACGGTTTGTGCCGTAGGATCAAGGCGGAGGTGTAAAATCATACAGCATGCTGACTGTGCTGGGTGTGCTCCACTTTGCAAACGTCTTCCTCACTAACTGAGCTCCATCTTGAGAATGCAAATAACTGTCATTGACAAATTAGAGATGACTAAGTGTTATTTCCTCTCTCCCTCCTACAGATGACAGATTCCTCTGCTAAACACCACTCCAAGGGAACTTCAAAGTCTTAAAGGGACGAGCGCAGAAACACAGACCGAGAAGAGAAAAGTGAATTTCTCCAAGGATCCGAAGGACTTGGTATCACCACCACACAAATGTGGACCTCCAAAAAACGTTGTGATCAAATAATCTGAAGAAGAAAACAAACACAACGGGAATAAGACGAATTTTGTAGCCATGTCTGAACATAAAGACATGACACATCGCCACCTGCGGCACAAGCTGCAGAGTCTCGGCCGAAGGCTGGATGAATTGGAAGAAGCAACCATCAAGCTGCAGAAAGCTGAGGATGAGCTACTTGACCTGCAGGTGAGTTTTGGCTAACTAGTGTTTGTTTGTGTGTCCATGTCAGATCAATGAGTGACAGAGGATGAAGTACAATACACAGATACATTTACGTCTGGTTGAACTCTCTCTCTATCCTCCACAGGACAAAGTCATCCAGGCAGAAGGCAGCAATTCATCCCTGCTTAATGATGTGGAGGTCCTGAGGAAGTGTCTCCTAAAGATCCAGGGTAAGGATGAGGAGGTACGGAAAGCTGAGGACCTTTGCCGCACAGTTAGAGAAAAACTGGAAGAGGAAGAAAGCCTCACAAAGGAGCTCAAAGCTGAGATTGAACGCCTACAACGCAGGATGGCTGAACTGGAGAAACTGGAAGAAGCTTTTGGGAAAAGCAAGTCTGATTGCAGCCAGCTCTGCCTCAGCCTCAATGAGGAGAAGAACTTGACTAAGAAGCTCTCCTCTGAGTTGGAGGCCCTCAAAGCACGTTTGAAGGAAGTGGAAGGGTCTGAGTCAAAGCTTGACAAAGCAGAGCAGGCTTTAGCTATGGAGCTTGAGAAACTCAAAGGATTTACCCAAACCTTTGTTAATGAGCGCAAGAGGCTACTGGAGAAACAGAGGGAAGACGAGAAGACCATTCTAAAACTGACCGAGAAATTGGAGCACCAGAAGAACCGCCTCGGCATGTCAGTGGACCCCGCTCGTCCAGATTTCATTAGGTCACGAATTGAGGATGAGCTTTCATCCACAGGGCTCCTCACAAGTAAATTGGGACGCAAGAAGAGCCTTGACTACTTGAAGACAGCTGGCGACAACATTGGGCTGGTAAACAAATCGGAGAACGAGAAAAACAGCGGTCTTGAAGGTTCGCAGGAGGAGGACAACAAAGTAAAGGAGCTGACGCAGGAAGTAGAGAGATTGAAGAACCGCCTTAAACAGCTGGAGATCGTAGAGGAAGATCTAAAGAGCTCAGAGTCCAAAAATGGTGAACTTCATGATAAGTTTCAGATGGAGCGAAACCGGGCTCGCCAACTCAGCGAGCAGGTGGAACAGCTCAATAAGCAGCTCTGCGGAAAAGGTGGAATTGGACGGAATGGAACCAGTAACGTAGATAAACACGGCAATGGGAGCACCAACATTTGCCCGAACAACCCCGCTAAGTTCCTGGAGAATGGCAAAGCTGAGAACGAAGAGATCATGGGGAAGGGAGGTTTCAGGCAAGAGAAGCCTAAATATCGGAGTGCTGCGACTGTATCTGAACCAAGCTCCCCCAAACACAGGAACAGGGAGCTCTCTCCTCAGCATAAGAGAGAGACCAAGCTGAGGAGCAAAGACCTGAGTCACTCAGAGGAGAGTTCTCCTAAGTCTGTAAGGAGAGCCCTCAGTCCTGCCCACAAGATTAGAAGGACGCCCAAAACCCCAACTAGTGCGATTTCATCTGATAATGGAATAAGAGACGTGGGGCGAGGAGCTGAGGAAAAGACAAGAGGAGCCCCACACAGCTCAGTCAACACATCTTCTAGTGATACTAAAAAAGCTTCTGTTCTTAGTCGCTACCCTCCAGCAGCTAACGACCAAAAGCCACTGAGGACAACTCACAAACAGACTGATGGGGAGAATAAAAAGAGCAGAATAGAAAAGTTTTCAAAGTTGTACGTTGGTAGTGATAGTGAATCAAACAACTCTGATGTAGTGCCTGAGAGTTCCAGTAACTTAAACAGTATTCCTGTTTTAGAGAAGGACACAACATCTGCCTCAGATCAGGAATCGACAGACCCAGTTCAAGAATCTGTCTCTGTATCGGTCGCACCCACCCTGTCCAAAGCCAATGGATCCTACACAGCCTACAGATCCCAAGTCACTCCACTGCTGCCCAGCGACCACGGTTCAGAGGGCCATTCATCTGCCTCCGAAACAGAATCTACTGGTTCAAGGCCCTCCGAACCAGAGCCTATAACTGAGACGACTACTTCAACTGTAAGCAATAGGACTGCAGCCACCAGATATCCTCGATACTCCCATGTCCATGACTCTCATTCAGAGGGCTCTTCATCCAGGAGTTCCTTTGATGAGGAGCTTCACAGCAGAACACCCTTAGCTGAGGGAGGCCACCAGGGCCCGACGCACACGGCATCAGGGATTGAGATCCAGCGAGTTTGCAGCCCACGTGAAGCGCTGAGGTCAAAAGCCGTCATCAAGCCGGCAATCGTCGAGATAGACAGAAAGGAAATGATGATTTCAGAACCTTTGTCTACAAATGGCAAACCCAAAATTTCCACCAAACCAATGGTGACCACCACAAGTAAAATGACCAGTAGTATAACCATCTACCCCAATGATCCGAGCTCTTCCAGAACCAGCAGTCGCAGCAGCAGCGTGTCCAGTGAACACATGCCCGTCAAGGAACGCCACACCTCCACCAGTAACATCCTCATAGGTGAGTTCATAGAGCAGTTTCACCATTTGAACATCATGCTAAGGCAACATGAACATACAAACTCTATACTATGAGCTGAAGCTATTTGTTGTTAGAAAACCCTGTCTTTTGCAAATTAAGTGGATTTGATAAGTTTAGTTTTTTTTATTTTCATGGCTCAGTTAAAATAACACATAATGCTTAGCATAAAGTTTGCTCAACATAAGATTCTATGTTTTTTCATTGATTCCAACTCTTACAAATGTTCTTTACTTTATATAATGTCACTTATCGGCAGGCCCCAGCAGTGAGCACCATGGCAGCATCTCCGTCCCGTATGAGATCTCCATTCCCAAGAGCGAGATCACCTTGCGACCGTGCCAGGATCAGGACTGTGGAATGGACGACCTCAGTGATTCCTCATCCAGGTCCAAGCTCCACAACACCTCCAGAGTGGAGACCACCACCAGCCACCTGTGCTGCCAACGCAGCAACTTCAGCATCCAGTCCTCGGACACCATCTCCGCGGACTTTAACGACACAGAGTCAGGCTTCGAAAGCAGCAGCAGCAGTAGCACCACCACCGTCTCCAGCTGGAGACGCCAAAGACAAAGCCAGCACTCCCAAGGAGACAGTTTACCAGACATGAAGAATGTGACCGTGAGAAGCACCTGGAGGAACCGGGGCACTGCTTCGGTGGATGAGCCAAGCCGGGGAAGAGGAGGTACAAGGACGATGACTGATGGTGGGTCGGAGGATGAAACAGAAGCCGCAACGACTTGGAGGGCTTACCGTGCAACCACCATCGATACAGATGAAACGATAAACAGTGCAACAGGAGCTGGTGGGAATGCTGAGGTGCAAAAGGGAGCCAAGCCGTCCCCTGCAGAGGTGAGATAAATGAATGTGTAAGACAAAGACTTAAGTTGAGTTACACAAAAGAAAAAATACATTTGGGGATAGGGATGAAATACTCACAATGCTCTGTGTCCTAGGTGTACATGCGTCGAATCAACAATAGAGACGTCGAGGAACCAGGGCTTCGCCGAGGCAAACGCTCACAGTCTCCAGCCGTGGAGCCAGGAAGTGTGGGAAGGGTCATACCCCATGCACCTGTTACCTCTCAGTCCTGGGGCCGATCATACACACCACAACCACAGGTAAGAAAAACAACTTTAAGTTTAAACACTTTCATATAAGTGGATGTTACAGTTTCAAACTACTTTCCCTTCTTGGAAAAGTAGCCCATGTGTTTTGTGTCTAGCTCTATCTTAGAATCATTTACAGCATGAAACCTGCATAATGTGCCTTCTAAGATATTCTACGCAGGTGATAATTTTATCTGCAGTACTTTTGCAAAAAGTTTTGTCTTAAAGAGTCCAGAAAGAACAACCGCAGGACTGAGCTCCTGGTGTGTCCACTTTGCATGAGAGCCCAGCCTGTATTTTTCCCTGACGCCAGGCAGTGCGACTTCAAGCTTAGCACAGCAGTTCTGTAGGCCCGACTCCTGCTGCCCCAGTATGCACAAAGAGGAAAGGGTGGGACAAAAAAAAAAGAGGGAGGATGGAAATAAAAAAAAACCTCAACAGGGGAAGAGAAGGTTAAGAAAACCTCAGGGAGAAGAAAATAGCTTTCTTGTATTTAAATGTGCCACCGCATTATAGTGTGTGCCCCAAGCAGGATGCATTTTCCCCCAAACATACTGAGGACAGAAGTTCTAATACTGAGATGTTTGGGTTTTCTTTTCACATCTACATCACCTAAACTGTCACTACTTTAAGCATAATGACACATCAAACAAACACATTTAAAAACAGATCACTTCTGTGCGAAGAGCCAAATGTAGCCCATGTGTGTATGCCTATTTAACATGTAAGGTTGTGTACGTATTTGTAATTAATGGAGTGTGAAAGTTCCTTTAAGTCACAGAAAGATGAGGTGAAAACTACAAATGGGCTACAGTATTAACTCAGATGTCTGTTGGTATATAATATATTGTCAGATGGCAGCATTGCTGCTTACACAGTGGGCTCCATGGCTACAATAACACATCAGTCTGTCAGTTTGACAAAGTAGCCAAGACTCGAGGCCTTAGGATAAGATCTGTTTACCCCTATAAATAAACTTGATGTTGCCATGGAGACAGACACACACATGCAAAGAGTCAGCCGTCTCTCATCCATCATCTTTGGTCACATTTGCAAGGGCAAGGGTACCATAGTTCTGTTGTTTTTTAAGCTGTTGCGGTCATGATGTAAGTGGTCTTATGGTCTTAACGCCCCCCTTTAGCACTGATATACTGTACATTAGTAGTAAGAGCATTAGGGGACAGCCACCCTTGTTTTGTCTCTGACTCCCCCTCCATCCTCTCTCCTCCACCCCCCACCCCCTATTTAATTTGTCATGGAAGCCCTGACATGAACAAAGTGGCTTCTTGTCATGTTTTTGAGGAGCTCTGTCAGGGTCAGCGCCCACATCTGTTCTGGCCTTGACCCCCCGTTCTGCATTCACCAGAATATAGCCCCTTTTTCTTTTATCAATACAGTTCATAATGCTTCCGCTCACCTCTTTCTGACCCCTGTCAACCATCACTCACCCCTGATAGCCTGGATATAAGAAACTGAATGCGTTCCTGATCCGTGTCTTTTGTGGTAAATCAGCAGAAACCTGGAGAACTGTCCCTCTTATTGTCAATCCTTCAGTTTTCTCTCAGTTGTGCATTTCGTTATGGGAATTTCCAAAACCCACTCTGTTGACTTTGCGGCACAGTCAGACCTTGTTCCTCCTGATATTTGATTCATGAACCGGTCACTCCATTTAGATAGCAATTATGAACAAAAATTGCTCCGAGCAAAAAAACATACTTCAATCCATAATTGGGCTTTGAAGCACGTCTTGGAGTCCAGCCGATCATCTTTGGTTTGGAGTTTGAGAACATTTAAGTGGTCTGAACAGCGTCCATTCCCAAGAGGTTTGGATAAATACAGCTGTAGTTAGGACAGCGGGAGGTTGGGATTAGTTTGTGATTGCAGTGTCAAAGGTTGATAGAAGAGGCTTGTAGATGGAGGCATATGGGCTGACGGAGGAGGAATGCAGCTTGTCATCATTCCAACCCCTTGTCGTCCCATTGATCTTTTCTTCACATTGTTTGAGTTCTCCTATATCTGTTACAGCCTGCATACATTGAACCAATTACAGACATTTAAATTACAAAATGAGATTAAACATATCTCCTTTCTACGTGAATTTAAGGTCTCTATGACCTTTCACATCAGAGGCTTCTCTGTGAGGAGAGCAGAGCGGACTGAAAATCAGCTATCCATCGATCAATAGTCATTTAAGAAGGATACAACACTCCAATTCCTTTAAGTACCATGGGGCACCCTGGGACAACAGATAGCTTATTGATTAGCTGTCTTTTATTAGCCTCATGTATAAATGATTTGGATGACATTTATTCAAACCGGAGAATCTTTTCATCATATGAAAGGTCATGGTCGTGTCATCATGGGTGGAATCCATGACTGCTGTTTGACCTTGGTTGTTGCTAGAAATGTGTCCAAACCAGTGTTAATAATGCAAAGCATTCGCTCCTCCAGTGGCACAGTTCTGCTGATGGTAATGTCTGTCTGCTGGTCCACACTGGTAATGACACTCATGGCGACCACAATAACCTAGACATGCCTTGCAGATGCCCAAATTTTACCACCATGACTTTTTTGGTTTTTGATTAAATGTTGCAACAACCAATGGATGGATTGCCATTGAATTTGGTTGAGATATCCATGGGCTAAACCCTAATGACTTTGATGATCCCCTGATCACCAGCAGGTCAGTGTTTTCACTTATTTAACGTCCATTGAAAAGGCACACAGACATGCAAAATTCCCAGATGATATATTTGAATGATTTTGGCTATCACCTGGCTGTTCGTCTTTGGCTACTATGGGGGTGGCTGTTCTGGTTTTGAGGGAAATGTCTTGACCACGCCTCTCGCCCAATGACAGATTATGGATGGATTCTAACACGTACCTGCTGAACTTTGTGTTAAATAGGCAAATATTGCCATGCTAAGGAAACCTCATGCTAAACCTGGTTAGCATTTTCATTGTCATCCTGTTGCTGTATTAGCTGATCTGTTGCCTAAAACTGTTGACTTGTTAAGTATCTGTTAATGGACGTATACTGTGCAGAAGTGGTAGCACAGAAAGAGCACACAGGACTTGGTCCAAAACACACTAGAAGGCCAGTTATGATATGAACAAACCTAAAAGGTCAGTGTTAAAAGTGGGAGCATTTTCTTTCTGTAGCCTTCACTCTACACCTCATAGTGCTGAACAGAAGAGTATTGTAGTAAAACCTCCCCTCTGTAGCAGAAGGAAACCTCAGCCTGGACATGAATGAGCCGTGAACTTATGTTTGGCTCAAGGACAGCGGGGTCGATATGGCCGATGAGCCAGATACCAAAACATCCTTTGTTGAGTCATAAAACCAGTGGAAGCAAGATAAAGTGTGGGATCAGGGCTGCTCAAGTATTCATGGTTTCCCTGATGTGACCTGCACATAAGAAGTGAAAAACTGAAGTTGGACTGTGTTTTAGTCTCAGTAGTTAAACATCAGACAAAAGACACTGTACAAATGTCCCATAAAAGCAACAGAAGAATGGCTTCTGTAAATCATAACCAATAAACAGGTCATCACGTTTGCACCTGGTGTGTGAAGAGTATTGTCTCGCTTGAGAGGTGATTTAAGAGCTTAGATTGGCAAGACATCATCATTCCTGTAAAATTGGGCATGAAACCAAGGGCAGACAGATTTAAAGCAGGGATATAATCTGTTCTGCAGAGGCTCTGACACGCTGCTTGTGTAATTTCTTAAATATAATAGCCTTCAGTCGTTATTAGAGAGCAGAATCTTCTCAGTGTTTTGTTTTCAAAGTGAACCCTTGGAAACTGTATTGATTGATCATTATGTAACTCCTGAGGGCATGAGCTGAAAGGATTTGAAAAACATCGTTATTGGCCGAGTGTAAGACGAGAAGATTGATACAGTTTGTATGCCTATACATCAAATACTGCTGAAGCCGAGAGCCAGCTAGCTTAGCTTAGCATAAAAAGTGGTCAAGGAATATTACAGCTTCTTTTGTACCTTGGTTTGTGAGACTTTATCACCTTTGGGCAGAGCCAGGCTAATGTTTTCCCACGTTTCCAGTCTTTATGCTAAGCTAAAGCTAAGCTAATCGGCTATTTTAGCAGTACAGACATGAGAGTGGTGTCGATCTTCTTGTCTAATTCTCAGCAAGAAACCGAATCAGCATGTTTACCTATTCTGGTCATAGAGATGTACACAATGCCCCAATAGTTCAGTCTGTTCCTTTATTTCTTCACCAGACATGATTTAGTGTTTCTGATTATCACAGCAGATGAATGTGGGTTTTCCAAGCTGCAGGCTTTCCAGTGCGAGCAGGTCTGTGTTGACAGCACCACCCGTGTTCCCTGTAGATTTCCTCTGCTGTGGCACATCATCTTACTTAACAGCATTTATTACAGGCTGACGTTATCCTCGCCCAAATATTTTCTTAAATTAACTTTCAGCCACATGGGGGAAAGCTCTCGGTTGGCACACACAGAAGTTACTAATTTTCCTTCTACTGAGGCCACAGGTCGTTTCAACATCGGGTTATTCCGTGCCAAATCTTTATTGTGATATCTATTTTTATTAACTTTTGTGTATTTTTATTAACTCTTCTTATTTAAGCAATGTACAACCCTCTTGTTGAGTGTAGGAGGAACAATGGAAGAGCATTACATGGTAACCTTGTGAAAGCCCACGGTCTTGCAGCAGTGGTTTACCATAGAAGGAGAATATGCCACTCTGCCGTTTCCTCCCCTCAGTGACTGGGGCAGGAAGTGACCACACTGAACACGCCTACTTGGCAGGGTTCGCTGGTGACTGATTTCCTGTCTGTTTCCCTTGGAGACTGAAAAAAAAAAAAAGGCAGTCCAGCAGGGCTCCATTAAAGCCAATTAGCAAGAATGCGTTCTAAAACTGCACCAGAAGCCAAACTGCAACCCACCAAATGTCACTAATTATGGTGCTTTTTTAAAGCTGAAATTACAGGAGTGGGGTGCTGTTTTTCTGTGTGCTTTAGGAACTGCATCGTCATCTAACTCTCTCTTTCTTAGAACAGGGCTCCTGAGGTTATGAGGGGACGTGCCGTTATAGCCACCACAGACTAGTAACTTGGGGTTTGCTTTTTGTCAGCCCACCAAATTATAAATCTCTCAGCTTGGGGTATGTTTGGGGTTTTTGGTCGGGGATTTTTCCCCTGGCAGGAGTCCACATGGCAAAGTTTCCTTGACACACACCAGTTAACATAAACAGCATGTATTTAATGCCCACATTATAAAAGAAGTCCAAACAAGGCCCCAAACCATCCAAACAAAATGCCCAAAAGTCCCATACACAACTCCACAATTTGGGTTTGAATGAACCGACTTCTGTTGTAATGTACCAGTTTTTGACCAAGCCAATCCCAAACCAGATCTCTTATTTAACAAGGACTTTCTCAAGCTGCCAAATTCAGACTGCAAATAAGATTTTTCTTCATCTAATTTTCTGTTCTTTCCAGGCTGCTGATAGCGCAGAGCCCAGTCCAAACCCGAGCCACAGCCCGGCCTCCTGGAGGCGGCAGCTACCCAGCAGCGACTCTCACCACCTGGGGAGCTCTTTTGACCGGGCGCCCAAGACAGCAGGGGCCTCCTCGAGAGGGGACCTGTGGTCCAGTCGGGGTCAAGGGTCAGGGCCCAAAAACGAGGGGAGGAGTGGAGCGGGGAGCAGACCGTGGAGCCATCGCCAGTCTGAGCATCATTAGACCGACTGGCTGTGAGCAGGACTTCTACAGCGAGATAGCAGGTAGGACAGGGCCGGATCTTTTCTTTTTTTTCTCGCTCCTGATGCTCTTTAATTAAAGGAAGCTGCTGGTAATTACCCCTGTAGCAATGATGTCACATCTCTTAAGGGGAGTTTAAATCACATTTGCAGTATTAAGCTGACCTGGCACTGACCGACAGGAGTTTACTCCACTGGCAACGGGAACAGAGACAATCAGCATTTATAAGTGGGTCCTCCCGGGTATTAGAGTCCAGCCTGCTGAGGGATCCCTCGAGCAAGGCAGTCCCATGTTAAAGCGTCTGGTCCCACAGCAGTTTCATGCAACAACTATGTAATTTAGCACTAATTTGCACCATTTAAACCAGAGTAAATAGTGATTCAATTTTCATTCATCATTGGAAACTAAACATGTGGAGTTGCACACTAACTTATATCGGAATCAGAGTTTTGTTTGACATCAATTTGTATCATTTTTATTGGAAGCGTACCAATTGAACACTGTCCTTATTTTCCCCATAATAAGCATCAAATTGCCGGCCACTTCTCGAAAATTATTCTGAAATTACAGAGCGATCATGCTTCTAAAGCAGATGAATAGTTGAGTTTAATTATGAAGGATTAAATATGATCTTTCTCCTTATTTTTCCTTAACAGCACTCCATTAAGCTCTCAATGGCACAAGGAGAGCCAAACATCCGTCTCCCATCAACTCGCGGCTGCACCATCTCCAAAAGTCAACATCTACTGCTTTCATAACAAGCAACGGAAAGAAAAAAATCGCAGTCGCAGCCATATAGAACAACAAACCACAGACATCCTTGCTCTGACCCTGAGTGTACGCCGAGATGTGAACGGCTCTTCCTATCCGGAACTTTCTCTGTCCCAAAAGAGGCATAAATGGAAAAGACAGTGCCTGTACAGTGTTTTTTTGGAGGTCGCCTCACCAGCCCATGTATCCTCTTCTGCTTCTTGTGTTGGATGTATTATAGTGTAATCCCGAAAACTTGACAAGGGAGAGGCTGGCATGCTGAGGGACGGCTGTGCCAGAGAGGGTTTAGAGGAAGAAGGACTCGAGCGTTGAGAGAGCCTTTCTCAGAGGACCATTACAGTGACCTCAATGGAGTTGGATACGTTGCTTCTGCACCAGAATATGCCCCCCCCTAATCTTCAATCAACAGCTCTTTATAAGCGTCCTCATCTCGCAGGGCTGGATCTTCATGCAGGATATTCACAAACTAAACCTTAACTGTGACCAAAAACAGGAAGCGAATTACCGCCTTTGCTAACCCCCATATTCACTCTTTCTTACCAAGCTCATATTTACTTTGACGGCCGTGTGAGATTTTCTCACACATATTTACATAAAACCAAACATGCACAAACAACCATAAAACACATGCAGAGTTTTGACTTGTGGTTTATTTTTAACTGGAATCACCACCTTCTGGCATGCAGCCTCAAACTGGATTCAATTTGGTGTCTCTGATGTTGAGCAAATATTTGCATGTTTCTAAGTAATACATGAAGAGCTCTTGAAAGATTGTGACTCAGCATGCAATTTGCTTAAAGTATTGGCTGCATTAAAGGAGAAGACACACAAACGCGTTATAATTGACCGACCAGGAGATTATTTTCACCACTTATTTTCTTTGTAATTCGCTTCCTGTTCTGCATTATCCCCTTTCTGCTCGACCATATCAGGACTAAACAACGTCGTAGTTTGCACGCAATGAAATGCAACGCACATGTAGAAGAAAGGAATTATTAGAGGGTTGGGGGAAGGGTTTTGTTTATAACCTCAAACCATGCTACAATTTCCATGGTGCTTTGTTATACAGCTGTTGCAATTATCCTCATTCATGTATTATGAGAGAGCCATAGCAGAATGGAGTTTAAACCGAACGTTGGACTTCACATTACCAGCAAACCTGGCCTGGCGAGGCGGACATGTTTTCAGTGCTGCTGTGAATGCTGTGCACGCGCCAGCCAGTCATAGGAAGACTTCAAAACCACAAGGAACTGACAGTCCAGCCTGTGCGTGACCGGGTTCGCCGTGCGAATCGTCTCATCTTATCTCCGTTTCTTATTTCTGTAGAGGTGTATTATTTTGTGACTTCATAGAGTATCAACTTGTGGTTGGTGTTTCAGAGCAATCTGTCGCTGGCGAGGGCCACTGCAGGAAATGGGGGTGCCATAGAAACAGATTTAGTCGTGGCCAGTAATACAATGAGGTGTTTTCATTGAGGTAAATGGTGCATATCTGTGACAGAAACGGTGATGTCGAACTTTTCTGTAACATTCGAGTCTTTCAACAGGCTCCTGCTGGATTTTAGATCAGAAAACGCAGGATTCACTGCAGCACGACAGGCAACGTCAACTTTGATCCCACAACTAAATTGATGAATGTTCCTTTTGAATGCAGCTCAGACTGACCAATTTACTTGATGGCTTCATGCACCAATCAGACGCGAAAGATCATGAAGCTGTAACTGTGGCAACATGGGATTAGTTTATGAACTGTTAAAGCCCCGTCTCCATCTGGTTCCTCTGCTGTTATAGATTTTTCGAATGCTGTTTGGGTCAGACCCTGTTTAAAGGATGGCCTGTTTCAGCCTGAGTACATTTCTGTATTCTAACACCGACCATCTAGCTGTAATATTTATTAATCTCCGTCTATGTACTGGTTCTTTTATTGTGAACAGGTCGGCTCGGTGGCAGAGGCCCAGTCTGTCGCTGCTTTGTCACTTTACTGTTTATGCAAGCAGGAGATTATATGCAATCAATAAACTGCCCCCGTATGTAAAGCCTGTGATAACTGCATATGCAGATCTGTTATAGGTCTGTTAATAATGTAATTATAATAACAAGTCCAAACACGAATTACCCATTATTGGAAATATCCACAGTAAGTTCTTCTGTGCCTTGAGATGCGGTAAAAGAGGATCACTCCCCCCATATTCTTACACTTGCTGTGCAGATAAAAGACATGCAATACAGACTGTGAAGCTCAGTTTTTTTTATATCTTTTAACACTCGTAAAAGTATTTTGGTTGAACATAAAAGAAGAGGTTCTCTGAGGGATGTCAAAACAAGGTTCCCTGAGTTTGTTTCCAACCTGACTTCAAAGCCCCCGTATAAAGAATATAGGCCGCACCGCCCAAAAAGCTATGTCCTCTGGATTTGTGTTTCAGCGTTGCAGAAAGGATTGCCATGTGGCCTCTTCATGGCCACTGCTGGCTTTATGATGGAGCAAAAACAGACCAGACGCACTCGTTCAGCGCGCTCAGTGCTCACGCCAAGACTCTCTGTGCTTTCTCTATTATTGTTCCTACTGCCACGCTTGTCATTTACGAAGAGGGAATGCCACCTCCTTCCAAATCCCTCATCTTTTTAACCGCTTCCAATTTTTCTTTTAGTATTTCAGAGAAAAGTCAAAAGTTCCCTTTCTTCTCTTCCTCTTTCTTGGAAAGGGGGAAAGCCGAGTCCTAAACAGCGGTGATGCATGTTGTTGGTTCAAAAGGTTGTTTTATTGAAGACCAGGGGCCTGTCACCAGATAGTGATGGGCAGCTCCCTGGGAAGCGGAAAGGTCAGAGGTCAGGGCTGCGTCTAATCCTGTCTCCACGTCTTGACTCAGGGCTTCTAAATACAGCAGAGAGGGAGAGGGACCGCTTGGCAGTGATGTCCACTTTAGGGATAATTAAAACAGACGTGCGTATCGAGTGTCCAGCTCTGCGCTGCCAGAGAGACACGTGGTGCGGTCGTCCCATCGCTGTGTGATGGTATTAATATGTCAGCGAGGGCTCTCCATTAAAGCTGGACATGTGAACGGGTGTGTTGTAAGCTGCCGCAGATCGAGAGTGAGATGCTGCTGATTGACAAATGTGTTTGTCAGTGTTGGCATGCATATATATAGATATACATGTGTGGAGGATGACATCACTGCGGGTCAGGATTTCTCTATATAGCAACTTGGTGATGCAAGTGCTAACACGAATGCCCTCTGCAACCCTGCCTCACTGCCCCCTTAAAGTTCATGTGTCACCTGTTTCCTTACGCCCAGTAGATAATCATCTACCATGCTGACGCTCCTACAGTTTCACCCGTCCGCACTGCAACCCTTCCTCCCTTTTCTCTCATCCTGCAGAGAGTATTTGAGACGGGGGTCCCAGGAAGAGCCCAGCTGTCGGAAACTGTAGGTTTTATGACGCGTTGGAGGGTTTCCCTCCTGGAGACCAGCTTCAAAGAACGCGGGGCTTCTTTAAAGGGCAAAGATGAAACTCCATCCTCTGCTATGTACGCTGCTTTTCTTCCTTACAAGGCCCTAAAGTACACTAACACCCGACTGTACATGCACGCCGTCCATTGGAACCTACCCGGGCTGTGTTTTCCTTGAGTCTGCCTATACATGTTTGGGGCTACAGACCACTTCTCCACATTATGAGGGTCTTATTGGTTGCTTCCAGTGGCGAGAGCTTGTATAGCGTTGACATACTGGAATGTACTTACTTGTCATCTGGGACTCGAGTGACGATTTTACAGGTTTTAAGGCTTTTTGGGCGCTAAAAAGGAAACTAGTTTTGATGGTCACTCTATTTACTGAATGATGGCAGTTTTTAATAAGGAATTTGGTTTAATGTCGGCTGCTGGAGCTCCATATTTTGGACATGGCTGTGATTCAAATGATTGCCATGAGGACAAAAGGTGGGGAGAAAAAAAGAGCAGTTCCTGCTTCCTAAAGAGTTAACAGAAATCCTCTTAAACTCGGTGTATGTATAAACATCCGTTATTTACAAGTCATTGTTTTTTCCTTATTATAAAGTAGACGAGAATGTACTTAGTGGAGATTGGAGCAGCGGGCAGGCCCTTATTCTGAAAGGCCTCCTTTGTAAGGCCGGGGTCATGGTGTCATTGGGTGGCGTAGGCTGTAATCTGCACTTAACCAGCACTTAACTTTAAGACCTCAAACAACTAATGCCCCCTTTAGTCCCCTTTGTCAAAAAGCTTCCTCTTACCCAGAAATGTACTTGTTTCAGTAGCTGTTTGCTGAATGTACTACAGTCTGTATTTTTACACCAGCCAAATTAGAGTATTTAAGAATCATCTCATCAGTTATTAAAGATAATCCACTCGTGTTTGAACATATTTACCTGCATCTCAGCCTTCTAATATCGTGCCAAAATCATTCCACAGTATTTCCAGTTTACAGCCCGAGACAGAGCTAGCTAGTCCTCAGGGGGATTCCCTGTCTCTAAGATGGTTACATAAAGGGGAAATAATCAATTTATAGGGTTTTCTCTTTTTTATGTTTGTTTACTGCTTATATATGTTTTTATTTCTTTGTTAAACAAAAGATGTCTTATTTTGGAAGTTATATCGGATAGATTTTATTTAAGGAAAATCTTGTAATTTTGTAAAGTGGGCCTTATTATTGAAATATATTAAGTATTTGTCCATCTTGATTTTAAGAATATTTTTTGCGAAATAATGTATCTTCCTTGTTACTACACTCCTGGAGAGTTCTTCTTCTTCTTCCTGTATGTTGTGTTTGTTATTTTAATGCAAGACATTTCTCACGACCTGGAGACCCGATTGCACACCACGGATCAGAGAGAGAGAGAGAGAGAGAGAGAGAGAGAGAGAGAGCGAGGCCGGGTTGTGTCATAGTCGTTGAAGAATGGGAGCTATGTGCGTTTTATCAGAGGCGAGCAGGTCTGCGGCGCTGAGCGGTTCAACATGTGTTGTCCTGTGTTTTATCGGGGACCGCTCAGTGCTCTGGCCTCCTCGCTGCTCTGTTCTCCCTCGCTCATAAATTCAGGGTTTGTACATCTTCTGTGCTGTATGTTTGTAAGTGCTGCCAAAGAAAGAAGCGTGCAGGCCCCAGACACACACACACGTGTATATACATATCTATATATAAACGCACACAAATAATCTAATAGGAATAATCTAGTAGGAAAAAAACCGACATATAACTGGATCTCATCTCTCTCACACACAAGAATTTCAGGCCTGTACAATCATCTCTTTTGTTTATAATGCTGAGTGTGTATAAGTTCATTTTGTGTGCAGTAGAATGAGACTGACAGACAGAGGTGTCAAACACAAAACTGTGTCAAGAAATCAGATCAAAAGGGTTTTATGATTTACTTTTGCTTCTCATTGTGTCGGCGACGCCGGACAAACTGTGTGGGGAGTTTTTTTTCTTCTTCTTCTGTTTTAGACTTAATCCATTGTGCATGTTTTAACCTTACTGTGGCTGGCGCACTCTGCATGTAGGTCTCTTGAAGCTGCCAACTGTACAGCAAAACCATATGTATTCCAATAAAAATAAAAACCAACCTGTTTGTAACACGTCTCCATGTTGGAACCTGTGTCAGTGTGTGCGTGCGTGTGTAGAGCTCTCGTGCTTTTTGCTGAACTAGCTCGGCGAGTTTTGATTTCATAGCGGTGCACCCTCTCTCTCTGCGTGTGTGTGTGTGTGTGTGTGTCCAGAGAGAGCGGCAGCTGACGGTATGCAAAATAAGCAGGAAGACAAATGAGGCAAATTGGTCAGGTATAAAGAGGAAACCACAAGCTGTTGTGGAATGCAAAATCAGCATGTACAACTTTTCTCTTTAACAGCTACGCCTCCATTTGTGAAAGCCAGCACTTCTGTTCCTGCAGCTGAAGCATACTGAGAATAATCATCTAATCGACACACTAAGACTGAAATATCTCACTTTTCAAGTAAAAATAACCAAACCACTGATGCCTTGTTATTTTATCATCCATGGGTGTAACGCTCAGTGCATCTCAGGAGAGTTTTCAGGTTTGTCTGGGGATTTACTACATTTCCCAGAATCGTTTTGGGCAGCTCCAGAGAACAAGCCTGAACGCGTTGTGTTCAGCCACCTTGGTTTTATGTGCAGGTGGAGACAGTGATAAAAGAGAGGATCAAAATGTTCTGGTTGAGGACGAGTGAATTCTGTTAGTGGCATTACTTCCTGCTTTGGGATTTCAAAATGAAGATTTATAATTTTACACAAATAATCCCAAAGATCTTTTATTTACAACAATGCATTTAAATAAATACAAAGACTATTAAATAAATGTTGAATTCATGACCTTTGCTTCAGTTGAAATATTCTTCCAATAACTTTAAGTAGATGGAAAATGCTTAACTTTTTCTTTTCATTAATTGTTTTATTTGCAATGAAAGTAACATTTATATCTGCAGGTTTTTTGCAGTGTATTTATTTCCACATAGATTCTCAACCTTTGTGACGGGGCCACCTTTTTGGGGTCTTAAGATGACTGCAGGGTGTTGTAATAGTGTGCATAATTTTATAACTTATAGAGGCACTTAATTGAATATTTCACAATGTAGAAATGGAAAATAAGCATTCATTTTCGGCTTAAAAACACAATGCTTTAGGTGAGTTTTTACTGCTGTACTTTGTTGTATTTGCAATGCAAGAAAAGAAAAACATACAGTTTATCATTTAGTTCTGTCAATGTGAGTTAACAGTAGGCCTCAGGTTGTTTATGTGGTGTCATGAGTCAAACTGGTTGTAGTCAGGGGTTAACAGTGTGTCTCCTGCCTGTGTGGTTTAATCTGTCCTAAGTTCACAAGCAGGGAGGTGCTACCCTAACACACAGAGCTGCCTGTTTGGACCCTGGTCCTGAGCCTCAGCGCTGATGCCTGACCCAAATTAGCGCTGTGAAGTCAACCATAGAAATGACTCAGTGGCACTCCAGGCCTATGTAGGAGGAGGACGACGGAGGAGTGAGGAAGAGGCTTCGCTGCCTACGACAGGTGTCATAGGAAACACCGAGAGGGATGATGATGTAAGGGTCACTGAGGTCGAGGCGAGTGTTGAAGAACTTTTAATGTCATTTAGAAAACTGATTCACACTGTAAACATCAGTCTACAGCTATGCTAGTAACACTTTGTTTTGAACTTTGTCACAGCTATCCTTTGTGCTATATGCTAACATAAGCACGCTAACATGCTCATAATCAAAATGCTAACATGCGGGATACTGTATAACATATTCGGCATCATAGTTTAGCATGTTAGCTAAAAGTAGCAGTAAACACAAAGTAGGCTACAGCTAAAGGAAGGCTTAGCTAAGTTTTGCAGATATTCCATCATAGTACAAGTGAAGTTTTTGCCTGATTATGGCGTTAGATAAAAGTGTATAAAGTTCCACAAGGACTTCCTTAGCAATAAATTTAACAGTCGCGAGACAACTCTCTAAATAAACATAAAAGTCAACCTCTTTGTGGGACTACAGGAAACGTCCCGGGATCATGGAAGACAGTCTGACTCATCCTCTGGTACCATTAATGCTTGTAAAAAATTAATTAAATAAGTTATGATAGATCAAATTCATGGACTGACTGACCAAAGTTGCCGTCCATAGAGCAATGCTACTAGAATGGCTCAATGTACTTATTAACAAAAGTTAAACAATAAGCCAACAATTTTACAGTGATTATATAATTTCTAGATTGTTGTCGTGGATGATGTCCAAAACACACATAACAGCATGTGTGGGAGGTGTTTGTACCTGTATGAGTGTACATTCCACCCCACACCTACGGATCACGAGATGTGCTCAGACACGCTGTGGTCTCATCCAAAGGACTTTTATTACTCCCCATCACACTCTTTATGCCTCCGCCTCTCCAGCAAGTAATCAGTTGATGTGGGCTTAAAGCTATTATGAATAATAACCTCGCCAGTCAACAGTCACACACTGCTCCGAGCCTATGGTTTACCAGGGAGGTGAAAATACCCGAGTGCTGCCGTCCAAAACCCCAGCTCAAATTACGGTTGTTACATCAAACATCTCCTTTGGTCACGATAATAATAACCGCATCTCTGGGGGGAAAACAAGGCCCGTGACGCTCGAGCGTGCATGGAAACAGAGGGGCACAGAGCCCTGAAATACAACTCCGCAGAAAGGCTCATAGCTCATGGTTGACCATTTTAATCTCCCCCCCTCATTCATCAGATCCCCCACTATGTGGAGCTGCTGCCAGGGACCCTCATCTCGCCCTCACACACACACACAGTAACACAGACTCTGGGAGGCAGCCAAAACGTGCAATAAAGGAGGGTCATTGGAGGGTCACGGTATAAGCAGACATGTTGGTTTTGCATGTACAAGGACAAAAACAACACATCTTCAGGGGATAGTAGGACAATACATACTTTGCTCTCTGTAACTTCTTTTGTAACTTTAAAGAAGAAACACACTGATTCAAAGGTGTAATTTCTCTCTTCTTTTAATAACAAAACAATTGACAATATAAAAAAGTATGTGATGACAACCATAATAAAATACTTAAAACTGCTATTGCAACAAAAACATTCACAATTCTTTCAACATATGTCTTTTTTTTTTTTTTAAACCTTTAATACAAACTATGTTCACTACACTCTGCAACCTAAAGGATAGACAGAAAGCTCAGGAGGCAAACGGCAACAGTACATAGCAATGTTTTACGCCTTAAGACAAACAAGACAAGGCCTCAAGAACGACACCGGAGGGAAATGTCTTTTGCTTTGATAAGCAGAACAGTGTTAGTGGATGAACGTTGTGGAACTATGTCATTTGCCTTATATGATATCTGCTAGGAGGTTGTGTACATTAAGTATTTAGATAGGGGCACATAAATAGATGTCTGGTTTTGCAAACATGCTCTACATGGATTTCAAGACAATGAATCACTCCTAGTACCAAATGTAATGCCATTCATCTGCTCTTAAGACTGTGAATCACATATTTATAAAGTCTTAGATGAGTCAGTACATTAAAGGATTTATTCATCGTTTATAGCAGAGCCCAGTCTTTGTAGTAGGTTTCATCAGCCACTAACATTCCAAAATAAAAGTCTGAGTAGCTCAATTAAGGAATGTCAGCTCCACACAATACTCAAAGTGTGTTACTTAAGTAAGGGCAACGATGCAAAGTTATGTGTTGGACTTTTTTCACATTTAGAAATATCAACAGTTTTTGGGTAAACTTCTCAAAAAATGTTGGTTTGACAGTCCAGAGTTGGCAGGAACTGAGAGAGGCATCTTTCACACGCTTGGTGTCGGCTGAGCTTGCGGAGGGTTGCTGGCGGCTGTGGGAGTGGCCTGTCGGGGGAGCGTGTACATGGCACCCAGGAACTGATCCGCGATGCGTCCGGCCTCGCGGAGCCCGCTGAGCAGGGCGCCGTGGACTGTAGCCGGGTAATTCCTGATGGTGTGCTCCCCGGAGAAGAAGAGACGAGGGACGGGCTGAGAGGAAAACAGAGAAACCACATTTAGATCGATGTTGAGTTGTTCCGACATAGTAAGGAAATAAAAGAGAAGGAGGGATTGGTGAAAGGAAAAAGTGTGGTAGTAAACCGCCAAAACTCATCAGTCAGCGCAAGTAAGTATGACTTGTTCACATCAGTCAGCATGCCGACATCAAAACAGCCAAAAAAACATCTGTGTAGGGAATGAAGTGCTCCGCTTTGGTTTGGTTAAATATTGTGGTCAGGCTGGCATGCCCTCTCTCCCTCGCTTTCTCACACACATACAAACACAATCCAAACACTAGGGATGTTTTTTAAAGTGTGTGTGTGTGTTTACCTGTGAAGCTCCTGGAATAGCAGGTCCAGGCGTGATGGGTTGTGCCATCAGGTCGTAGTCGTTCCCCGAGGAACCTGCCGCGACGTACGAGTAGGATCCACGCGCCCAGGGGTCGGCTCGCCAACGTGTGACCACAGTTTCCTTTGGCTGCCATGACAACAAACAACAACACATACTTTTAGGAGTTTCCGTGATGATATTTGAGGAACCTGTAAACAGCTGGATGGCAAACAGTTCCACGCACTGGCCTCCATGCATGTGATTTTATCCCATTTGAAACCAAAAGCAAATGATTTATAATGACGGGTGGTTTGGACACGACTCGGGTTGCGAGTGCCTTTCACATGTGCTCGCTGTGTAAAGTCGTGCTGGTTATGGGGGTCAATTCAAGAACGAATTTGACATTCCACATAAAGTAGTGGAAAAACCAGAGCAGACGCTAATGATGGAGCTTTAAACGCATAAGCCACCAGTACTTTTCTGTAAACAACAAACATAATGAAGTTGTGTTTGGACGAAACTGCCAGCCCTTTAAAATATGTAAGCATCATGTTCGAGAGGAATAAATATTTGGTATGCGGACTGGGGTTTAAGTTAAAGAAGTAATCAAAGTGAAAGGCTCATGCAGAGAAAGACAGACAAACAAACGTCATACCTGTGGCACAGCGCTGCTTCCAAATATCCCTTTAAGAATGGCCAGGCAGCGTCCGACAATCACATCGTCGCTGATGTTCTCCATGATGCCAGCGGCCTCGCCGGCCATCAGAGCGAGTAAGATCGGAGCTAAAAGGAGAAAAGGGCATAATTGATGACACAGATTTTTCTCACTTTCTGCATAAAATCATCGACAACAACAGTGTGAAACTAAAAGGGGTTCTCTTTTTACCTTTGTAAAGGTTCCAGAAAAGGAAGAGTTCGCCCCGACTCGCTGTGGTGGAGCCGACATGACCAAACAGGTTGACACTGGGATCCCAGAACACACGGTCGAAACACAACACCACCTTCAGACAGGGAGGAACACACACACACACACACACACACAGAAAGAAAAACAATCAGTCACATAGCTTATGTTAATCAAATTGCCTGTGAAGTTCAGCATCAGCACATTCACTCAGAGTTATAAATGTGTGTTATGACTGTGTGGATGGCAGAGCGCCCTCTGCTGGACGCACAGCATCAGTAGCACATTGCATAATAATGCAGTCCTCTCCTCTGTGCTGCAGTAGAATTAGAAGATAAAGTACTCGGCTGCAGATGATGCTCGGCAACACAGAGAGGCTGCGAGAGCTGGTGGGTCAGGAGTGACGCAGGATGAGCACTCTGATCGGATTACAAACATACTGGCAATGAGCATCTTTCATTCGCACGCTAACAGGCGGTGTCTGCCTCTCCCCTCCCATACTTAGCAGACACATTGCTTGTGCCACACATCCTATATCTGAGGATCTAAGGAAGGTGCAGTGTTCATGCTGGATGATTTATGGACCTGCAGGAACAAAACCAAATCCTGAAAACTCGTTTTTTTTTGGCCCTCTACTGCTGAAGGTCAAATTCCTGGTATAAGGACACTGCAGCAGGAGGTCTCCCTAAAGAACTCACTGCTGCTGGAAACACAATACATGATTTAAGACCTCTGGTTTAAACATGACGGCTCATTTTCAGAGAGTGGAGTTTGTCTGTACAAAATGTGGCGTATGACAATTAGCAGATATTTTCTGGCCTCATATTTAAATGTGAGAGGATTTGGGCACAGTGTGACAATCAAATACAGACAAGTTTTACAACTAAAATGGGCAAAAATCACAATGACATTCTGTATGTTTGAAGCCTGGTTAAGAATGACAGGATAAAAGGAAGGAAGCAACATGTGCTTATTCAGAAGTACAACCTTGTTGAGGTTGCCAAAGCCCATCCTCTGTATGGCAGATGTCTTCCACTCAGGCAGCGGGGGAACAAACTGCACAGCGGGGGGCTGCTGCTTCAACACGCCGAGAGGCAGGGTGCACAGCACGGCATCGCACTTGTATATGAAGGTCTGTGTTGTGGAGCGAGTGTTGACTGCTATCACTTCACAGCCTGGAAAATGAACAGATGAATGATGAATTAGTTCTTCGCCAATCCAGACAAACATCAGTTAAGAGATCATTAGAGGAGTTTGTGACCTCCCAGCAGGGTCTTGTGCACCTACCTGAAGCAGTGTATCGAACCTGCCGCACCGCTGTGTTCAGTTTGATGTCCAAGCCTTCAGCCAGAGCCACAGGAACACAAGAGTACCCGTTTCTGACTGTCAGGTGGCTCCCGGTGAACTCAAAGTCATCATCCTGTGGACAAATTAATACAGTGTAATCCCAGCAGCACTATGAATTTCCTAAGGCAGAAGTAGTTCACAGTTAAAGCAATAATCCATTACACATATGGGACTGTAAGAGGCCTGAGGGTCATTAGAATGAAAGACCAATGTCAGTTTACAATGTGTGCATGTGTATACCTGATCCCAGTGCTTGAGAGAAAGGGTGGAGAGGGGCGTAGCGTTGGCGAACTCCAAGTTGGCAAAGTGCCAGTCGAGGATCTGCCGATCCCTGGATGACAGGTAAACATCACTGTGGGAAAGAAGGGAAGGAAACATACGTGTTGATGTATACTGACAGCTATTTAAACATCACAGAGACGTGTTTACTCATGCACAAACTGGAGAAGCTCAAGTCATACTGGTGCAAACGAATCAATACATATTTGAACACAATTACATAAACTGAAAACAAAAGAAATAGGCAAAGTGCCAAAGGACCAACAAAAGGTAAACATGTGTCTCTAAGGGCTGCAGGGCTCCAATGAGCTCCAACGTTATTTACATAACCTTTAACAACTGCCTACATTAAGGACGCACTTGACCGAGATAGTTCCTGATCAGGAGCTAGAGCTAGGAGCTAGTATGGTGCAACTTGACTAATGTAAGGTACTTATTTACAGTGGAGGTATATTGTTTGATAGAGACAAAGTTATATCTTGCAACCACACCCTCATCCCTCTCTGACTGTGAGTTGTCATCAGAGGATGTGATAACAAGTAGCTGTTGAGTAGATTATGATGAACAGTCACAATGATTGGCTACCTCGGTGGATTGGCCTCCAGCTCCTGCAGCTTCTCCTCCAGCTTGACCTGCATCTCCACCAGCTCGTCATACTCCTACACAGGACAAGGCAGACAGCAAGGAGATGTGAACACACATTTTAATTTCATCCATATTATATCACTTAAAGAGCCCGTTTGCCGATTTTCAACCTCAGTCCTATCATGCTATTATGGGGAGCTAATGCCATTATGGCAGGGAAAAAAATGCATGTGCCTTTGGAGGACGCTTTGGGAGGGGCGCAATGCATGCTGGGTGTTGTAGGAATGTAGAATGGGCAAAACAACGAGCTGTTCAACTTTCTCCACAGCTATGGTGCCAATTTCAAATATATATATATATTCTATCGATTACAGAGCACACCAGCTTTGATGTTGTAATGTTGTATGCTAAATTGTGAAATGGGTGTCTGACTTTAGGAGCTGGTGTCTCTGACTTGTTAAACGTGTGTTGCGTGTGTGTTCAAGGTACACACCCAGAGGGTTTCAGGTCATGTGGAAAGGACAAGCAGTCTTGACAGAAAGGGCTGACTCAACCTGTTCACTTCACATCACTTCACCACAATAGAACCAACAACGACAGCAGCGAAGAGTCTGGTAATACCACCTACCACGTCAGGCCCCAGGACACAGCTACACTGAGTCAAGTCTACAACATTATACATCCTAATTACGCCCTGAAGAGAGCAAGCTGACATGGGAAAATACTAAAAATGGTACTGGAAAGTATCCCAGCAAAAAAAACCTGAAGCAGCCATCCCTTTTCTGGGCCTTAAAGCTTGTTTCATGGTGTAGTCATGCACGCCATGAGCGCACACACACACGCTGTTTAAATTCTCATTCTGTCTCGCTGAATGTGTGTGTACATCCGCAGACATAAAGACAATCAGAGCGTGATTCAAAGCCTTGAAGTGGTTTCTCAGTAAGCGGATGGGTAGCAGACGAATCCAGTTCAGACACCAGCTGTGTTTAAACCAACTAAACCCCCCCTTCTAAAATACACACATCGCAGCCGTGGAGGTGATTTATCTGCACCAAGAATAAAACAGCAGCACTCACTCTAATAATACACCCCATCGTCGCATTAAACCACTTAAACACAGCCTGTCTGTCTGGTTTACTTGGATCGCACACCGTTAAATTCTGAGGAATCCAGCCTGACCTAGTAGTCCATAGTACATCCATTTTTTAGGATAGTAATTTAGTTACAAATTATTTCATCTTTTCTTGTCATCCTCCCTTAGAAAAAAACATAGTCACAACCCACTGAGCTGCAGGTACACCTAATGATCACCCCAGGAAATCTAATATTGCTTCAAAGCAGTTTACACTACAGCAACTGAAAACACATAACAAGCACCAGAAACACGGTTGGAAATAGTTAGCATTTAAACTAAACTGCTTTGATTAAATTATGTTAAGTCCTGCAGCCTGATTTCTGCACAACTAAAAAAGATCAGAGTAATGTAATGAAAGTGTCAGACAGGACACAATCATTCTAGATAACTGCCAACAGCCTGTAAATATCTGAAGGAAGTCTAAGGAGATGTTAGTGTGCTATTCTGAGTATCTTCTATGTCACAGCTTTTTGGGTTTGAGCTCACCTTGCAGAGTGCGGTGAGGTCCCGGTGCTTGCTCTTCACCAGGAACTCAGCTGTGATGTCTCTGGGTGGTTTGACTTCACTGGCCTCTTTATACTGCTGATGGAGCTCCTTGACTCGTTCCTTCGTGGTCACCATCTATAAACGGTAAAAAGAAAAAGAAAAAGAAGAAGAGATGAGGAAAAGAGTGGGGGATATTGCTCAGTGTGGTCATTATGATCGAAAAAATGATGTTCAAATTCATCCCTCTAATGGCTCATTCAAGGTGTACTCGCTCTTCACTCTCTTAGTTTAAAAAATTGACACGCAAATTGATAGATGTTTCCCAAATTTGAGAGGGATTTTTTCTACTGTAATTAAAGAGTATAATTTTTCCGTTCACTTGTTCCTACAAACATGGCAAAATAAAAGCTTCTTCAGCACTTTCCAAGGCATCCCTTTAAGAAGTCTTAATAAGTAATACTATAAAGGGGGGTATTATGCTAATTTCAAGCTTCAAAATTTCACTCTGATTTAACTCACACTGGTGCTCTGTGCAGGCCCTCATACAGCCTCAGCCTGAAACGACTCAGTCAGCTCTGTCGCTTTAAAAAAACCCGCCCCTACAAGCCTGCTCTCTTCTGATTGGCCAGATCTCCGAAGCCTGCTGAGGCTGCACACTTTAGCCTTTTTTTTTACTGCAGTTCCGCCTCAGCGCTGTAACGAAGCCCTGTCCTCATGCCACCTTTGTCATTTTACATTGGACCAAGCAACGGCGGTGTAAAGCCGACCCAGTGTGTGTTTTTAAATAGCGTTCTGGTGTTGCGGAAGCAAAACGTGCACGATGTGTGCACGGGGGAGTGGGGCGGAACGACTATATCCCACCATTCTGCCCCTGTGCGTTTTACATGGAAGATGCAATGTAACCGCGGCGTAATAATCCCGCCTTGAACTGGCAGTGTAAAAGGGACTTCTGTGACGTCAGAAAGTGCAGCGTGTATAAATAACTGTGTGAAACCTGGCGTTCACAGCAGCCTGCAGACTGAGCTGAAGCCGGGGGTTACTCCAACATACTTTTACCAACAGGTTTGAAACTTCACCCACGTTTAGTCTGGACATCTAACATTATAACATTTTATGTGTGTCTTAAAGATGTGAAAAAGCAAAATACCCCCTCTTTTATGAAATGTTTAATTTTGAGGGATAGTAAAAAGGACTGTTACAAGTCATGTGTGGTGTTATAAAACTGCTGATCTTGCGCTCACCTTGTTGAGGAGATCCCTGAGATCCTCCTGAGTCTTCACAATCTTCTTCCAGTGTTCTATCTGCTCGTCTTTGACATGCTTCTCCTGCAGTCTACACACACAAACCCAAGATTAGGATTAGAGAGTTTGTTTGTATCTGTACACACATGTGCAGGATATTTCTGTAACCATCTCCTGTAGTGTGCATCATACTCACTGAATGACCACCTCCAGGGCCTGTCCCAGAGACACAGGTTTGTTGTTGAGGAAGTTAAAGTCCAGCTGGTGGCTGAGGTAGGAGGTGGCCTCCAGCAATCTGTTGAACTCTTGCTCTACCATCTCGTCCTTTTCTTTGGGCACCTGGACACACACGGCACAAGCACAGAACAAGGACAATAAGACACAATGTTTCTTGCTGGGGAATGTAGTTATGATATTTATTATCCAACATAAGCAGAAGAATAAATGATACATACACTGGTGCACCGTTCTCCCTTTAGAGGTCCACCAAAAGATGAAAACGGAGAGCATTGAAAAGACAAGACAGGACGGGGGAGAGAGACAGAAAACATATTAAGTAATCACAACTTTAACCTCAAACAGGTTTGAACTAAAGTAAACCATGTACATCTAATTTGCCTTTTCCTGCAGCATAGGAAACCATTTACACATGATGCGGATGCTTCAGGAGCCCTGCTGGCTGGTCTCTAATTCAGTGGAAGTGCCCTGAACGTGAACCTAAACATCCTACTACTGTTGCTGCCACTTGAGTGACTGAACAAAAAGGAGAGGGGGAAAAACACTGTTTATTTCAAATTTCAATTACATTACGGTTTTATCCGTTTTCTTTTCTGGTCCGTTCTAAGAGGAACTGGAGCTGTTGTTGATGACACGCAAGGGCAAGCAGTTAAATGAATCCACCATTCATTGTGTTTTTGTGGCTCATGGAAAGCCAGATTACCGCCTCAGGACAACAACAGGCTTTAAGAATAGCTATAAACCCAGACACAGAGCACTTCTACGCCAGCAGAGAACTCTCGTGCATCCATAAACGTGTTCTATTACAGGAAGGAAACAACACAAGGTCCAGGTTTTCTAAAAATGTATTTTAGATAGACTTAAATAATGCGGCTGTAGCTGCACTGCTGTGACTGATGAGTTTTCTTGAGGTTAGCTGTTTGTACTTGAATCTAATGCAAAGCTTAAAACATCAGTCCTCTTGCCATCTACCAAGCTGTGAAGTAATATCTTTGCTTTACGCAGAAACCTGAACAATCAATTGACAGAAAGTTTAACATTTTAACAAAGACATATTGAGTCACTCATAGGGTAACCCTGCATTCAGTTATTTATTATAGGAACACTAAAACAAGCTTGGCAATTGCAGGACGATATGCTGATGCTGATTAAGAGTTTGTTATCATACTCACAGCCTGTCCATTGGCTTCATACAGTGGACACTTCTGCTTGATCTTAGCCAGCTCCATGTTAACCTGCTTACTGATCACTGCCATGGGATTCCCTCCTGAAAAAGAACACACACACACACAAACAATTGACTACGGCAGCATAAGCATGGACAACAACACCCTCTACATGTGATTTCAGGAACTGCAGACAACGTGTCCCTTTTTGGGGAGAAAACTATAATCCAGGTTTGTTTAAAGCATCAGCCTCAAATCATGTGTTAATGACAATTAAGTGCAGGCTAATTAAGAAGTAATATTCAGGTGGCACTGAAACCAGTTGATGTGCTTAAGTGTGGAATGAAATTTATTTGCATCCTGAGAGTACATTATTAGACACTTGAGGTTAAAAGGTTATTAAAAGTAAATGTCGGTACCGACTTCAGAATTCACAAAAATGGGTCTCTTGCTTACCCAGCCCTGTCACCACCATGGCCCCCAGGTCAGCAACATAGTTGCCCTTCCTAAATGTGGCCACTCTGCCTCCAACACGGTCCTGCGTGGAAAGATTATGTAAACTTTCTAGAGTAACACAACAACACAGTGGCAAGTAAAAACTTTTAAAGTAAAACAGCAAATTTGGAAGTTAGAATCTCTTGATTGGTTATCATCTCAACCCTAAGAAAACATATGCATAACATATTACATGATGTAATGTGGCACTAATCTCACAATGCTTTAAATAATAAAAAATCCTGACTTGATTTATAGCTTCAGTTTGTTTGTTCTTTTCACAATCACAATAAACCTGAAACAACAGATGAATAGAAACCTTGGCGACCTACCCTGGCCTCTAATACTGTAACATCCATCCCAAAGCTCTGCAGCTGCCTGGCTGCAGCAAGGCCCGACACACCTCCTCCAATGACTATAACCTTTCCGGTCTTCTTAGCTGCAACAACGAGCAAAGGGTTTATCATTGATAATGCCAGCAAACTTGGCTTGTAGGATACATCAATGGTGTCAACATTTGGTGTCGTGTTCTTAGTGCAATGAATCAAGTAAACTCACTGGGTAAAGGCTTGACCCTCTTGTAAATGCCAAAGTTAATGAGACCGTGCCTTTCTAAATAGCTGTGTATCCTGTGGACCAGTACAGCATCACCTGAAAGGAGAACAAAAGCACATCATATCTCTCAGCTCTATGGCTGCTATCACCCTGATAAAGAAGATTTATATTGAAGTATAGAAAAATAGAAGAAAAAATGTGCCCTACTGTTGTATGGAGCTTCAAGCTGCTGCGCTGTGGCTTCAAAGGTCAGCTGGATCTTAGGGTTGTCCAGCCACAGTTGGAGCTGGATGAGATTGATATGATTTTAGATGTAGTATAACAAAAAAAACAAAAACATACTCCTTGGTATTTGAACACAAAGTATTGTGTTTACAGTGGCACTTACTGTACGGTTACGGATGTAGAGGAAGACCTTCTGAGTCTGCTGGGGCCCGCTGATGATGTCGGGAAAGCAGGCTGCCTCCTGGGATGTCATACGGTCATGAGGAAGGCGGCTCTGAAAGGCAGCTCCTTCCACACCTAAAAAATAAACATACATAATAACTACTCTTATGACAGCATTTGGTTTCATTTAAGGTCAACTGTAGATCAAAAGGATGAGCAGTATTGTGCTGCGAGCTGTGTATGTATATCAATCACTGGGTAAAGGATCAGAGTGTGAAGGATTCTTGATAGTAAAGAAGGATATCTGCATTCTTGCAAAATTTAAAATATCAGGCTTTTTACCTGGTTTAAATATGACATTTCAAGTTCCTTTCCTTCATAAAAAATGAGTTTTATATCATTGCTGTGGTGATTTGAGTTTCGGACTCACCTGATGGTTCCTCTGGTTCACTGTCATTCTCCTCCTCTACTGGTGGAGCTGGAGGAGGGATGACCTGCTTCCTCTCTTTCTCCGCCTTGGCGTTCCTCTCCTCCTCAGAGTAATATTCGTCTTCCGACAGATTAGCCAGGCTTTCGTCCATCTCGCGGTACTCCACCTGCAACGGTAGGCACAATAAAAGCATCATTAAAACCAGCATTAACGACACTGATCGTCTGTTGTACTCACAAGTCACTTCAACGTGTTAAAACCTTCCTTGGAGTAAGGCGCAAATACCGTGAACTTTACACTGCAAAGACAATGAGAAATTAGTTTAAATGATGATGTATGTGTTGACACAGTGAATCAAATAAATGATCATAAAATACAGAAATTCCTGACAGATAGAAATTATTTTTCATCTCAGTTTTCCCTCATCAGCAGCTTTTCCTCCCTAAGCCTAGAGGGAGGAGACAAACCCTTAAATATTTACTTTTGCTCGCTTTCGACGACTCGTTCTGCGAACTTCTGCTGAATCTTGATCTGCCCCACCAGGGCCTCCCTGATGGGGCAAAGGGGCTCCACCTGGTTCCCCACTAGGGGATGACCTTTCCTTCTTCTTTACATCCATAGGGCCTGCAGCTGAGGCTGAGGGACCAGTCTGGGCATCAGAAACTGGGGCCCTTTCACCTCCCGCTGCTCCTGCTGAAGATGAGGAGGAGGAGGAGGAGCCAGCTTCTGACTTTTTGCTAGACAGCATCATGGAGGATGTTGGAGGCCTCTCCTAAACAAAAAAAGGAATGAAATCAAAATGAAACATTCAACAGCCCAAGATAGAATCGTTTAACTGAAATAGTTGAAACCTCAATGCACAAACCAGTGCAATTTTTTTTTTTTAATGACGAAATATTTCTTAAAGGAAACATGGAAGTGATGAAATGTGGGTAGTGCGTGCTCAAAACAAACAACCAAAAAGTTAAGTTTGTGTCCTCTGTTAAAGAACTTCCAATAAGAATATCACACTGTATAAAAATTAAACATTTTTCAGTTAGACATAAAACGTATAAAATTGCTATTTTTTTTATTAATGGTTTAAAAACAAATAATTCCTTCTACATAGATTTGCTAAAATCCCTGTTTTTAGTCACTCTGTTGTTGGGGGCAGTGAATGCACCTGCTACAAAACCACCATACATTGTCGGGCTTTGGGAGATGCTTCACCCGAAAGTGTCCCATCTCTATCAATGGATGATTTAGGTAAAACGTCAATTGTGCATGAATGTCATGATTTATGAAATGAGAGTTCCATGATTACAGTAATCTTGTCTTGTTTTACCCATTTCTCCGTGCACCTGGTAATATCCATTCAAACACTAAGAGACGAAGACAGAACCAGAAATATGATTACGAACAGGATTAACTAAGCTAAAACCGCTGGCCTTTTAAATTACATTAAACAAACATGTGAACATTATGTACTGATAATACTAAACAACGAAATAAAATGTTTCAATGTACCGTTAGCTAAAGACTATTATGATACTAAGATAAATAAAGAATACCAAACTGAGAGGCCCTGAAAAGGCTTAACGTGTATCAGCAAAAACCCTGATATTTGATTAAAGACAGCCTTAAGCCAGAAACATTTGTGTTGCCTAGACTTTTGACGCTTTGTGATTTCCATCCTGACCAAATGGACAAACGTTAGCGAGTAAGCTAACTGCAGAGCTAGCAGCAGGCTATGAACGTTAGCTTGTGTTAACTAGCGGTAGTTTTGCTCTGGACAGCGGCCTGCCTATGCAAGTATGAATATACAGGCCCCTTCAATATCATTGCAAAACAAGTTCTACCGCGAAAATAGATTTTTATCGTTTTCTAAACCTTTTTCCGTTTAAATGTATCTTGGGAAACCATGCTATGTTAGCTAACTAAGCTAACAATGAGACCTAGCTATCACCAACAGAGGCACAGTAGCAGGTGCGAGTGAAAAAGAAAGCGCCGGCTTCGATAGCTAAGGGATCTGAGTTGATAAACCGTCTGTGAAAATGTAAGTAAACTTCCCTACTAACGGAAGCATTGATTAAGGAGATATGTGTAGGCATTTAATATTGAAAATATTAATATTACCTCTCAAACCTCCGAAGATGTCAACACAAAGACGGCACAGTTGCAGGTCTCCTTTCAATGAACTCCTTTGTGATTGGTGGATCGAATATATTACGCAAATCCACTCAGTGAAACGATTGGTCAAAGCAAGTGTCAATCCAAAAAGGGGCGGAGACTTATTGCTGCGCTGCATTGGATCTACTTTTTTGAGTTTTGTCGTTCACAGTGCTTTTCAAACACATATCTGGGATATTGTCAGGTAATTTTTTAAGTTTTTAAAAACTTGGGATACAGTTGCCCTGTTTATTTTACGTTTACAGTTCATGGAGGAGGACAAAACTGATTCCAGCTCTGCAAACAAACTGACGTTAACCTGTGAGAAGAACAGGATGGGCAGGGAAGGTGGGGGTAGACAGGTATAGGTGAGCTTCTCCGTCGCACCTACTACTCAGGGAAGCATACCGATGTTTGGTTGACTCCTTTGTTTCTCCATTTTGAGGCGGCGGTGTGTAAGTAGCACCTAAAATTCTGATTAATATCGTGAATATATATGTTTGTGCCTCCCTTTAACAATATATCTCTTTACAGGATAGTCTTAATATCAGCTAAAAGTCAATCCTGTTGTCTGTGTTTGGTCTCGGCTAGTATTGCTACTGTTAAGATTTTGCGTATGATATGAAACCTTGAAGTGGATGGTGGCTGGCCTAGACTGGGTTGCAAATATAATAATGTACAGTATTTTAATTATAACCAGTGTCTACCGCGTCCGACCTTATCTCTAAATGGGAGAGACGACTTAAAGTTAAACACACGTTTAAGTCTTTAGTGTCAAAACAGGGAAAAGTGGGCTCATTCAGAAATGTATGTAGTGTTTTATATGTTTTTCTTGTTTATCATATAGTATACTTAATTAAAGACATGCTGCAAACTTGTGAGCTGAATATCAATGTATCCAACAGAACCAAATAAAATGGTGAAGGAAGAGAAGGAGTTAGCCAACCGGCCTGACAACACTGCCTACACTCAGCAGAGGCTTCCGGCATGGCAGCCCATGCTCTCTGCTGGTATCGTCATCCCGGGGTTTGTCATCATCGGCCTGGCATTCATCGGCATTGGTGTCGCTCTCTTTGTCACTTCTCAGAGCATCCAAGTGTTGGAGGTATGACTGTGACCATTGAAAATACAAATCAGTCAGGTGTCAAATGTCATCAGTGAAAAAAGAGAGAGAGGTAGAGAGTAGAAAATACAGGAAGGAAGTGAAATCAGTTTATTTAGAGAAAACAGCATGTCCAAAATAGTTCCTCTTCTACCCACTCACGAACTATACTCTTGTAGGTGATATCCTACTCTTGATTTGAAATAGGTGGGGTGTCTGTAACACTCAATGGCGGTGTTGTAGCCATCAATAATGAATGATAACCTTTGCTGTTCTTTCCTACGCAGTTAGACTACACTGGGGTTGAACAGACCTCACCCTGCTTCAAGTGCTCAGATCCAAATGTCGAGAACTGCAAGTGCAATCTGGACTTCGACCTCGACAAGCTATTTGAGGTTGTAATGGAGCCTTGCATAAACACATTCACGCCTACAAACAGCATGTTTTTAATTATGTCTAACTGCTGCTTCTGACCCATGGCTGTGTTTTTGTGATTCTCCTTTCCTCCACAGGGGCCATTGTTCTTTTATTATGGTTTGTCCAACTACTTCCAGAACCAGAGAAAGTATGGTGTGTCCAAAGATGATGACCAACTGACTGGAGACCTGGATAACTTTAAGGTGAGTTAGAATAAGTTACTTGATGGGATAAATGGTGTGCTGAATTAAGTATGAATAGGCAGTATGTGCTTTTCACCTTGGTAAACATATAGGCAACTTTTATAATTTTGTCAGTGTACATTTTTGAAGAATGAACCATACCCACAGTTTCATTAGTGGTCCCTCATAGCTTGATCTATCTGTAATACAATGATCAGAGACTATTTACCTTTTTGTCTCTCTTGCAGACTCCCAGTGAATCCTGTTTTCCCTACCGGTATGACAAAAACAAACCAATTGTACCATGTGGATCAGTAGCAAACAGCATGTTCAATGGTATGTAAGGACATTTAAAATGACCATAAGGAATGTGGAAGTTATTTTTCTCTATCTAATTCTTTTTTGTTTGCATTTTGTAAAGACACCTTCAAGCTGTTCCACATCGTCCAAGGGAAAAGGAAGGAGGTGCAATTCGATGGAAAAGGGATTGCTTGGTGGACAGACTACAATATCAAATACAGGAATCCTTCTGTCACACCTCTGAAGAACGCATTCAATGGTAGTAACTCAAGTTGAATTTAATGTAACTTGTTACTATGTTAAGTAGGATCGCATATTTATTCTGTTAATGAGGAGTTCTGAGTCTGCATCAGACAAATAGTGGGCTGCAAGGCATGCTTTTAGGTGACATTACATTTTATAATATATATATATATATATATATATATATATATATACAATAATACTATGTAGTCGATATAATGTGTGAAAATCATAATAAATGTTATTCTAGGTACTGTGAAACCCCTATTTTGGCCCAGGCCTGCTTACGAGTTGGACACCAAAGACCCTGCCAACAACGGCTTCATCAATCAAGATTTCCTGGTGTGGATGAGGAGAGCAGCCCTGCCAGATTTCAGAAAGCTGTATCGACGGATCACAGACGGTGATTACGCAAAGGGTCTGCCAGCTGGAAACTACTCCCTTGAAATTGCCTACAGTATCCTTACACTTGTTACATAGTCCAGGATGATGGTACTGTGTGTCATATTCGGTTTCCTGCATGTTTCACTGATGCATGTAGGTTGATGCTAAGACAGTAGACAAGGTACCATCAAACTTTAAACGAAAGCAAGGCAAGGATAAATCAAGAATTTGTATGAGAAAAATAACTTATTCTGATAAGGAAAATATTCACAAGTAATGTAAGTAAAGTTATTTAGATGCATCACTGTTTTATGTGTTACTTATTTAACATTGTTGTCGGGTACTCGTGCCGATTGGTTTTGTATATGGGACACAATACAACATGCACAGTTAGTCTGGATCATAAGCCTTTTAATCAAGGTGTTACACTTAAAACAATATATGTTTTCTTGAAGGAGTTTTCAGTTATTGTTTAATCCATGCAAGACGATATAAATAGCTTCAGATCTACCTAAAGGGGTCAGCCATGGAATAGTCCTCATGTTTTGTGTCAAGTTACAACAACAGCAGCTTCGGTTTAACTTGTTTTACAGGTTGGGTGCGGTTCTATTTTTTTTTTACCAGGGCAGAGTGAACACAGTGACATAGGACTTTTTTGAGATGAAGAAAAAAAACAGGCAAATGTTCGGTCATAAGTAAATAAGCTAGGCAAATAATCATTCACATGATTGATCGCCGTCTACCTGAAGCTTTTGTGGGCCTATTTAAATACCTCAGACACTTTTGCGTAAAGGTCCCTCCCTACCACTGTGTGTCTAATTTTTCATTCTTTAAGTACATGTAAACTTTTGTAGTCTTTCATGTAAGCATGTTGCAAATCAATTCATTCCTATTTACTAACACTTAGTTCATTTGTGTAATCCATCACAGTGGACACATCAGGTTCAGAATTTTGTCAGTGCTACATTTTTGATGAGCTAAGAAGCACATTGCTTTGAAAAGTCTGCACTGCAATAAGTCATAAAAATAATGCTTTATAGGTCAATATATTTGGTAAACTAATATTTAGTTATTTCCATTTTTTGCTGTATATCCTTAACATTTTGTCCCACAGACTACCCAGTGCTGAGCTTTGACGGGAGAAAGAAGGTGGTGCTCAGCAACGTGTCCTGGATGGGCGGAAAGAACGAGTTCCTGGGCATTGCCTACCTCGTGATCGGTTCATTGTGTATCTTCATGTCGCTTGTCATGCTCATCGTCTACGCTAAATTCAAGTTTCCTGAGGAAGACTGAGTTCTTTGTCATGGCCTGTGATCTGCAAGCAGTTTATCTCCCCTACAGCCATTGTTCTCTTCTTTTTTTCCATTTTAGTCAATGGGGTGGTGAAAGCGCTTTGCAGGGACTAGACAAGGAGCATTGTATAGCTGGAATCGACCAATGAACTGAAATCATGTGTGATTGGTCCCAATAAGATGTACAGAGGAGGCCTGGTTTCATTTGAGTTGCAGGTATTGACAATGATTTTCCCAAGTGGCAGCAAAATAGCATCTGGCTTTTTGGACTCTGGGATGATTTACCGTATTGGTACATATACTTGTCTGCTAGCACCTTTATGTAGTAAGGCTCCTCTGAGACTAAAATGGCATCAAAGTCAGTTGCAATTCATTACTAGTAGAACAGCTGTTTGAGGTATCTCTTGTTATCTTAAAATAGTGAACATCAAGAAAGCTCCTTTGCTCACAAGCCAAGTCCACACACATGATAGCAATGTAGGTCAATTCTGTTGTAAATACGTCTTTACTTCCTTATAGGGACCATGATAAAGGCTGTGTGCAGGCTAATAACTGGTAGACTTAAGGAGGAGCCTATGTGTGCTCTTGTTTAGTCAGTTTATGCTGTACTTTATTTTTCGATACTTGATTATGGCAGGGTGTCTCTCAAACTTTTAATACTGCATTTTTAAAAATATGTGCTATCACTGTTACAAAATGAGCCACCTCCTCATTTTAGGTCAGTAATAATATCAAAGCCATAAATGATTTGATAAGCTATTTGATGCTGGACAGAAAGTTACATTTGTCGTTGATGTTAGATTGGAAATAATGCTGTAAAATATGGGAATCATTTTCTTCAAACTCAGGGATTTGGTGTGGTGTCCTTTATTACTTTGAATAGTTTTAACTTTTGCTTTTGTTTGAGATTTTATTTCTTGATATTTATTTAATAAAACACAATCCAAACCCTAGCTTCATGTGCCTATCTGTCTTATTCAGCCATTTAGATTTCCAGGCAACCGTGTTGTGAAATTTTTACAAAATTGTATCAGTTTAAGCTTCAGAGGTTTTCAATTTCCTTCACTAAAAGCCCAATAAGCACCGTATCCAGAAGCCAACAGTATATCTTAGTGAATCATATTTTCACAGGGTCCTACCTGTTTAATGCTAGAGCTCTATGGTTAACTTTTCTAGTCTTTGTAGGTCTGCCTTCCCAGGTGCCACAAGTCCAAGCTCAAAGTACTGCTTTAATTTTCATGGGTCTGGATGTCCGGGTTTATTAATTCATCTAGAAATACATAAACCATAAGTTATAAATTTCGTTTATTCTTCATAGAAAGAGTTAGCAACATTGCACTTATCAAGTCAAATTGTGACAAATGTTGTCATTAGTTTAAAGCAATTATATTATCTTATTTTTTTCACTTTCGTTTTAACATCTTCGTTAAAGCTGAACAATTGCTCAGCAGGATTTCCAGAACTTTGGAGACAACTCCCTTTCTCCCCCTATCTGTCATTCACGTTAAAACAAAAAGAGAAAAAATAAAAGATTAATTCAGCTGCATTGTGGGTATTGTAGTTTTTGGCCAATATAAACCAGCGTAATGCTCATCTCTAGAACGACAAGTACCACAATCCTTTGCGCTAATAAATCTGACGGGCACGGTTGCGGCGTTTTGACAGCAGCAGTCAGCCTCTGACCAACTCGGTAGATACTGTAGCCGGACAGATAACGTCAGCCTTGTTTCTTTGTTCACTTTCAAGCCGCGACCGGTCGTCTCTGACGGCTTCACAGGATGTCCGACGCCGGGGGGACGGAGGAAAACTCCGGCACTATGGAGGTGTCGGCTGTGCAGACCGTCGCTGATACTTCGGTACTGCAGAAGCACATTAGGAAATTGGTACCGCTGCTCCTGGAAGATGGCGGCGAGGCCCCGGCCTCACTGGAGACCGCCCTGGAGGAGAAGAGCGCCGTGGAGCAGATGAGGAAATTTCTGGCCGATCCCCAACTTCACACCATCCTGGTCGAGAGAAGTGCCCTCAAAGGTACATTTAGCCAGAAACGTTCATATGTGTAATTTGACTTTAATATCAGGACTGTCTGATCAGTTTTAATATGAACGCAACATGTCTGCAACCAATAACCTTAATTCGTTACTAGCCAAATAACCTTATGTATATATGTGGTTTAATAGTTTGTACAGTTATTATTTGGCAGCCGGCTAACAATGATAACCCGGCTTGCTGTCTCCATCCATGACACTGCTAAATTGTGAGCTAACTGCGCCACACTGACTGGGTGGGGAAGAGAACAGAGCTTATGACAACACAATGTAGACCAGTGAAGGTGCTCAGTGTCAGCTATTTTACTGAGGTCAATTACTGGTTCACTTAGGCTGCTTTTACAATTAATAAGTATTTTGGGAATGTAGAATGTTATGTAAATTTTTAAGGGCATTTAATTCGTAACTCACATTGAATTGGATTTTCGCTGTTTACAACAGTGCTGTGCAAAAGCAAATGGTACAAACGCACAATGCTAATGAAAGCAAAGGTTTCAAATAATAATATGAATAAAATAAACAACACCAGCAACAAAATCACTGCACTTATAAGAGAATGAATCCTCTGTAATTCCTGAGTCATGTTGTGTGCACCTTACTGCGGTTTATCATGTGAATCAGCTTGTGTCAAAGGACACATTATCTTCAGTTTCCTCCAGGCAAATTATTCCTGAGCCGCTTGCCCTTACTAATGTTTTAAGAGTGCTGAACCCTGATCCCTTGATTTTGCACATGACCAGCTGCTAAATCTGAGCCTGTAGGGTTTTTTTTGACTCCCTGCCCCAGTCTGTAAATGTTTTTGCTCTAAAAATACTGATGCTGCAATGCAGGGAGTGCAGTTTCTGAAAATGGCTAACTCATCCCACGAGCAGTGAGCTCATTTGCAGGAAATATATAGATGGATGGAAGTAGATGAAGTGACGGACTGCAGGGTCATCCTGTAACATGGCTTTTATTATTATTTTATTATTTCTTAATGCCTTGATATTTATGTTGAAATATCCTTTGAGAAACACTTAGGATCGTTAACTTATAATGTGTGTAGAAGGATTTCCTGAGCTGGTTGTGTAACTTCAGATGAGACTCAGATTTCATTCATTATTCTCACAGAGGATGTTGGAGATGAAGGAGAGGAGGAGAAGGAGTGCATCACTTACAACGTCAGCATCGACATACACTACGGGATCAAGTCTAACAGGTAAATAATGAATCTAATCAACTGATCAGAGGTCTTCTTTTTGTGAAATACATCCTGTTCTCTATAAAACATTCTTTATGATGTACTGCACAGCACTTCCTTTACATTTTAAGTTCTGTTAATTCAAAACTATAAATATTTTCACCCTGTTCTCCCCTTGCAGCTTGGCTTTGATCAAGAGGACGGGTGTCATTGATGCAGACAAGCCCATATCAACTCAAGTTCGAGTTCTGACTTTGAGTGAGGATTCCCCCTACGAGACTCTCCACTCCTTCATCAGCAATGCCGTTGCTCCTTTCTTCAAGTCCTACATCCGGGAGTCTGGCAAAGCAGACAGGTAATCATCTGAATTTGTCTTCATCTTGTTAACTGGATTCTGAACTAAGCACAGGTGAATAAAGTTACAGAGCAGGAGAATTCATCTGACCTTTAATTTGTCCTAACCCTCCAGAGATGGGGATAAGATGGCTCCCTCTGTGGAGAAAAAGATTGCTGAGCTGGAGATGGGCCTTCTCCACCTGCAGCAGAACATTGAGATTCCTGAGATCAGCCTGCTCATCAACCCCATCATCACAAACATCGCCAAGCAGTTCTACGAGCGTGGGGAAAAGCCAAAAGTCACCGACTTTGGCGACAAAGTTGAGGACCCCACTTTCCTTAACCAGCTGCAATCTGGAGTCAACCGCTGGATCAGGGAGATCCAAAAGGTAAATTAAACAACTGTTATATGTCAGGTAATGACAGCGGTATGAGGAATTTTCATTCATTTACCTGTCAATGGGTTTATTTGTGTCCTCCACCTCCTCTCCTATCAGGTGACAAAGCTGGATCGTGACCCAGCCTCGGGCACAGCCTTGCAGGAGATCAGCTTCTGGCTGAACTTGGAGAGAGCCCTGAACAGGATCCAGGAGAAGAGAGAGAGCCCCGAGGTTCTGCTCACACTGGAAATCCTCAAGCACGGCAAACGTTTCCATGCTACTGTCAGCTTTGACACCGACACCGGTGAGTGGTTTTTCTTTTCTGCTCCCTAACCCTAACCCCTTTTTTAATACAGCATGACTAAGTCTTTATCCTTTCTCTGCCTCTCGCAGGTCTGAAACAGGCTGTGGAAACCGTCAACGACTACAATCCCCTGATGAAGGACTTCCCTCTCAATGACCTGCTCTCTGCCTCAGAGCTCGATAAGATCCGTCAGGCCCTGATGGCCATCTTCACTCACTTGAAAAAGATTAGGAACACCAAGTACCCTATCCAGAGAGCACTGCGTCTGGTAGAGGCCATCTCCAGGGACTTGAGCTCCCAGCTCCTCAAGGTGTTGGGCACCAGGAAGCTCATGCACGTTGCCTATGAGGAATTTGAAAAGGTGGGTGTCGTTGGGTCTGTATTTTTATCATCCAGAAGTTCACTCTTACTTAGGACTCGACATATGATACATCTTTCTAAATGTCCTTTAAACCTCTGTTCAGGTGATGGTGGCGTGCTTCGAGGTGTTCCAGACCTGGGAGGATGAGTATGAGAAACTACAGGTGCTCTTGAGGGACCTTGTGAAGAGAAAGAGAGAGGAGAACCTGAAGATGGTGTGGCGTTTAAGCCCCGCACACAGGAAGCTCCAGTCTCGTCTGGATCACATGAGACGCTTCAGAAGGCAGCACGAGCAGCTGAGGGCCGTCATCGTCCGTGTGCTGAGGCCTCAGGTAAAAAATCATCATGTGTTATAACCAAAGTTGAACTCCTAATTAATTTAATGTAGTTGTCTTGAATGAAATTGGATCTTTTATTTTCTTGTCTCCAGGTGTCTGCAGTGCCACAACATGCCCCTGGAGAGACCGTTGAGCCTCAAGACATGAAGGTGGCTGGAGTTCTCTTTGATGCTGCTGATGCCAACGCCATCGAGGAGGTCAACCTGGCATACGAGAATGTCAAAGAGGTCGATGGCCTGGATGTGTCTAAGGAAGGCCTGGAAGCCTGGGAAGCCGCCATGAAGCGTTACGACGAGCGCATCGACCGCGTGGAGACCCGTATCACCGCCCGCCTGCGCGATCAGCTGGGAACCGCCAAGAACGCCAACGAGATGTTCCGCATCTTCTCCCGCTTCAATGCTCTCTTTGTGCGTCCCCACATCCGCGGCGCCATCCGAGAGTATCAGACGCAGCTCATCCAGCGCGTGAAAGACGACATCGAGTCGCTGCACGACAAGTTCAAAGTGCAGTATCCTCAGAGCCAGGCCTGCAAGATGAGCCATGTCCGAGACCTGCCACCTGTGTCCGGCTCCATCATCTGGGCCAAGCAGATCGACCGTCAGCTGACTGCGTACATGAAGAGAGTGGAGGATGTTCTGGGGAAAGGCTGGGAGAACCATGTGGAGGGGCTGAAGCTGAAGCAGGATGGTGATAGCTTCAGGGCCAAACTCAATACCCAAGAGATTTTTGATGACTGGGCTCGCAAGGTATGGAGCTTATAAAAGACTTCAATATAGTATGGTGTTTTTAAAATTGTGTGTAAATTTGGCTCTTCTTCTGATTTAATATTTTTTCATCTTCTCCCTTTTGTTAAACCAGGTGCAGCAGCGTAACCTCGGCGTGTCCGGCCGCATCTTCACGATTGAGAGCACCCGTGCCCGTGGACGTACCGGAAACATGCTCAAGCTCAAAGTCAACTTCCTCCCAGAGATCATCACCTTGTCCAAAGAGGTCCGCAACCTCAAGTGGCTGAGCTTCCGTGTTCCTTTGGCCATCGTCAACAAAGCCCACCAGGCCAACCAGCTGTACCCATTCGCCATCTCTTTGATCGAGAGCGTTCGCACCTACGAGCGCACATGTGAGAAGGTGGAGGAGAGGTCCTCCATCTCCCTGCTGGTTGCCGGCCTTAAGAAAGAGGTTCAGGCTCTTGTCACTGAAGGCATCACTCTGGTCTGGGAGTCCTACAAGCTGGATCCCTACGTCCAGAGGCTGGCTGAGACTGTCTTCAACTTCCAGGAGAAGGTCAGTGTGTAGGAGCTGTCACTATGGTTACAAATACCCTGAATAAAAAAAAGTACTAGTGTTTAATTGCCCCAATCATGATTTTGTTTCCAGGTGGACGACCTCCTATTGATTGAGGAGAAAATAGATCTTGAGGTTCGCTCTCTGGACACTTGCATGTTCGACAACAAGACCTTCTCTGACATCCTCAACCGAGTCCAGAAGGCTGTGGACGACCTCAATCTCCACTCCTATTCCAACCTGCCCATCTGGGTCAACAAGCTCGACATTGAGGTAAGCAACCTAACATTTAGACTGTAACGTTTTTTTTTACACGTGGCTGTCTGAATGTTTTTCTCACAGGTTGATTTTTCTTTTCTTTTCATAGATTGAACGCATCCTGGGAGTGCGCCTGCAGGCTGGCCTTAAGGCCTGGACCCAGGTGCTCCGCGGCCAGGTGGAGGACAAAGCTGATGTGGACATGGACACAGAGGCTCCACAAGCCAGCCACAAACCTGGAGGGGAGCCTAAGATCAAGGTAGACAATACGACTGAAGTGATTGCGTGTTGCCTTATGCCGTGTTTTTATTACAACCTTAGATTATTGGACGCAGCGGACTACATGCTTTAACTAACTGTAACTGTTATTTCCTTTTCCCAGAACGTTATCCATGAGCTGAGGATCACTAACCAGGTGATCTACCTGAACCCACCGATCGAGGACTGCCGCTACAAGCTCTACCAGGAGATGTTTTCCTGGAAGATGGTCATCCTTTCCCTTCCCAGGATCCAGAGCCAGAGATACCAGGTAGGGATGTTTGAAGAGTCGTAAGACTCAAAGCAGAAAACAATGATAAGAATGCTTTTCTAATGTGTGTTTTATGCTGCTCCTCACCAGGTTGGAGTCCACTACGAGCTCTCAGAGGAGGAGAAGTTCTACAGAAATGCTCTGACCAGGATGCCAGATGGCCCTGCAGCTTTAGAGGAGGCCTACAATGCAGTGGAAGACATTGTCAATGAGGTGGAGCAGTATGTCAAGGTAAGAGTCGTTCGTAGCACATACTTTAGGTTTACTGCTGATTAAATAATATTGTGTATATTGTACAAAGAAAAACGTATATGTCTTATGTCTTATAACACATTATTAGTTTGTAAGTATCCGTCTCTTTTCCCTTTCGCCCCTGTCCAGGTGTGGCTGCAGTACCAGTGCTTGTGGGACATGCAAGCTGAAAACATCTACAACCGTCTGGGTGAAGACCTCACCAAGTGGCAGGCCCTGCTGGTCCAGATCCGCAAGGCACGTGGAACCTTTGACAATGCAGAAACACGCAAAGAGTTCGGACCTGTGGTCATCGACTATGGCAAGGTAAGAATTGATAGATCTAGGTGCTGCGTTTGAAAAAACAATTCTTAAATGACATGTGAGAGCTCAAGCTGAGCAGGAGGGAGTCTCTCATTTTGCTGCTCCATTGATTACATTTAAAATGCTTTTGTGTGTCTATAGGCTTTTTCACTGAATGTTTATATTTGTCTCTGACAACAGGTGCAGTCCAAGGTGAACTTGAAGTATGACTCCTGGCATAAAGAAGTGCTCAGCAAGTTCGGCCAGATGCTTGGCAATAACATGCAGGACTTCCATGCCCAGATCTCCAAGGTAATGCATTATATGATAGAGAAAAAATAATTTGTACCAGCTTAGAAACATTGATTTGGAAGAGACACTGGTCAGAAGATTATTCTAGTAACTGGAGAGTTTTCTTAACACCTCTTTTTTTTTTGTTTCTTTAATAGTCCCGCCAAGAACTGGAGCAGCACTCTGTGGACACAGCTAGCACCTCGGATGCTGTCAACTTCATAACATATGTCCAGACTCTGAAGCGCAAGATCAAACAGTTTGAGAAAAATGTGGACGTAAGTACTCTAAAACATTCAGCTTCCTTTTCTTCATTCTTCTGTATCACTGCCTGCTTTAAGTTAAGGGTTCTAATCAGCTTGTCCCTCCTTTCACCCCCAGTTGTTCCGTAATGGACAGCGTTTGCTGGAGAAGCAGAGATTCCAGTTCCCTCCATCTTGGCTCTACATCGACAACATCGAAGGTGAATGGGGTGCCTTCAGTGACATAATGAAGCGTAAAGACACTGCTATCCAGCAGCAGGTGGCCAACCTGCAGATGAAGATCGTCCAGGAGGACAAAGCTGTGGAGAACCGCACCACTGACTTGCTCAACGAGTGGGAGAAGACCAAACCAGTTGCTGTAAGAGAAATTCAGTCATGTCCCTCTAACTCTCGCTTTCTGTTGATGTATAATTGACTGTTAGATTTGCACAGCAGATGTATTTGCTGTTGTAAATATAATACACTTTTAATCTGTGTCATCAGGGTAACCTGCGTCCAGAGGAGGCTCTTCAGTCTCTGACCATCTATGAGGGCAACTTTGGCCGTCTGAAGGATGAAAGAGAAAAGTGTGCCAGAGCCAAAGAAGCCCTGGAGCTCACCGACACTGGTCTGCTCAGCGGTAGCGAAGAGAGGGTGCAGGTAATGCTAGCAAAAATACACACATTCAGAAGTTGTTTTTCTACAAAAACCAAAGCAATGCCACAAAAGAAACACGTTTAAATTGACTAATTTCTGACCACTTGATGATGTAGGTGGCGCTAGAGGAGCTGCATGACCTGAAAGAGGTGTGGTCCGAGCTGTCGAAGGTCTGGGAGCAGATCGACCAGATGAAAGAGCAGCCATGGGTGTCTGTCCAGCCTCGCAAGGTAACACATTTATTATTGATATCATTAAATCTTTGTGCTTTATGTGTGAGTTTCTTGGCATGTAACTATTCCCTGGTTGTTGTTATGTGTTCGTAGCTCCGTCAGAGTCTGGATGCTCTTCTGAACCAGCTGAAGAACTTCCAAGCAAGACTGAGACAGTACGCTTCCTACGAGTATGTCCAGAGGCTGCTCAAAGGATACCTGAAGGTCAGACGACTAGTTTTTCCCACTAAGCACAATTTTTGCCTTTCAAGAAAAACATTTATTAAATGATTCTACTTTTCCTTCCCCTCTCCAGGTGAACATGCTGGTCATTGAGCTGAAATCAGAGGCTCTGAAGGACCGTCACTGGAAGCAGCTGATGAAGCGTTTGCATGTGAACTGGGTCCCGTCAGAGCTGACCCTGGGACAGATCTGGGATGTGGATCTGCAGAAGAATGAGATGGTGGTGAAGGATGTTCTCCTTGTAGCCCAGGGAGAGATGGCTTTGGAGGAGTTCCTCAAGCAGGTAAAGAGGACGGGAATATAGAGAGATGACATTATTATTTTCTGTAAGCTTAAATTCAAATGTTGAAGAATATTAATTCTCTTTTTTGGTCCTCAGATCCGTGAGGTATGGAACTCATACGAGCTGGACCTGGTGAACTACCAGAACAAGTGTCGTCTGATCAGAGGCTGGGATGACCTCTTCAACAAGGTCAAAGAACACATTAACAGCGTGTCTGCCATGAAGCTGTCCCCATACTACAAGGTAAAGTTGTGTTTATCTAGATTTTACAAATACTGAAAAAGTTTTCTGAACTGCATCAAGACAAAGTTGTTTTTGCCTCCCAGGTGTTTGAGGAAGACGCTCTGAGCTGGGAGGACAAGCTGAACCGCATCATGGCTCTGTTTGATGTTTGGATTGATGTCCAGCGTCGCTGGGTCTACCTGGAGGGCATCTTCACCGGCAGCGCTGACATCAAACATCTGCTGCCTGTGGAAACTCAGAGATTCCAGAGGTAAATAAAGGACCCTTGTTTTTGCAAAAAAAGCCCCAAGAAATGACTACTGTAACAGAACCTACCTTTATATGCTTATCTGTCTTTATTCTGCAGTATCAGCACAGAGTTCTTGGCACTGATGAAGAAGGTGTCAAAGTCTCCTCTGGTGATGGATGTGCTGAACATACAGGGAGTTCAGAGGTCTCTGGAGAGACTGGCTGACCTGCTGGGCAAAATCCAGAAAGCTCTTGGAGAATACCTGGAGAGAGAAAGATCCTCATTCCCCAGGTAAGAAGGTGACGAGGGATGAGCTGACGATGCGTAGAAAAAAAAAAAAGCTCAAGGTTTATGTTAAAAATCACACTTTCTTTGCTATCAGGTTCTACTTCGTGGGAGACGAGGACCTGCTCGAAATCATTGGCAACAGCAAGAACGTGGCCAAACTGCAGAAGCACTTCAAGAAGATGTTCGCTGGTGTTTCCAGCATCCTGCTCAACGAGGACAACACCGAGGTGCTGGGAATCTCCTCCCGCGAGGGCGAGGAGATTCTCTACAAGACACCGGTCTCCATCACAAAGCACCCCAAGATCAACGAGTGGCTGACGCTGGTGGAGAAGGAGATGAGGGTGACGCTGGCCAAGCTGCTGGCCGAGTCCGTCACAGAGGTCACAGGCTTCAACAAGGGCACAGCAGTGGACCTGAGTCAGTACATCGACTGGATCGATCGGTACCAGGTTGGTCTTCAGAGCATTTTACACCCTTTGTTTTTCAACATATATGGAAATCATGCAATGTGCTAACTAACTTATTTGTTTCCTTTTTCACAGGCCCAGCTGGTGGTCCTGTCCACTCAGATTGCCTGGTCTGAGAACGTCGAGTCCGCCCTGACCACCATCTCTGGCGGTGGGGACATGTCACCTATGCAGGGAGTGCAGTCAAACGTAGAGGCCACCCTCAACGTGTTGGCTGACACCGTGCTGATGGAGCAGCCTCCTCTGCGCAGGAGGAAACTGGAACACCTGGTAAGAGGGATTTTCTTTTTAGAAGTAATTTTTTTTTAAAGAATATTATCCAATGAGGAGTCTGAAATCTTTCTTGTCTTCCTTCTCAGATCACCGAGCTGGTGCACCAACGTGATGTGACCAGGACCCTTATCAAGAACAAGATCGACAACCCCAAGTCCTTTGAGTGGCTCAGCCAGATGCGCTTCTACTTCGACCCCAAGCAGACCGACGTCCTGCAGCAGCTGTCCATTCAGATGGCCAACGCCAAGTTTAACTATGGGTTCGAGTACTTGGGTGTCCAGGACAAGCTAGTCCAGACGCCTCTGACGGACCGCTGCTATCTCACCATGACCCAGGCTCTGGAGGCCCGCCTTGGAGGGTCACCATTTGGTACGGAAAATTAATTTTTATGCACATGAGAAGATGGTAAATTACAGAAAATTATAGGTAAACATATTAAACAAACATTAATTTTTTTGTCTTTCTAGGTCCTGCTGGCACAGGAAAGACTGAATCAGTGAAAGCTCTTGGTCACCAGCTGGGACGCTTTGTCCTTGTTTTCAACTGTGATGAGACATTTGACTTCCAGGTACAGAACTGCATTCAGATACTTCTTCTAAGCCGAACACATGAGATCAGAAAAACATTCATGTGATTATCATTCCAATTGTTTTTTGGTCATTTGACTTAAAACTTAAATTTTCTGTGTCTTTGTAGGCCATGGGTCGTATCTTCGTGGGTCTGTGCCAGGTGGGAGCCTGGGGCTGCTTCGACGAGTTCAACCGTCTGGAGGAGAGGATGCTCTCTGCCGTCTCCCAGCAGGTCCAATACATCCAGGTGGCCTTGAGGGAGCACAGCAACCCCAAGAGAGACAGGAGTATGTTTTATATCTGTGGCAGCAAATCTTTTCCCCCTTATTAAAAAAATGAATGCCGTTGTCAATAAGTGCACATCTGTCCCTTCCTCAGGTGTGCCAGTCACCACGGAGCTCCTGAACAAGCAGGTGAAGGTGAGTCCAGACATGGCCATCTTCATCACCATGAATCCTGGCTACGCTGGCCGCTCCAACCTGCCTGACAATCTGAAGAAGCTATTCCGCAGCTTGGCCATGACCAAGCCCGACCGGCAGCTCATCGCCCAGGTCATGCTGTACTCTCAGGGCTTCCGCACAGCCGAGATCCTCGCCAAAAAGATCGTGCCCTTCTTCAAGTATGTGCTGTTAAAGATAAACGGTCCTGGCTTTGAAATAACTTTGAAGTCTTTCCTCTTTTAAATGTCATTTTTGACCTTATTTCAGGCTCTGTGACGAGCAGCTGTCATCCCAGAGTCACTACGACTTCGGCCTCCGAGCTCTCAAGAGCGTGCTGATCAGCGCTGGAAATGTCAAGCGCGAGCGCATCCAGAGGATCAAGAGGGAGAAGCTGGAGCGTGGAGAGGTTGTTGATGAGAATGACATCGCTGAGAACCTTCCTGAACAGGAGGTATAGAAAACTGAGGCTCTGAACAATCTGTGGTTGGACTCCATCTACACATTTTTTGAGTTGAAATGGTTATCTCACCACATCTGTGGCTTTTTACCCTAGATCCTGATCCAGAGTGTGTGCGAGACGATGGTTCCTAAGCTGGTGGCGGAGGACATCCCTCTGCTGTTCAGCCTGCTGTCAGACGTCTTCCCAGGAGTCCAGTACCACCGTGGAGAAATGACCGCTCTGAGGGAGGAGCTGAAGAAAGTCTGCGCGGAGATGTACCTCACCTACGGAGACGGTGACGATGTGGGCAGCATGTGGGTGGAGAAGGTATGTGGCTAAATGACATTAGCATAGATTTTATAAAGAGGGCTAATATTAAAGACACACAAATCACATTACTCGATATGCAAGCAGTTTCACAATAGACTTGTCATTCATTCTCTTCCAGGTGCTCCAGTTGTACCAGATCACACAGATCAACCATGGCCTGATGATGGTGGGACCCTCAGGTAGCGGGAAGACCTTGGCGTGGAGGGTGCTGCTCAAGGCCCTGGAGAGGCTGGAGGGCCTTGAGGGCGTGGCCCACATCATTGACCCCAAGGCCATCAGCAAGGACCACCTGTACGGAACCCTGGACCCCAACACCCGTGAATGGACCGATGGCTTGTTCACACACATCCTCAGGAAGTGAGTTTTCAAACACACAACTCCTCTTCATCTGGCTCATAGGACGTCTGAAATGTGACCGGAATATAAAATATGTTGTGATTCAATTTCAGGATCATTGATAATGTCCGAGGTGAGCTGCAGAAGCGTCAGTGGATCATCTTCGACGGTGATGTTGACCCTGAGTGGGTTGAAAATCTTAACTCAGTCCTGGATGACAACAAGCTGCTCACGCTGCCCAACGGAGAGCGTCTCAGCCTGCCACCAAACGTAAGGGCGCAGCACTTCAAACCACATGTTTTTGTCTCATTGGGAAAGTGTGCTGTAGTTTTAACTATTTCCTCCCTTTCCAGGTGCGTGTAATGTTTGAAGTACAGGACTTAAAATATGCCACCCTGGCCACTGTGTCTCGCTGTGGCATGGTCTGGTTCAGTGAGGACGTCCTCAGCACTGACATGATCTTTAACCACTTCCTGGCTCGCATACGCAGCATCCCACTGGACGAGGGAGAGGATGAAGCTCTGCGCCAGAGGAAGGGCACTGATGACGAGGAAGAGACTGCATCACCTATGCTGCAGGTAATTACAGGGAAGACTGTCAACCAAGGAAAATGTGCAGCAATTTTTTTCCTGTTTTACTCATGTCCTACTGTGATTTTTTTTTTTTTACTAGATCCAGCGTGATGCCGCAGCTATCCTGCAGCCCTACTTCACCTCCACAGGCCTGGTGATCAAGGCCATCGAGCACGCCTCTAAGATGGAGCACATCATGGACTTCACCCGCCTGCGCTGCTTGGGTTCTCTCTTCTCAATGCTGCACCAGGCCTGCAGAAATGTGGCCCTCTACAACAACAACCACCCCGACTTCCCCATGCCCATCGATCAGCTCGAGAAATACATGCAGGTATGGTTCTGCTTTCTGCTCTCCAATGAAGTAAAAGAAGCGTACATGTCCTATCATTTTACATCAACGTGGAACTTATTCTCTGCAAAATGTCTTTTCACAGAAATATCTGATCTACGCTGTGCTGTGGTCCTTCTCTGGTGATGGACGGCTGAAGATGAGGGCTGAGCTTGGAGAATACATACGTCGCATCACCACCGTACCACTCCCCTCTGCTCCTAATGTCCCGATCATCGACTACGAGGTACTCTTGTTGTTAAAAACTTTTTTTCCCCCTAAGAGAACAATTAATAACTGTTCTAAGACTGTGAGCCACTTAAATCAAACCAAAACTGCAGCAGTCTTTTACTTTCAGAATAATCACTGTCATTACCTTTGTGTTGTGCAGGTGTGCATCACGGGTGAGTGGCAGTCCTGGCAGGGCAAGGTGCCCCAGATTGAGGTGGAGACCCACAAGGTGGCCTCCCCCGATGTCGTGGTTCCCACCCTGGATACCGTCCGCCATGAGGCTCTGCTTTACACGTGGCTGGCTGAGCACAAACCTCTGGTGCTGTGTGGACCTCCTGGCTCAGGAAAAACCATGACTCTGTTCAGCGCCCTCAGAGCGCTGCCTGACATGGAGGTAAGAGTCTAAAATAATAAAGATTTAAAATACATTCTCTCATCCTTTTTTTATCACATGTTCTTCCACATCTGAATTAAACATATTCTCAACTGCTGAATAAAGATGTTTACCAGGTTAAAATGAGGAAAAGGTTTTATTGACATCATTTTTTTCACCCACTCTCCACCAGGTTGTGGGTCTGAATTTCTCCAGCGCCACCACCCCAGAGCTGCTGCTGAAGACCTTCGATCATTACTGTGAGTACCGCCGTACTCCCAACGGTGTGGTCCTCGCCCCCGTCCAGCTGGGCAAGTGGCTGGTGTTGTTCTGTGATGAGATCAATCTGCCCGACATGGACAAGTACGGCACACAGAGAGTCATCTCATTCCTCAGACAGGTACGATATCTTGTTTGTAGTAACATCTTATTCTTTAAACTGCATCATAGTATCATAAAACTTGTATAATAAAGCCACCTCTGTTGTGTTCTCTTCATAGATGGTGGAACATGGAGGTTTCTACCGCACCTCAGACCAGACTTGGGTCAAACTGGAGAGGATCCAGTTTGTCGGAGCTTGTAATCCTCCCACTGACCCCGGCAGAAAGCCTCTCACACACAGGTACGGTAGCCAGACTTCACACCTGATTATAACAATTATTTAAAAAAATACCCAGATTAACAGAAAAAAACTGACCATGTTGTGCTTTGCTCTCTCTAGATTCCTGCGTCATGTTCCTGTGGTGTACGTGGACTATCCAGGTCCCGCCTCTCTGACCCAGATTTATGGAACCTTCAACCGTGCCATGCTGCGCCTCATCCCCTCTCTGCGCACCTACGCCGAGCCTCTTACGGCTGCTATGGTGGAGTTCTACACCATGTCACAGGTAAAGAAGATTACTAAGTATCTATATTGAAAGTTTAATGTCCTTTCATTCACTTTATCATCAACTCGCTGCATACCTCGTTTCAATCTCTTTTCCCTTTTTAGGAGCGGTTCACCCAGGACACCCAACCTCACTACATCTACTCTCCCAGAGAGATGACCCGCTGGGTGAGGGGCATCTTTGAAGCTCTGCGGCCTCTGGAGACTCTACCTGTGGAAGGGCTCATCCGCATCTGGGCCCACGAAGCTCTCCGTCTCTTCCAGGACAGGTGAGTTGAAGTTCTGAGGAGAGACTTGAAGAAAAGTCTGTTCTTATCTGATCTGGTTTAAGGGATTCTCACGGTTACAAAACTTTATATATTTATATAAATGTAAATCTGATAGTATGATTACTCTTTAACCTGTTTCCAGGCTGGTTGGTGATGAAGAGAGAAGGTGGACAGATGAAAACATCGACATGGTCGCCCTCAAACACTTCCCCAACATCGATAAGGAGAAGGCTCTCAACAGGCCCATCCTCTACAGCAACTGGCTCTCCAAGGTAAACTTGAAATGTGTTGAGCATTGTTTGATTGTCCTTCTCTGGTAAAGATGCTGACATATTGTCTTCAGCAATAATTTCCATAGTCACTGAGCTTATTCTTTGCGGCTGCAGGACTACATCCCAGTGGAGCAGGAGGAGCTGAGGGACTACGTGAAGGCCCGTCTGAAGGTCTTCTACGAAGAGGAGCTGGACGTCCCGCTGGTGCTCTTCAATGAGGTGCTGGACCACGTCCTCAGAATTGACCGGTGAGTAACTGGGTCTTCAGTTCTTCACAAATCATCAAGGAATGAAAATTTCAGGTTTAATAAAAACAATAAAATTCTCTTCCAGAATCTTCCGTCAGCCTCAGGGCCATCTCCTGCTGATCGGTGTGAGCGGAGCGGGAAAGACTACTCTGTCTCGCTTCGTAGCCTGGATGAACGGACTCAGTGTGTACCAGATCAAGGTTGGTGTCACATGTGTGAAGATATTTGAAGCCATGTAACTACAATTGTCTGCAATTATTGATCTTTGTGGGTTTTGCGTGTGTCTTCAGGTACACAGGAAATACACTGGGGAGGACTTTGATGAGGACCTGCGTACAGTGCTGCGTCGCTCGGGTTGTAAGAACGAGAAGATTGCCTTCATCATGGACGAGTCCAACGTGCTGGATTCTGGCTTCCTTGAGAGGATGAACACACTGCTGGCCAACGGAGAGGTAACTATGACAACTCTGCCTTTTCAGATTCTAAAGTAAGATATCTGTTTAAATTGTGCCCACCTAATTATCTGGTCGTTCCTGTTCTTTGTAGGTTCCTGGCCTGTTTGAGGGAGATGAGTATGCCACCCTGATGACTCAGTGTAAGGAGGGAGCCCAGAAAGAAGGCCTGATGCTCGACACGCACGAGGAGCTGTACAAGTGGTTCACCAGCCAGGTTATCAGGAACCTCCACGTTGTTTTCACCATGAACCCGTCCTCAGAGGGGCTGAAGGACCGGGCTGCCACATCTCCTGCCCTCTTCAACAGGTACAGAGACGCACGATGAGAAGCAGGGAAGGGAATAGATAGAAAAAAGCAGCATGGAATTGACTTTCCTTTTGTGTTAGGTGTGTGCTGAACTGGTTTGGAGACTGGTCCACAGAGGCTCTTTACCAGGTGGGTAAGGAGTTCACCAGCAAGATGGATCTGGAGAAACCAAACTACAAGGTGCCAGACTACATGCCCATCGTCTACGACAAGCTGCCCCAGCCACCATCTCACCGCGAGGCTATTGTCAATGGCTGCGTGTTTGTACACCAGACACTTCACCAGGTAGGGATGTCTCCTAGTTCAAGCAATTGAAACTATAGTAAAACCAAGTACCTTAAACAGTTTGCCAGTGCATGCTTCATAATGCATGCTTCATATGTTGTTGTGAATCTCACCCAGGCTAACAACCGTCTGGCTAAGCGCGGAGGTCACACGATGGCCATCACACCTCGCCACTACCTGGACTTTATCAACCAGTACGCCAACCTCTTCAACGAGAAACGCAGCGAGCTGGAGGAGCAGCAGATGCACCTCAACGTTGGTCTCCGCAAGATCAAGGAGACTGTCGATCAGGTATATTTGATAACGGTTGTTCTCCAGAGATCAAGCCCGTATCATTTTTGCGAGTGCTTGATTGTACTTATGCATCCTCATCAAGGTGGAGGAGCTTCGTCGTGACCTGAGAATCAAGAGCCAGGAGTTGGAGGCGAAGAACGCTGCTGCCAATGACAAGCTGAAGAAGATGGTGAAAGACCAGCAGGAGGCTGAAAAGAAAAAGGTACACAGGGAGGAATTTACAGGGTTCCCTCGGGTTCTTAAAAAGTCTTAAAAGGTCTTGAATTAAAATCAAGGAATTTAAGGACAGAAATTTGCTAGCTACAAACGGTGATACCTGGCTTTGTGACATCGTCCCGTTGATGTCAGTCATGATCTGTGGCTAAACACAGATGAGCTAAGATGTCGAGATGCAGGTTTAACGAAAAATGAGTGAAAGGAGGGAGGTTTTGGAGGTGGTTGTCGCAAGCTAGAAGCTACGACGCAAGGTCCGACCTTATGCCGAAAGACATTCTCATCAAGGACCAGCTGTTGAATCCCACATAGTATCTCGTACGCAGCAGCAGCTAGTGGTAGTGTGGCTATGCCTGCGTTGTTTGCAGGTAGCAGACCTGAAAGTTCACACTCTCCAAGAAAAGAGTATCGTAAAAAAATGTGTGTGTTTGTTTATGGGTGCTTTTGTGTGTATTTGTGATCCATGAATTGCAGTTATATCCGCCAATAATCCATACCTTTGGTCCAGGTAATAAAATGTAACATTCCTATCTGTTGGGTTGCGGTCAGTGAAATAATTAGAGGGAAATATTCATTACATTTTCTACAATGTGAACATATTTTAAGCATAAATATTTGCAGCGATCCCTGGGACTTAAAATATACTTGTTGAGGTCTTGAAAAGCTCTCAAAAGCATTGAATTAGATTTAGAAAATGGTGTAGGAACCTTGATTTAGCACTAGAAACACTTGTATACTGCTGTGATTGTGTAGAACTGTACTCTTATTCTGTTACTACTATGATTCCAGGTGATGAGCCAGGAGATCCAGGAGTCTGTGTACAAGCAGCAGGAGGTGATCAAGGACAAACAGCTGAGTGTCAAAGAGGACTTGGACCAAGTGGAGCCTGCTGTCATTGAGGCTCAGAATGGTACGGTAGCATATGTTTTAAAGGAGCTGATATAATATAAATATTTACATCTAGTGCACCTCTGTTCCTGCCTTTTGTCAAATGTTTTCTCTCAATGTATTCAGCTAGTCACTTGTAATGCGAGGACATCCGGTTAACAGCTTGATATTTACCTGCATCCTCCCTTCATCACTGCCCCTTCCTTGTCATAATCCGCATCCTTGTTCACCCGATGTCGATAGCTGTTAAGTCCATTAAGAAGCAGCACCTGGTGGAGGTGCGTTCCATGGCCAATCCACCCGCGGCCGTGAAGCTGGCCCTCGAGTCCATCTGCTTGCTCCTGGGAGAGAGCACCACTGACTGGAAGCAGATCCGCTCCATCATCATGAGGGAGAACTTCATCCCCACTATTGTAAACTTCTCTGCTGAAGAGATCAGGTGAAATAAAGAGAGGATGTATTCTGCACTTGTTCACTAAAGCTCTCTCCCTCTCTCTCTGCTTTTAAATCTCTCCCTTCTCTCGCTCCCTCTCCTCTGACTTCTTCCTTCTTTCAAACACATTCCTCCACCGAACTAGCCGTGAGCTCTATAAAGCGGCAGCACCTTGTAGAAGTGCGGGCCATGACCAATCCCCCAGCTGCGGTCAAGCTGGCCCTGGAGTCTATCTGCCTTTTGCTGGGCGAGGAGACCAATGACTGGAAAAAAATCAGACAAGTTATTATCAGGGACAATTTCATCAGCAGCATAGTCAACTTTTCCTCTGAGGAAATGAGGTACCAGCGTCAGAACGTCCGTCTAGTCTTTTGATAGACTCACAAATTGGAATGAATCAATTGACACATTAATCAAGTGACTCCTGCGATCAGAATTTGATTTTAGGTTCCTAATGAGTTGATTCTGCTGATCAGAAAATGAGCTGATGGTAACAACTCTTCCTGTTAGTCATGATTTTGCTTTTTTTTTTTTAAGAAATTGACCCCACCCCCACCCCAAACAAAATCTAAATGAAGCAGTGAAATATTAATTTCCTGTGATTCATTTTACATTGAAGTATTTGTCTGTTTGAAGAGCAGCTGTATTCTTACTTCTTTGGCTGTTTTTTACTTTATCCAGCGACTCCATCCGCGAGAAGATGAAGAAGAACTACATGTCCAACCCAAGCTACAACTACGACCAGGTCAACAGGGCCTCTCTGGCCTGTGGACCTATGGTGAAATGGGCCATTGCTCAGGTAAGGATGCCTAAAGGTTATGTACCGTAAAATCTGGAATATTAGACGCAGTTTTTTACGGAAGAGGATTAGGGCCACTGGAAAAAAAAAATTAAGGTCCAAAGTCAGAATTCTGAGAAAAAAGTCAGAATTCTGACTTTTTTTCCGAATAAAAGTAAAAAAAAAATTTTTGTTGGACCTTCATTTTTTTTTTTTTTTTTTTCGTGGCCCTAATCCTCTTCCGTAGTTTTTGGGGGGTATCCCAGAGGAAAAAATATATTCTATAGCTATTTATGGATAAAAAGTGTATCCAAGTTATTTGTATTTCAGTTTATTTTCATTTAAAACATGTTCAAAACACACACAAATTACAGCCTACCATCTGTTTTCACCATGTTGAGTTTGCAATCCTGCTAGCTGGCAGCCTATGGTAACGTTGATTGTTGTGAGGGTGGAGGCTGCAATGGCTGTCATGACGGTGCATGTCAGTGACGAAGTTAGTCAGTTTAAAACAGCGAGGAAAACAGCACTGCGGCATATTGTAAATAGGAGACGTTGTAGCGGCTGCGACCCGGAACAGTTTAATGTAACGTCACCACTTAACAACCGGATAGCACCATCATCTGAGTAATTACCGTAACACAATAACTTGCTTCTCTATAATTCAATTTATACTGGTATATTGGTCGCACTGGTGTATAGGATGCAGCCCACTTTTTAGATGGAGAAAAAAAAGCATTAAAAGTGCGTCTTATACACCAAATTTTACGGTAAATAAAGACAGTAACTGGGTAAAGAAAGAAATGCTTTAACCATCTGCTTTCACTCCCTTAGCTCAATTATGCTGACATGCTGAAGCGCGTGGAGCCTCTGCGTAACGAACTGCAGAAGCTTGAGGATGACGCCACGGACAACAAGACAAAGGCAGAGGAGGTGGAGCAGATGATCAGAGACCTGGAGGCCAGCATCGCTCGCTACAAGGAGGAGTACGCCGTCCTCATCTCGGAGGCCCAGGCCATCAAGGCCGACCTGGCAGCTGTTGAGGCTAAGGTAACGATGCTTGGTCCCCTCTGGATCTGTCTCTTAGAAAAATGCTTCAGTCAGAGTCTTCAGTTTGAGTTCTTTTCTCCCACAGGTGAATCGTAGCACAGCCCTGCTGAAGAGTCTGTCGGCTGAGAGGGACCGCTGGGAGAAGACCAGTGAGACCTTCAAGAACCAGATGTCCACCATCGCTGGAGACTGTCTGCTCTCTGCAGCCTTCATTACCTATGCCGGCTACTTTGAACAGCAGATGAGACAGAACCTCTTCACTACCTGGTCTCATCACCTGCAGCAGGCCAACATTCAGGTAGCTACAGCTCTGATAGAGAGGGCTGGAGTCATTATTCATCATCACACCTACAAAACCTAGCCTCACCCACAACTACGACTAGTAACATGTAGGATCTACTTTTTGTTACAGAGGTCCCTATGGTCATTGAGAGTTAGGAGTAGTTTTGGGGTTTTTTCTTTAATCTGAACTCCCATATATTTTGTCCCCCCAGTTCCGTACGGATATTGCCAGAACTGAGTACCTGTCCAACGCTGATGAGAGGCTGCGCTGGCAAGCCAACTCCCTCCCAGCAGATGACCTCTGCACTGAGAACGCCATCATGCTCAAGAGGTTCAACAGGTCGGTATCTGTTCTGGCATTGTAATCCTTGAAGGTTTAATTACTGTTGTGAGTATACTAAGCATTGATGAACATCCATTCATTGCCCTTTTTTTTAGGTACCCGCTAATCATCGATCCATCCGGCCAAGCCACTGAGTTCATAATGAATGAGTACAAAGAACGCAAGATCACCAGAACCAGCTTCCTGGATGATGCCTTCAGGAAGAACCTGGAGAGTGCCCTGCGTTTTGGAAACCCACTGTTGGTCCAGGTACAAACGTCTACTTCTAATTTTATTGTCCGCTTGCTACTGTAAAAGTTCCTTGTCGTCATCAGGGGTTTGATCATTTATAGTGATATATTCTTTTTTTGCCTTTAAGGATGTAGAAAGTTACGACCCCATCCTAAACCCGGTGCTGAACAGAGAGGTCCGCAGGACTGGAGGACGTGTCCTCATCACCCTGGGCGACCAGGACATCGATCTGTCGCCATCGTTCGTCATCTTCCTTTCTACTCGAGATCCAACGGTGAGCAGAAAGTCGATTAGGTTTCATCTATGGATATGTACAGCGTAAAGAAAATGGAGCACTTTCCTCAGTAGAACGATTGTACCAAGAAGTGAATCTGTGTTATATGTACCTCCTTGTGTGTGCAGGTCGAGTTCCCACCAGACTTGTGTTCTCGTGTTACGTTTGTGAACTTCACTGTGACACGCAGCAGCCTTCAGAGCCAGTGTCTCAACGAGGTCCTAAAGGCTGAGAGGCCTGACGTGGATGAGAAACGCTCGGACCTCCTCAAACTGCAGGGTGAGACAGAAAAGGGAACATTTACTGACACAATGACAGGGCAGAGCTTGGCATGATGATGATGAACGCTAACGGGGATGCAAGTTAACTCAAAAGCCAATCAACTATTGTCCTCCTGCCTCTCGTAGGTGAGTTCCAGCTGCGTCTGCGCCAGCTTGAAAAATCTCTGCTGCAGGCCCTCAACGAGGTTAAAGGCCGCATCCTTGATGACGACACCATCATCACCACGCTGGAGAACTTGAAGAAGGAGGCAGCTGAGGTGACCAGAAAGGTGGAGGAGACTGATATCGTCATGGCAGAGGTGGAGGCAGTGTCACAGCAATACCTGTCCCTGTCCTCAGCCTGCAGCAGCATCTACTTCACCATGGAGGCTCTCAACCAGGTCTGGGCACATCTCACGCCATCTTATTAGTATTTTAGAAGCTGTCCTTAAACTTATCAGAAACTAATCATGTTCTTTGTATTTTGCTCCAGATGCACTTCCTGTACCAGTACTCTCTGCACTTCTTCCTGGATACTTACCACACTGTGCTCTATGAGAACCCCAACCTCAAAGGCATCAGCGATCATTCCCAGAGACTCGCTGTCATCACCAAGGACCTCTTCCAGGTTTAAACCACATTTAAAAAAATATAAGACTCCTTTTCTTTAATTGTATGATTGTGACATACATTAATCTGCCTATTTATTTGGATGTAGGTGGCTTTCAACAGAGCAGCCAGAGGTATGCTGCACTTGGATCACATCACTTTTGCCATGCTGCTGGCTAAGATCAGCCTGAAGGGCATGACCAGGTAAATGTCCAGTATAACACCAATATACTTCCAGCTGTTTAACACAAAACAAATTAAATCTTAATCATTTCAATCCACTCTCTTTCCCAGCGAGCCCTCCTATGATGCAGAGTTCCAGCACTTCCTGCGCGGTAAGGAGATTGTGTTGACTGGCATGTCGGTGCCCAAAGTTAAAGGTCTGACCACCGACCAGAGTGAGGCCATGGTCCGCCTCAGCCGCATGCCGGCATTCAGCGACTTGGTGTCCAAAGTTGAAGCTGATGAGGTAAGCATTGACCTATACAGTTCATCTCATTTGAACACATTTTATTTCTAAGAATACCTCCTAATAAAATACTTGATTTGATCTGACTCTGTGAGCATTGTCTCTTTTTCTTACTTTAGCAATTCTTCATGTGGATTGAGAGCAACACTCCAGATCTTTCTGTTCCCTATCTGTGGTCTGAGGAGAAGCAGTCTAGTGAGTAATAGACCTTGCATATTTTACAAATGTTTATAGAAGCAAAGAAGATATTGATACAAGTATTGCTTCTTAAATTGATGTTAACACGTCTGTGTGTGCACCTGTCATGTTCAGCTCCCATTGGCCAGGCAGTGCACCAGCTGCTGCTGATCCAGGCCTTCCGCCCCGACCGTATGCTGGCCATGTCGCACATTCTGGTCTCAAAGGTGCTCGGCGAGTCCTTCATGAACATCATCGAGCAGCCGCTTGACCTGGCTAACATCGTGGAAATGGAGGTATGAACCAATATTTCTTCATTAGTTTGTTATTGTCAGAGCTGTTGAATGTGTTGCTGACATTCCTCTCTCATGTCTGCAGGTGAAGCCCAGCACTCCAGTGCTGATGTGTTCTGTACCAGGTTATGATGCCAGCGGCCTGGTCAGAGATCTGGCTGCTGAGGAGAACAAACAAATCACATCCATCTCTATTGGTAAGGAGAGAATAAGCTTATTCTCTTGACTAACTAACTGATATACGCAAGAGGATTAGGGCCACTGGAAAAAAAAAAAAATTAAGGTCAGATAAAAAAAATTTGTGTTTTTTATTCGAAGAAAAAAAGTCAGAATTCTGAGATTAAAGTCAAAATTCTGACTTTTCTCTCGGAATTCTGACTTTTTTTCTCAGAATAAAAATTAAAAGATTTTTTTATTGGACCTTTAGAGAAAAAAAAAAATTATTGGACCTTAATTTTTTTTTTTTTCCAGTGGCCAAGATCCTCAAGAGAGAAGTATAGTGAGGATATTGTTGATACATGTTTTTGTGTCTGTCGACAGGTTCCGCTGAGGGCTTCAATAAGGCAGACAGAGATATCAACACTGCTGTCAAGTCTGGCAGGTAAATCATACATTTTCTGTGTTTTTTCTTGGCATTGAGACTTTGTTTTATTGCACTGGTATGCTAACAGTTTCGGTCCTGCAGGTGGGTGATGTTGGAGAATGTCCACCTGGCCCCTGCTTGGCTGATGCAGCTGGAAAAGAAGCTCCACTCCATGCAGCCTCATGCCAGCTTCAGGCTTTTCCTGACAATGGAGATCAACCCCAAGGTATACCACATAACTCATGACAAAATGTCTTTAGTCCAAAGCTCCCCAGAGTCTAAGTTCTGTGTCTTCTGACAGGTTCCTGTGAATCTGCTTCGTGCTGGTCGTATCTTCGTGTTTGAGCCTCCCCCTGGTGTCAAGGCCAACATGCTCCGAACATTCAGCAGCATCCCTGTGGCTCGCATGTGCAAGGTAACTTAGGCTTGACTTCATAACATCAAAAGGTTAATTATTACCATTAAAGCTGTCTGCAAACATTCCCCACATTTACCATCTAAAATCCATTTTTCCATGTGTCCACAGGCTCCCAACGAGCGTGCTCGCCTCTATTTCCTGCTGGCTTGGTTCCATGCAGTCATTCAGGAGCGTCTGCGCTATGCACCGCTGGGATGGTCCAAGAAATATGAGTTTGGAGAGTCTGACCTCCGCTCTGCCTGTGACACAGTTGACACCTGGCTGGACGACACTGCAAAGGTTGGATGTCATTTTAGAAATCATTAAATTTTTTTGCCAATACAAAATTACATCAACAACCCAAATAATCATACGGTTCCTACCCTACAAATGTATGAACACTATGCCTCTTCACACATACAGGGTCGTCAGAATATTGCTCCTGATAAGATCCCCTGGGCGGCTCTGAAAACCCTGATGGCTCTGTCCATCTATGGCGGCCGCATTGACAACGAGTTCGACCAGCGTCTGCTCAACACCTTCCTGGACCGCATCTTCACCAAGGGAAGCTTCGACAGCGAGTTCAAACTGGCTCTCAAGGTTGACGGGCACAAGGACATCAAGATGCCCGACGGCATTCGGTCAGTGGTGTCGTATTTTTTCCAGCTCTTAAAATGAGCTTGGTTTATAATATTGAAATCATGTTTTCCTGATTTCCTCAACCTGTTTGTGATTTTGATTTGTTGCAGGCGCGAGGAGTTCATGCACTGGGTAGAGATGCTTCCCGACACTCAGACTCCATCCTGGCTTGGGTTGCCTAGCAATGCTGAGAAGGTCTTGCTCACCACTCAGGGTACGACACAGCCGGTCCTCTTGATCATCTGTCCTCTGGTGTTCTGGAGCACAACGCATCTTAACTCTTCAATCCATCAGTTCACGTCTTCACAAAGCAGATCATTAACCATCTCTCTTTCTATCCTAGTGTCTTTACTTTTATTTTGACAGGGCGTCGCAGTGCAACATGGTCTTTTACTTTTTCGTCTGCTTTGGGCAGAATACTGTGTGTGTGTGGTGGCAGATATGCTAATGGTGCTAACTCTGCTAATCTTTCATCTTCTCATGTGTTCACTTCGCTGTTAGCTTTTTATGTTTTCATGAGTACCTCCTAGTTCCAGTCGTGTACATAGTCATACATTTTAGCTGTGTAGTTGTAGCCTAGTTGTTTACATAGCCATCACACTTTAAAAGGTGCTCTGCCCAAAGGAAGGGTGTGCGCGTCCTCACCCTCCAGCAGCTGTATTTCACAGCCATCATGTCGCTTTGCTTAAATACCATCCCCACCCCTCCCTCAGATTAGGTTTCAAATCAGCCATCCACCTCCCGAAACCACTCAAACTTCCCTCCCTATTTTGTTCATGATTTTCACGCCTCCTCCAAACTTCCATAATCCAAGCATCCGCCCCTTGAACCACCTACCACACTCCCCCTTTCCTTCATCCTCACTCCCACCCTTTAGTTTCTCCCTTAAACCTGTTACCCTACATTTGTTATGTTAATTTCTTTTACAGATCCAGTCAGCCAAGAATGCCGTTTATTTACCCACTTGGGAACAATGTTGAATGTTGTATTTGATTGAAGTGTTGCCTGAAGCCTTGTTTGTCTTTCCTCCTTCCCAATGTCGTCCTAATTTAACTGTCTCGCACTCCCTTTTTTTAATGATAAAACAACCTTACAATATTAACACACCCTCGAGGTAAGCTGTTTGTTTCTTTGTTCCACTGTTAATTTCTTCTCCCCTTACCTCCCACCATGGCCTTGTCTTCCACCTCCCTTCCCCCCGCTCACTCGCTCCCTCCGTCGGGCTGCGCAGGCACTGACATGATGGGTAAGATGCTGAAAATGCAGATGTTGGAGGATGAGGATGACCTTGCCTATGAGACGGAGAAGAAGGAGCGCACTGCATCCACGTCTGACACCCAGCCGGCCTGGATGAGGACCCTCCACACCACTGCCTGCAACTGGCTGCAGCTCATGCCGCAAACAGTCAATCCACTCAAACGCACAGTGGAGAACATCAAGGTAATGGCAGAGAGGAGAGGGGCAAGCACAGAGGAGTCTGTACAACATCCTTGGCTGTTATATTGATCAGTTGTGTGGTTATATTTTTCATGTTTGTGCTTGACTCACCATGACTTAAGGTAAAATCGACATCGCCTCAACGATGCATCTGCAAAACTTCTGTATTTGATTTAATTTCTTCTTCATCCTAACACAAAAAATAGGACCCACTGTTCCGTTTCTTCGAGCGTGAGGTGAAGATGGGTGGCAAGATGCTGCAGGAAGTCCGTCAGGATCTGTCCGATGTGGTGCAGGTGTGCGAGGGCAAGAAGAAGCAGACCAACTACCTACGCACGCTCATCAGCGACCTGGTTAAAGGTAGGATATTTCTCTGTCACTCACTTTGTTTTAAAGGTTTAGCTTGCGTGTTTAAACTAAGACCAACACACTGTCTTTGAGCAGATAATACTAAATACAGATTACTGAGGAACACCTGTTTTCCTCTCCCCAGGCATCCTCCCTCGCAGCTGGTGCCGCTACACCGTTCCCACCTCAATGACTGTGATCCAGTGGGTGGCAGACTTCAGTGACAGAATCAAACAGCTGCAGCAGATCTCCCAGGGAGCAGCCAGCGGAGGTGCAAAGGAACTGAAGGTACTGTTTGCTTAGAAAAATGAGTGCGGCATCAATGTAAAATCGACGGAGCCACTCACAGTACGGTTATTTTCTCTCTTCCTCCAGAACATCCACGTGTGTCTCGGCAGCCTGTTTGTCCCAGAGGCTTACATTACCGCCACCCGCCAGTATGTGGCCCAGGCCAACAGCTGGTCTCTGGAAGAGTTATTCCTAGAGGTCAATGTGACCACCGCCCAGGGTGCCGCACTGGATGCCTGCAGCTTCGGCATTAAAGGTCAGACGAGCAGCATGGGGCAAAATGCAAAACAAGATTACAATACATGCCGCAGTCTGTAGTTTGCTTGAATATATTGTAGGTTTGTAAAATGTAGCCACAAAGGGTTCTGATGTTGAATATGTTCACTGTTTCTACCAGGTCTGAAACTGCAGGGAGCTACTTGTGGCAACAACAAGCTGTCTCTGTCCACTTCCATCTCCACTGAGCTGCCTCTCACTCAGCTCCGCTGGATCAAACAATGCAGCGCTGAGAAGAGACACACGGTATGAATAAGACATGCGTACACAATACAAACAACTCATATTTCTGTCAAATATTGATTGAAAAAAATACCTATTGATGCTGTTAAATTCAGCTTTCGCGTTGGCTTTAAATGTCCGTGCAGAAACTCTCTTCACACTCCGCTTTCCCTCTCTTTGCAGGTGACTCTGCCCGTGTACCTGAACTTCACCAGGTCCGACCTCATCTTCACCGTCGACTTTGACATCGCCACCAAGGAAGATCCCCACAGCTTCTACGAGCGTGGAGTTGCTGTCCTGTGCACCGAGTAGATGATGAACGAGTCATTCCTAAAGACAACAGTCTTCATTATTAAACTTCATTTAATCACTTACATTAGTTGCTTATTAACCACCATTTAAAAAGTAGTTTGTAGCTTGTTGCATTCCAATATAAAACGTAGTTTGGAGCATTTGTGGAGCAGTAACAAACATGTACTCATTCTTAGTGTTTTGGAAAGTGTCAGAAGGTCAAGGGAATGTTGTCAGATGGCAGATGATGAGAGGATTAAAAGTGAAGGCAAAGGAAAGTTGAAAGAAAAATGTTTTTATGAAGGAACCTGTATGTTTTTAGATTGAATAAAGCCTCCTGAACTGAATACAACTGCATTAATGACTTGAGCGTGGTCTTTGTGTACTAGTCAATGATTTATTTGTAGCCAGTATTATTTGTAGCATTTACTGTCCTATTTTTACTAAGAAACGAAAAAGAGAACCTGCAAATGTGTCCACGTAAACGATTTAAAAAAAAAAAAAAAAAAAAAAAAAGAATTCTTAAATATGGGATTTTGAATATCCTGATTGGCTGATTCAGATTTCATGTATTGAAGACTTTAGTTATTTCCTGTTTTAGTCTGTTTTAACTGTCAGACTTCTTGATAAAAACCTTGAACCAAATTACACATTTGCTGACCAAGAGAGGAACTTAAATGATCAATACATCCACAATAAGTTCCTGCCCTGTTACTGTCTTTGACAGTTAAAAAATATTGACAGCGTATCATCTAAACCCTTAATGTAAAGATAGAGAAGGTTTTTACTGATATGATGTAAAATTGTTACTTTTCAGTGTATTACTGCCCCCTGCTGGTTGGAGGAATCAACTTGTAGGCTAGCGCAAATACAAAAAAAAATACAAGGAAGTGAAACTTAATAAATCTGCAAGCTAACAAGGATATATAATTTTGGTTGTTGCCTAAGCGACACATGAATGGCTTACAAGTTAGGCTCTAAAGTAGGAAATGTATCATGAATATCAGGAGGGACTAACTTTATCATCTTATGTAGCAGTAGGGAAAAAAGTATCCTTTATTTGTGTTCTTTCAGAAGCTATTTTATTTGTTTATGGGAAATGAACAGTTGCTTCATTATCAGTACATACAGTATGTTTTACTTTGGTTGGTCATCAAAAGATTAATTGACCAAAGAAACAATCAACAAAATATGTCACACCTTTGAGACACCCAAAATAGAAAAATAAACCCTCATGTTGCTCAATTAATTTCTTTATACATGAGAAAATAAAGTGCCTTTCCAAGTGACTTAACAGCATTTCATTCTACATTTAATGCTCTGAGGCACTGCATATGGCTGCAGCACATGGTTCAGATGCAGAGTCCTCCATGTTGATAACACACTGCCTCTTTCTTTGCCCCGGCTCCACCACCTCCACTCCGAGGAATCCTAGCTTTCTCTTGTAAAGAGATCTGAGCTTACAGGGGCTGGGGGACCTCTCAGAGGAGCTCTCGGGCATCTGGGACGAGCTCCTTTCCACCTCGGTTACAGGTCCAGACGTTTGAGGTGTGGAGGAGCTTGTTGCGTGCAAACCTGAATCATCAAAACTGTGATGTAACTCTATATCCATGGCTTGGGCGTGCATTGCTGAATCATTGTCCATTTCATCCTTGAGATTTCCACAGTCATCCCTGTCACTGTCAAGCTCACAGACCCACAGCTCGGAGTCACTCTTACATTTCATCTGGACATCCAAAAGAAGTTGCTGCTCTGTCACAGGATTTCTCATCCCATTTTTCACCACTTCTCTGACGGCAACAGAGGCAGGGTGATGAAGGTTAAATCTCCTGTTCCTGCACAAAAAACGACTCCCTCCCCCACCTCTTCCCTGCCCCCTTGTTCGCCTGCTGAAGACACCCCCATCGACATTTGACTCGTCAGAATCCTCAGAGCTCCCATCGTATGGGTCCAAAAACTACAATTAAAAGCACACATGTATTCGTTAATAAATGCAGAGCACAGCTAGGTGCTTTTGCAGCAGAATTTGCTGGATTAGAGTAAGGAGAATGCTTACCAAAGAATAACTGTGTGTTATTGGTAATGTCCTCCGAAAAGTCCGAATCTCTGGTGCACTGCTGGCACATCCCTGCAGTGAGCAATTTAGTGATTGTTGTGTAAAGACAAACTAAAAGGCTCCTGCCCCTGTGTGCCCCTGCAAAATAGTGTTGCCAAGACCAAAAAGGAAGACTGTGGATTTAGCAAGGTGTACAGTGTTTAATGGGCATGTGGAGCCAGTTTGATGCTGATTTGAAATAACATTCATTGAGATTTGCACTTCCAAAGTCTAGGACTAGATAAATCTATCATACTGTAGAAGTCTGCATTATCTCTTTTGCACACATTTGTGCTTTGTGTGCAACATTCAAATTTAGAAATAAAGCAATACCATAGTGCTGGTGTCCGACCATCTTGGACTGATCTCGGATTCAGAATCGGTGCTGGACTCCACTTTACACATCTCCTGACAGAAAACAGACGTCACTCCAGTCTACATTTATATGTCAGAACAGTTAATTTTATGCTTCTTTTTTTTACTGAAAAGAGTCCAGAGCACTCTTAATATGGGGATGACATGTGGCTCACCAATCTCACCATGTATTTGAGAGCAAACTGGTCCATGTTGTTGGGTGCATGTCTCTCACTTTGATCTAATTTGAGAAAAACAAAAAGAATATATTTTGCAGAAATGCAGTGAAACAAATACACCAAAAATAAATACACAAATGTATAATTTTTGTTTGAAAAAACAAATATGTAGAAAAAGCTACCTATATACACAGTCAGGAGCAGTAGACTAACATGTTTAAGAAAACACATAAAAGGGTGCCATCCAGTGCACATGACAAAAATTAACGTTCGTGTCGTAAACTTTATATTTAGCAAAAATTAAATTTAAGAATAGATACCTGGAAGTGAGAGTTGTTGTCCTCTCCTATATGCCATGACATTTGGCAGGTAGTACCGTTATAACTTTTTGACCGCGATAAAGTAAAACACTTACAAGTCCTTGTTGTGTAGTAAATAAGGTCGTAAATTAATGAACCAGGTGCCTTCGATGTGATGCAACCATGTGTGGCCACAGGTGAGCAGTCTGCTGCACACGATAATCAGCAGGAAAACGAGTCGAAAACGTCGAAGTTGGCTCAACTTCAAGAATTTAACAAAATAAAACGTCCGGTGTTTTTTGTTTTGTCTTTGTTTTTTCAAAATAAAACCATTTTTTCTTAGTTGATAAAATATATATTTTGCAAAACGCAATTTAAGTGCTATTCAATTCAGTGAAGGCAAATAACAAAATACTGTCTAATAAACATTCATATAACGTTAACTTTTATGTGAAATGTATTTGTTATGGGTTAATTTGTTTTTCTAAATGGAAGATATGTTATAAAAATTTGTAAATGCTTCAACATTTTAAAGAGATGCAGAGTTGTGACAACTTAGCTATTTTTAACTAGCTATAACCGCACACTCATCCACCAGTTCCCCGGTGAACCGTTGGGGGGAACGGGAGAGTCGGAATGCCCGCTCCGTGGCCCGCTCCCCTCCGTGCGTAAGATCCGGCCTGGGGGAAAGGGATGAATGTTAATTTCAAAGATGGCGGCGGAGGGAGGAGGGAAGGAGATGAACGAAATTAAAACTCAGTTCACCACTCGAGAAGGCGTCTATAAACTCCTCACTCACTCCGAATACAGCCGTCCTAACAGGGTGCCTTTCAACTCGCAGGGCTCCAACCCCGTCAAGGTCTCCTTCGTGAACGTCAACGACCAGTCGGGCAACGGCGACAGGATCTGCTTCAATGTGGGCCGCGAGCTCTACTTCTACATCTACAAAGGCGTTAGAAAGGTAGCGTGCTAACGCGGCTAATGTCAACGGACATCCGTGATACTGCAGATACTGTTAGAAAACATCACTGCTTCCTGAGCATGGCCGAACTTTAGACTTGTGTTGGTTGTATTTAAGAACTCTGGCAGGTGCTTGACTTTGAAATTAGCTGGGCGCTAGTTAGCTTGAAGCTATGATGAAGCTAGCCTACTAGTTTGCTAGCTAACGCAAGTAGCTAACGTTAGCAAACCAGTCTACACTTCGAGGCCGAGGGGGTGAACTCCGTCCCCTGAAGTCTGTCACTCTGTTGAAGTTTATCTTTATGGAAGAGTTGGTCAGGTTAGATAATGACCGCTCGGGTAAAGTTGACCTTTTGATGTGATAGAAGTTGTCAGGGTTGACATTGCTTCTGTAACGATTGTAGTTTTTGATGACTGTGACAGCTCTACGTTGACACACCATAACACCTGTCAGCGCTGTTTGATCGCCAGCTGTTAGAAATTCCAGTGATAGCAACTTATTGTATGAATAGTTATTGGGATACAAAGCTCCCTTCATCATTGTTGTAATGACACTGAGCTGTTAGTGTGGGACGTGTCTGGACAAAATCTATGACCTTATCAAACCAAGCCGACCTGCTTTGCTTTTAGGGAATTCTTAACGTAAGGTATTTATGATCTACTCAGGTAAACAACACGTAATAACATCAGTAACACGTCTTTGAAGACGGTTGATACTCACTGTCTAGCGCGAAATTTTGCCTACAATTTGTTTTCACAGCGTAAAGGTCGTTTTTTTTTTTAGCAAACAGCTGCCTTCACATCATAGGTTGATAGGAAACCGCTAATTTCTAACTGGAAGTAGTTATGTGTCGTAGCCATTCTTATATTAATCGCCAATGGGCTTTTTTCACAGCAGACATTTTGACCTTTAACAGGAGGAAAAGCAAAGGTGTTAATAACTTTAACAATGGTTCTGTTCTAGGGGGGGAGTAAAGAAAAAAATTTGTGTAATAGTAATCTTAGTCTGTTCAAACTTGACAACTTAATTTTGACAGAACGGGTAAAACAGGAAGATACAGCACAAGCAAATTAGTCATATACCCTAGATTAAAAAAAAAAAAACCTGATATCAGAGAATGCTCACATTACATCACCCATTATTTGTGCCATTCTGAATGGCGCATCTAAAAGATACTGGCAGTTTTAGTCCAATGTTGTGAGTTGCTGTAGCAGATACAAGGCAACAGGTTTAAAGCAAAAATAGTAAGAATGTTTTTTTGTGGGGGAAAAAACACCTAACAAATCAAGCAACTATGTATGTATGTATGTATCTGTAACTTCCTTACTTAAACATAGTCTTTTTTTGCTGGTAATGTCAATCATTCAAGCACTGCCTAATATTGTGCATGATATATGAGCTGCGTTTTTACTGGATTCTTGATTTGAACTACTCAAAAGACTTGGTTTGACATGTAGACTCTCTAAGGCAAGATAGAAACAGTCAATGTCTACTACTAACAGTGGCAAATGAACAACTGAGTCATCATCTTACACTCAGAGTTTTCCATTTAACAAGTAGTGTAAACTGTTAATCATTAACAAATGGACAAATTGTTATGAAGGTTATCTACAGTATATCTTCTAGGTGTCTAGCAGTAAAATAATGTATATCAAACAGCATGATGACAAGCATATATCCATCTACAGAGATAACTTCCTCATTAATGTTCAGGGAAAGTTAGCTGTTTGTTGTGTTGCTAAAGGTTGTTTGGTTTACAAGATATTCAATAGAAATCTAAGAGTTCTATAAAGTTATTGAGTGGAATTTTAGCTCCTCTGAATTTGTTGTGTGTTTTTCAGTTAAAGAACAGAGGGGAAAAAACTACTCAGAGTTTCTCACAGACAGTTTGACCAACAATAGCCTTTTTTCTGCTCAAAAGGGCATGAACACATGTTTGATATTTAAAGGTTACTGCACTCACTTAATGTGCTTTCATACTTTTTTTCTGTTCAGGCTGCTGACCTGAGCAAGCCCATAGACAAACGCATCTACAAGGGAACGCAGCCCACCTGTCATGATTTCAACCACCTCACAGCCACAGCAGAGAGTGTGTCCTTGCTGGTGGGGTTTTCAGCAGGACAGGTACAGCTTATTGACCCCATTAAGAAGGAGACTAGCAAGCTCTTTAATGAGGAGGTAAGACTTTTTTTCTACTCATTTTTCACTGTATTCATGTTGTGCTGTTAATGTGTTGCGTTGTTGTCAGACATCTAAATAAATTAACCACAGGTGTACCAATTGACATTAAATGGATATGTTTTATAAATCTTATAAGGTCTTATTGTGTTGCAATAATTGTCCTGAACTGTAGCGTAATTTGTCTATGTATCCTTTTCCATTGTCTTATGTAGAGAAATGTAATCCTCTGAATGAACAGTGTTTATTATCTTCAAAGGATCTCACAAAGCTTTTCTTGTACTTTGTGCTACTTTTTGTTTTCCCCATTTCCCAAAGTATAAAGAATTCTGTGTGAAATTGTAAGACGTCCAACATGTTCAGAATATTGATTTTCTGATGAAACTGTACTGACATCATTTCTTTCCCTCTCTCCTTCTCCTTCAACTCTCTCCTCTCCCCACCCCATCTGCCTCACAAACCTCATCAACCCTCCCTCCTGCCAGAGACTAATAGACAAGTCCAGAGTGACGTGTGTGAAATGGGTACCAGGCTCTGAGAGCCTGTTTCTGGTCTCTCATGCCAGTGGGAATATGTACCTGTACAACGTGGAGCATACTTGTGGCACCACAGCACCTCACTACCAGCTGCTTAAGCAGGGAGAGAACTACTCTGTACACACTTGTAAGAGTAAATCCACAAGGAACCCTCTCCTTAAATGGACAGTGGGGGAGGGTGCTCTGAACGAGTTTGCCTTCTCTCCAGATGGGAAGTTCCTAGCCTGCGTTAGCCAAGATGGCTTCCTACGGGTCTTTAACTTCGACGCGGTTGAGCTTCATGGCACCATGAAGAGCTACTTTGGTGGCTTGTTGTGTGTGTGCTGGAGCCCTGATGGAAAGTACATAGTTGCAGGTGGAGAGGACGATCTAGTGACTGTGTGGTCGTTCTTGGACTGCAGAGTCATTGCTCGAGGTCATGGGCACAAGTCATGGGTGAGTGTCGTGGCATTTGACCACTACACCACCAGCGTGGAAGAGAGCGACCCAATGGAGTTCAGCGGCAGCGATGAGGACTTCCAGGATCAGATGATCCACTTTGGACGAGACCGGGCCAACAGTACACAGTCTCGACTCTCCAAGCGCAACTCCACGGACAGCCGGCCGGTTAGCGTAACGTACCGGTTCGGCTCAGTGGGTCAGGACACTCAACTGTGCCTATGGGACCTCACAGAGGACATCCTTTTCCCCCATCTTCCGCTCTCACGGACACGAACTCACACTAATGTGATGAATGCTACCAGCCCTCCTGCTGGTGCTACAATAATCACTAACACCTCTAGTAACACTACTAATGGCAACAACAGTGGTGCCAATACTCCTGGTATAAACTCCCTCTCTACTACATTACCACGCTCCAACAGCCTTCCCCATTCAGCCGCCACCACAGCAACAGCAAACAATACCAACAAGGCTGGAAGTGGTGGCGGCATCGGCAGTGGTATTATGGACAGTGCCATCGCTACAGGTGTGAGTAAGTTTGCCACACTGTCACTCCATGACCGGAAGGAGCGCCACCACGAGAAGGACCACAAACGCAACCACAGCATGGGGCACATCAGCAGCAAAAGCAGCGACAAGCTCAACCTGCTGACAAAAACCAAAACAGACCCTGCTAAGACTCTTGGCACTCTGCTGTGCCCGCGCATGGAGGATGTGCCCCTCCTTGAGCCCCTCATCTGTAAAAAGATAGCACACGAGAGACTGACTGTACTCATATTTTTAGAGGACTGTTTAGTGACTGCTTGTCAGGAGGGATTTATTTGCACATGGGCGAGGCCAGGCAAAGTGGTAAGTTCTTTTTAACGTAGGAAATGTGGGGAGAATTAAAGTGAAAACATGACGTCTGTCAACGTTTTGCTGTCCTAAAATCAGCTTGTGCGCTGTAAAACCCAGATATAGGGAGCATAAAATAAACTCTGGACATTTGGAAAAGCATTTTTAGCTTTTGTAGTCAGGTTGTTAAACTGCAGGAAGGCAAGAAACATATCAGACTTTGTTTAATTTACACCTACTTTCTGATCAAAGACCTATAATGCTTAAGTTTAAAATATTACCAATGCTATGAAAATATGACAGCCTACTTATTTTATACATTCTGCTAAGGAGGATTTTCTGTGTAGGCCTGTGAGGGGAAAGAAGACCTTAATCCATATGTTCATTGGTTCATCATAATCATCCCACAATGCATAGCAGCCTAGCCAAGAAGTCATCTGCATACACTCATATTCCAGCTTAATGGCTTTGTATCTGCCCGAGGAATGTCTGCAGTGTCTCACGTGCTTACAGCTTAATATGTGAATCCACCCTTGTCTACTTCCCTTTTGTCTGTGTTTTGAGAGATTTTGCCAGAACGAGGCACATGATAGTTTGGATCTGGAACATGCAGGCAGTTTGAAGAAGTCAGGCAAAACTAACCCACATCTTATTTTGTATGGTTAAGGCAATAGTGTGAAAAGAAGTATAGAAAAAAATGTCCTTGAAGGTCAGGACATGAGGTTAAAAAAGCTTTCTTAAAAACTTGTTTGGCCATGTACATAAGAAGTGCCTTGATCGAGCAAACCTCTCAAAGACACCATTAGTGTTGCACTGTACACTTCTCACCCACTTTGACTGCTGCTGCGCAGGCTTTTAATTAAGTGCAGGGGACCGTGATACGGGAAGACGAGGCTACAGGCTAATTTTTAATGAGCTATTTGTTGCTTGATTTTTTTTGCTACAGTTTGTGAACTTTCCCAATGCAAATCTCCTTGTTTTCCTTTTTCCAGGGTTTATTGTCATCCCAAAACCAAGCCAGCTCTCCCAGTGGAACAGTAGTATAGCCACAATATTTCTGCTGCTAAAGAACCCTGCAACCCAGAGTCTGATGCTGCTCTTCACCCTGCAAGCATTGCAAGTTTTCCTTTTCTTTTATACCCCTCCCCTCCCTCCCCCCCCTGATTTCTGTTAATGGCTTTTCTGTTTCTTTTATATCACTCACTTGGCCTAGTGGAGGAATGAAGCAAGAAAAGGTGTGGTGCAATTGTGGACTAATGTGCTATTATGTTCTCTGGAGTTTTAACACGTTAGATTTTAAAAAGAAATCTCTCTTTCATGTCAAATCTTATCAGACTGTTGTCCCCTCTGGAAATAAAGCTTGGCTTCCTTAGATGCATACCAGACAGTTGTGGCTTGAGATTAAAGGGATAGTTCATTTAATTTTTTATAACCTTCTGTTGTAGCCCAGTTAATGGCTCAGGGTTACTGACAAAAATTTGAACATTGGGTGAACTATCCTTTTATAACCAAGTGCGTTGGCATCTGAAAATTTTGCATCCATCCACATTCACCCGCCACCTCTGTCTCTTCTCGAGTAGAATCTCCCCATCTCAACGACTTTGCACTGATTTTGTTAGTTATTTCGTTGTTTGTTTTTATAACCTCTCTAATGGAACAAAAAAAAAATGAGGGTTGAGGACTGCCTTGTTAGACTCGGCTTTAACATCCTCAGTCTTGAAATCTGAATCTCTGAAGCTGGATGCTGCAATCATAGTCTTTTTTTAAAGAAAAAAAAATTGTTTGCACTTAAATTAGTTTATTAGAAGAAAATGGCTTTACATTTTTGGGTGTGCTCAGAACTCACAGATGGCTAATACAGTAGGCGAAGAAAATGATAAAAAACTATTAAAACCTTTATCTATTGAGCATTTATTTTAATATTATTTCAGATTCAAATCTGCTCTGTATCATAATGTGTATATTGTAATTAATTGATTTGATGGGGGCCTAAGCAAACTACCATTACTCCAGTGGAAGTTTTGTCAATGATAGTTATATTTCTAAAGCCTAAAGTATACATATTAATAATATTAAAATAATCTTGAATACACTGTTTTCTGTTCAGTTTTTTGTGTTCACCCTGATGTACTGTATTTACATAACAAAGCTGTGATGCCTCTGGTGTGAGAATTGCTGACATTGTTAAAAAAAAAAAGTGCCAAAGTTGCAGTATGAATGGAGGCCTAAGAAGCTCAGGAAGTCTGGCAGACGAAGACTGAATCTCAAAAGACTCTTGACCTTGATACACACTCTCTTTTATGCCTCAGTTACCAAAAAAAAAAGTTTGATAATGAAACAGGGAACTATTAAATCCTCTTTTAGAGAGATTTGACAAAAACTTCACAGATCACATGACAAAAGAAAGAGCCTTTACCTTTTGACACTTCCGAAGTATTCATGTACTTTATTTTTGTGTGATCATTGTTGATGCCAGGAAGGGTCCGGTGACCCCTACACTAGTTGGTGAAGCAAATCTATTTTTAAGTGGATAACATTTTACATTTCCCACTTTATTATTCATTAAAAAAAGATCATGATTCTCATGAAATTGTCTTAACATTTTTGTGTCAGGAGTTTATACAGACATGTAAGAAATTTAAGGTACTTGTTATGCAGGTTTAATAACATCATACAAATGACACTCAACTTTTTTTCTCCAAATATGCATTACAATAACCAACACGATAAAGCTAAGCAGAGTCACAGTCTATTTAAAGAGCTCACAGCTCTGAATGAAGATATTTAAGCCACGGTGCTTCAGAAGGGTACTGGCCAAGCTACATCCTATCAATAAATTATTCGAAAGATCCGGCATGTTTTGCTATTAACTGCTCCAGTCCTGTGTTTTGAAGTTGGATCATGGTTTATGCCTTTTAAAGACTTCTGCCAATACAATGCTGTGGCTTACAATAATTCTGAAGCACGTTTGTTCAGGAAGACTTTTGTCCTTTTTAAATCAGAAGGTTAATTCACAGCTACTGTAAAGAGAGACGGTGCCTATAAAAAGTAATCAACCCAGCTCTTATGTTAACTTTGAAGTAAAGCTGCTATGTGTTGTTTTCGATCATTTCAGAGTGTGTAGTAGTAGTCTGGATCTAGGTTGGGACAATTTGGGCCTTCCAGGACACCCTAGTATTGTTTCAAATAGCCTTTTTTTCCTCTTCAATTCTCTTATTAGGGTTTGTTGTTTGAAATGTGTTATCACATTTGGCTACATTTACATACAGGTGATCTCAATTAAACTTAAAAAATATTTATGTGATATTTAATGTGCGTCACAGCAAAGAATGATTAATACTTGCACGTATTTTTGTATCTGCACATAACTCAAACCAGTTTGGAGAGTAATAATACTACTAGTATGAGTTCAAGGGGTGCGACTACTTTTTAAAGGATCTCTCTTATTTTCTTAGTTTCTCATCACAAAAGTTACACCATCTAATTCACCTCTGCTAAACAGCTGTTCACTTGTCAAACATCTTATTGCTCGTCTCTTGTGATCAAGACTGAAGTAGATTTCTAAATAGTTGTAAACATGTAACACCTGACCTGGTCAAGTAAAACTGAGGTCATAATTAAACTACATACTGTCAAGCCAAAGTAATATGACCGGCTCTAATATTGTTTATGTAGAATTCATTACAGTGATCGAGCGTTCGACAGTTTCATGTAGCATCCTAACTGGTAAGCTGACAGGCTTGGCCGTCTTGATTGTGTTTTTTTTTCTCAAGCGTGTTTCTTTACAGATTACAGCGTCAAGCCTGTCCAAACATTGTCCTCTCAACAATCTGTGTTTCTGGTTTATCCTGTTTTTTGAGAGGCCAATTTTAGCCAAACCCTGTTTTTGGCTCTCAGTAGCCTCCATGTTTCCTATCCAGCGGTGGCATGCAGTAGGTCTTGAAAGCAGCGCGGTGTGACTCATCCCGGGGCTGTGGAGAGAGGAAATGCAGCCTGAATGCCAAATGAAAGCCCTTAAGAAAGCCCTGCCAAAGCACTTGTTATATTCTATTAGGATGACGTTCCTCTTTTTTTCCTTGATAGAACCTAGCACGCAAAAAAACAACGTGTCAGCTGTGTCTACTTGATCTGCTCAGTGCTTCTGGTTGATGCAACTCCCAGGAGGCCTGAATGACTGAATGATTTGGAAATGTAGAAAGCCTGATGACTATGTAGCTCTCCTGTGGTTACCTTGGCCAACCTTGACAGGCACTTTTTCGAGGTGATGTTTGGCAGTGTGCCTCGGTGGGTGACGGTGAATGCAGGCATAGTGGAGACTGGGAAGGAGATCTGCGGTCCTGGAACAACCATGTTGAGCTTGGGCAGCTCTGTGGGATAATGAGGGACGTTCCTTCTGATGAGGGGCTCTGCTACATGCTTCATGTTGTGCTGTAGAGGGAGAAAACAATCAGATGGTGCCAGATGGAGACTTGTTGACATTTTACTTCAGTTGAATTTAACAGACTTACGCTCATTAAAGGTGTTTGCCTTGTGTGTCTTCCCCTCAGCTGTTTGCCAAGTCTGGTGGAGCGCCAGATGTGGTCTAAGGAGTTGAGCGTCCCACTGCCCTGTAATCCATCCATAGTCCCAGAAAGTCTGTGAAGAGTTTCTGCTTTCTTCTCTGCCAGCCTGGGAGAAAAAGCAAGAGAAAGTGAGACTTCTTTTACAAAAGACAGGATACAATAAGCAACAAATCTGGTGTGCAAATTTGCTTAAAAAAAAAAGAGTTGAATGACTAGTTTTTTATTGCCATTGTTTACCTGATTTCCCTAAAGTACGTGTGCCGCAGGGCTGTTTCTGCAGTGATGCGTTCATCTGGGTCATAGGCGAGCATCTGATAGAGCAGCGACAGAGCTGGAGCCGGGCAGTTAGGGACTAACCGCGAGATACCGCTGCCTTTTTTAGGGGGGAAGTTGAAGTGCATCGCTCTTGACCTGCCAGACATTGAGAAACCATGAAAAGTCTTGTATTCAAAGTATATGTATAGTTTTAAAATAAAAAGACACACACCCCTAAAAAAAAAAAAAAGAGGAGCAAGACCTACTGCTTGAATTTTTTGAGGATACTTTGCTCTGGAGTCCCCAACACATCGTGGATCTTGGCAACCTGATCCAACTCATTGGTTCCAGGGAAGAGAGGATTCAAACTGAAACACACAGGTATGACATCAGACTCCTACAACAAAGCCTTTTACATGACATTTGTTTGTGATTGTTGTGGCACACAAATAATGAACTCTCGAACTGTTTAGGTACTACAGATTAAATGATGTGTCCTTCCCCAGCAGACGTACCTCATGATCTCAAAGAAGACACAACCAACGCTCCACATGTCCATCTTTAAGCTATAGTAGCCGTCGGTAAGGAGGCACTCGGGGGCTCTGTACCAGCGCGTGGAGATGTACTCGGTATGCGGGGGCTTGGAGTACACACTCCGACAGGAGCCGAAGTCACCGAGTTTCAGACCATTTTGCTGCAAGTTGCACAAAATAATTTTTAAAATGTGTGTTACACTAAACTCGATTATTACTGTTTCTGTAAAGAAAAGTATAATAATGATGCATCTCACTTTGATGAGGATGTTTTCTGGCTTCACATCTCTGTGAAAGATCCCACAGCTGAAAAAAAAGATCAGTATGAATTTTGTTTTTTATTTTACTCTTTCATGTGGATTGAAGCATTCAATAACTACCTGTGCATATGTTCAAGCGACTTGCAAAGCTGGTACATGTAGTTCTTTACTGTGTGGTCAGGCAGTAGCGTTTCTCTCCCTGCAATGTATAAAACAAATATCTTGAAGTTCCAGTTCACCCTTCTAATTATTCACTACATGCTTTTATTCTGTCATACTTATGGATTTACCTTGAATGAATTCAAAGATGTTCATCTCCATCAGCTCACAGATCAAAGACACAGTTCCAGTTTCCTTGTCACTGGAATATTACATTAGGTTAATATGCCTTGCCACATAAAACTAGCTTAGGTCAATGCAATAACTTCAGAACATTCAACACTCCAGTACTCACAAAATCAGTTCATGAAGCTGGATGATATTTGCATGCGGGCTCAGTCTCTTCATAGCTTGGACTTCCCGCAGGTTGTTGGCCTGCTCCAGACTTGATAACAGAGAGCAGATGACATTTGTACAGTTAATTTGAAAGCTGTATACATATTATAATCATTAATAGTAAGTTGTATGTAAGATTACTATACCTGAAACATTGTGCAGTGAGAATAAGAAACAATGGGTCAATTGTTACAGCTTATACAGCAGTCACATTATGCACATGTACGATAAAAAAGGTTGCACAGATTTAAAGGGCACTGCTTTGTTAAAACCAGTGCACTGACAACTCGCATGTCAAAAACTAACATCTATTGTTACCTCATCACTGCAAGGTCAAAGGCAGAGTAAGCTGACATCTAATAGGGTACTTAAAGCAAACTGGGTGTCAGGCTGCTAACTCAAGTTTCAAGGGTCTACACAACAGAGTCTGGTAAAAAGTTTTGTTGCAGAATACATACCTGTTTATCGTCTGCTTCATGGTTTTACATGCGTAGAACTTTCCATCTTTCAGGCTCTGAGTTTTCACCACCTCTGAAAACGTGCCCTCTCCGATTTTCTTTATTATTTTGTAGCCTGCACAACAATCAAATATCAGTTGTGTAGCTGAATATTAGACAAAACATATTCTATGGGGAAATCATGTGTTCCATAGACAGTAAAAACGGGAACAGCCCCATTGGACATTAATACCCATGATACTTTTATAAGGATGGGGAATCAAGATTTTCTGATTCATAGCTAGAAGGGGTGCAATTAATTATGTTCATCTGCAACTAATCTGCCAATCTAGTTTTTAAAATGACAGAAAAAACTCCGATACTCAAAAAAATTCTGATTACTATCATAAAAGACTACAACTTCGAGCCAGCAGTTTAGAGTCGCTACAACTTTAGTTAAATGCTTTTTGTTTTCTTGTTCTGTCCAAGAAATGAGCACTTCAGAAAATGTTTGCATGAAAACTAACCTAATAAATAATTCAGCTATCAAATTCTTTCTGCTCAAGTATCGACTGATGGGCTAATCTTCTTTCCAGCATTTAATTATTAAAAGCCGCAGTACAGTGTGAAATCATACAAGACGACTGCATCTTTATGCTCTGACTTCCGTTTTAGGGAGACATTTGTTTGAATTTTGATGTTTTAGGTGTTCAAAGGCGTTGAAAAAGCAAAACATAATTGGTCTTGTAAAGTGAATTATGCCTCTGAATGTTAACGAATATATCTGCCATAGACACTGTAACGGTTTTATTCTTTTATCTCGGTTAGCTGTCTGACGTTCACGTAGGGTCAGAGCACGAGCAGCCAGTTCAGTGAGATCAAACTTGTCACCATTTTCCGTAACATCTACTAAAGAGCCGTTTGAAACAATGCCCCAAAAACACAAGCCACAAAACGCTAAAAGAAAAAAACATTATTATACGGCAAAAAAAATTCTAGTTATTTGTCCGCGAGATACAATAAAGCCAAAACTGACGCTAAATTTAAGACAGCTTGCAAACATAAGAACTAAATCTTTAGAGGGCGATATGCGGCCACCTATCAGACCTGTCATCGCTCTGCTCAGCCGTTAACTTTCAACTTACAATGCATTCCCTTTGAGTCTTAGTCGCCGCATGTAAGTCGGTTATCCATAACAGATGTATGTGGACAATACATTTCAATATGAGGTTTGAAATGTATGGGTTTTTGTTTTTTTTTAGCGCAACGAGGTCTAAAGAACACAAAACTCGTCTTACGAGCGCTAGCCTAGCCCCGCTAGCATGCCCTGTTAGCTGACCGTCGCCTTGGTAACGGAGCACGCCTTCGCCCTCCACTCTGACCCGAGGAGGAAACTCCTGCTGAATGTTTGACTCTCTCTGCCGCTCCGCTGAAAATATTCGAAATTAATGGCAAAACGCAGCTGAATATGCTCTGCCATGTACGAAAAAATGCCTGTCTAGCAGAATTATCGGCTGCAGGCCCATATATTTGACATGACTATGTCTTTGCAGCTGTATAATTTAACTCCTTACCTTTTTTCCAGAGGTGGTTTGTGATGTTCTGCTCGGATGTCTTTTCATTAGGCAGCGGACTGTTGTTCTGCACCTCCACAACATTTCCCCTATTGTTCCAGTCGGTGTTAGGTGGTGTTTTGCATGCATTTCGAAGGCTTGCCCTGTTTTTCACGCCAATAAGCCAGCTTGAGTAGTGCATCATTAATGCACAACTAATTCCAAAAAGCCTACCATTAGCTTAATTTTATCTAGAAAAAGTCCCTGCAAGAGCACAGCGGCGGGTCCACTACATTCATGTCATAGCAGAAGGCCACCAGGCACCAGTGCATCCCATACACAATCAATGCATTCTATTCACTAACGTCTGGTGTGGTTAAAAGGCGTGGAGCTGCTCATTTGTGCTCCACTTCGGCTTCCGTACAAACCATTTGTCACTTGTGCGCATGTTCAGTAATTCCCTGCATGTTTTCCTTGCTGATGTTGCACTTGAAATGTGACTATTTCGGCCCAGTGTTTACATTTCTGTTTTTTAATCGTTGTCAACAGTTCGGTCATCATGAAAACAAGATTCGGCACTGTGGACATCAGGGCAGTTATTGCCGAAATCGACGCCAAGTAGGTGATATGTATTATTTCCTCTAGCTTGGCTGCTAGGCTAACCATCGTTAATGTGAAGTTGTCTACAGATGTTGATCAACCATTCATTTATTGTGTCTCATTCTTTCACAGCTACATTGGCATGAGAGTCAACAACGTGTATGACATCGACAATAAGACGTATCTCATTCGTCTGCAAAAGTAAGGACAGTTTGAAAACTTGCCCCTACAGGTTCACTGTATTGGTGTTTTATTGGTGTTTATATGACAGGAAGCTCTTTAAGTTAAGGAGCAAAGCTCCATGAAAATAAAAATCCTGCTTTCAAAATTGTGATAAGAATTATTTAGTTACGTAATTAGTTAAGTAAGAATGCATTAGTGATGCATGATTTAAGTATTAAAACTGCTCCCTCAGTGTTTAATTATTAAGTATTATTTTGTTATAGTTAGAAATGCGTTCAGCTTGTGTAAGACATTTGTAAAGTTTAATACAAAGCAAGGCATCATACTGTTTAGCTCACCATTTGTTTTGTATATAAAATCTGTCTGTAAATTGTCTTTGATGCAGTATCTTGAAGGATGTACGTAATTGCAGGACAATCAGAGCAACAGCTTCAATGAAAAAGGCAACCCCTTTCACTTAGTCCATGCCACGAAAAACTATAAAACCATCAAAACCCTTTTTTTCCTTCTTTGATCTTTGGCAAGTTAAAACAAACACGTATATACATTTTGCACACCAGGCTTATAAGCTCTTGATGGCAGGTGTGATGAACCATCTAACCCGTAAAGTGAAAACCAAAAAACAATAAACAATCTAATTACAATATATTGGAAAGATACATAGAGAAAATCAGTATTACAAAATTGTATTACGAAGCCATACTGCAGCACTAATAAATATCATAAAAAATTGTATAGAAATGTATATCTACATCCCAAAGTGCAGATAATATATTAAGATAAAAAATGTTCAAGTGTTTGGTGGTGTTTAAAGTGTAACTGGACCCACAGGTCAGACCTTAACTCCACCCACTGCACTATTTAGAAAAATGCTCAAAGTGGGCAAGGGGCTGAGAGGGGGGTGGGTGTGTCCAGCAGCTCAGTGACGTCCCCTCCCCTGGCCAGAGAAAAGAGGAGAGCGACATAGAGTCACAGGGCACATATGCAACAGAGGGCTCTTTTGAGGTGGAGGACTTCTCCCCTCCAGAGTCCCCTGAAGAGCACTTTAGTGTGGTGGAGGACCGTGGTGGTCCCGAGCCCTATCAGTTCGAGCTGTTGGCTCCAGTCCCACTAATGCCTGAAGCTGGAGCTTTCCGAGCCGAGGCAATGCAAGTGCGCATGCACCGACCGCGCATGCACAGACAGGCATTAACGTTCCTTTTTTAAAAATACATTTCATTATGTAATTTTGTCCCAAACAGTCATGTCTGCGTCACCATCGGCTGGCATTGTCTAGGGCCGATTTAAAACCGTAGATGGCGTGTTGAGCCATTTTCAAGCCATGAAATGCAGATTTTTATAAATTTGCTAAGAATTGTCAACATTAACACCAGCATTGATGTGTTTTATCACAGTACAGCAATATAATTTAGATTACAGCTCAAAAAACATGTTTGTAAGCACAAGTGTGCAGTTACTCTTTAATAAACAGTGGTTGGCGCTTCTTAAACACTTCGTGGTGCTTAAACGTCAGGAAACTGTGACTTAATTGGACCTTTTAGTCTTCTCCGGTGATGACTTTCATTAAAGTCAGCTAAACCACTTATGAACCAAACGACGGTACCGCTACGTCACCACCTGCTCTGCTGACATCCACTGTGTTTGACCCTTGACCCTTTGGCTGACAGTGCTGTCCGTATCCCAGCAGAAGAGCAACTCCTTGATGCGGTGGGATTTATAACAGTATATGAGCAGGATGCACAGTTTGTTTTTTTACTGTGATTGTGTGAAAATTATGTTTTCACAACACAAATGAAAAAAAACATTTAAATGTGAGCCACATGTAAAACAACAGACTCATTCAGGATGATATAGTAGGTTAGGGTGGCGCTGAACTGAATACAAAAAAGAACAATTGCCTGCGGCTCATGAATCATGTTCTCACGCTATGGTAGAGGGCTCCCTGTCACAATCCAGCACTTTCAGCCAACTGTGTTTAATTAAGTGTCATTTTGTTGTCTTAGGCCTGACAGCAAAGCTGTTCTCCTGATTGAGTCTGGGACTCGTATTCACTCCACAGACTTTGAATGGCCCAAGAACATGATGCCCTCAGGCTTTGCAATGAAAGTAAGCTCTTATTTTTAATAAATATGACACTTATTAAGTAATTCTTTACATCATTTGAGCCGTATTTGTGCCTTGTATAATTTGTGATTCATGCCAGATTGAACAGCAACCAGACAGCTGCATATATGACATGTTTTTTCTATCCCTGATAGATTTGATAAAAATGATTCAAAATATAGATTTGATATTTATGTCACTGTCAGTCTTCTCATTATTGTGTCTTTGCTTTTTTCCTCACAAATCCCACATCACATCTGTATTTGATTATTTGCATATTTGTTTTGATGAAACTCACGTTTGAACCAAATTCCTCCATAGTGTCGTAAACACCTGAAGACACGGCGGTTGACCCAAGTTAAGCAGCTTGGGATTGACAGGATTGTTGACATCCAGTTTGGGTCAGATGAGGCTGCCTACCACTTGATTATTGAACTCTATGACAGGGTGAGAATACACTGTACCAACACCCTGTGCTGCTCAGGCCTCAGCACTGAACCAGATGTTGACATTAATGTATGTCTGTGTGTGTCTTTTCAGGGTAACGTCATTCTAGCAGACCATGAGTACACCATCCTCAATCTGCTGCGGTTTCGTACAGCGGAGGCAGAAGATGTTAAGATCGCTGTGAGAGAGCGGTACCCTGTAGAGAGCGCCCGACCCCCTGAACCTCTCATCAGTTTAGAGCGGTAACCACATCTTTATGTGTACTGGCTGAGTTTGAGGACTGAATTTAGTAAATATATATAATTCCTACATGAGTAAAAACGAATGACCTCTTATTGCTTTTTTATGTAGACTCACTGAAATCCTCAGCAAAGCGTCTAATGGAGATCAGGTGAAAAGAGTGCTGAACCCTCACCTTCGTAAGTAGCCAGGGACCCAGCTCTGAATTGCAGAAGTTTCACTTAAGTTTTAAATGTCATGAAATTCTTCTATGATTTTTATAAACAGACTGAGCTTGTTTGTGTCCTTTGCAAAAACCTCTCCAGCCTATGGAGCCACGCTGATAGAACACAGTTTAATCGAGGCCGGTCTGCCAGGCTCTGCCAAAGTCAACAACCAGGTTGATGCTGCCCAAGCTGCACCTAAAATCCTGGAAGCCCTGCAGATTGCAGAAACATACATGGAAAAAACGGAGAACTTCAGTGGCAAAGTAAGAGGTTTTTCATAAGCAGTCCTTATATTGAGGAGGAGTGTTGTAATCGATGTCATATTTTCACTCTGCTTTTTTAAATTCAAGGGCTACATCATTCAAAAGAGTGAGAAGAAACCAAGCTTAACTCCTGGAAAACCCAGTGAAGAACTGCTCACGTATGCTCTGATTGTTGAAATGATGGAGAATACAACACAAATATTTTAAGCTAGCTATTTATATTACAGTTAATTAATAAGTGGTTAATTATGTCCACTTACAGATACGATGAATTCCACCCTTTCCTTTTCGCCCAGCATGCAAAGAGCCCTTATCTGGAGTTTGAGACATTCGATAAGGTAAGTATGAGAAAGGCTACTTCTACTTCTGTCTCTGCATGTGATGTGAATCAAACACTCCCCTCTCACTCAGGCAGTGGACGAGTTCTTCTCTAAGATGGAGAGTCAGAAGATTGACATGAAGGCCCTGCAGCAGGAGAAACAGGCTATGAAGAAGTTGGAAAATGTTAAGAAGGACCATGAGCAGAGACTGGAGGCCTTGCACCAAGCACAGGTCAGCATTGCAGTCAGATTTTAGCCTTGTCTGCTTTAGCTGCTGCATATAATGGCTCCTGCTTTTCCATATTTTTAATTAGCTACTTTTAAAAATATCTTAAGATTGCTTAAAAACATCTTCAAGGGTAAATCTTATGTTTTGTGTTGCAGGAGGTGGACAGAGTAAAGGGTGAGCTGGTGGAGATGAACCTGCCCGTGGTAGAGAGGGCGCTGCAGGTGGTGCGCAGTGCACTGGCCAATCAGGTGGACTGGACTGAGATCGGCATACTCGTCAAAGAAGCCCAGGCTGCTGGAGACCCTGTGGCCTGCGCCATCAAGGAGCTGAAGCTCCAGACCAACCACATCACCATGCTTTTAAAGTAAGACCATGAAAGTAGCAATTGGCCCCTAGAAAAAGCCACTGTCAGTCAAAGCTGGTGTTCTCTGTAATCGATAGAAGCAATCATATTTGAAAATTGCGCCATAGCTGTGGAGAAAGTTGTACAAACAGCTTGTGGTTTCGCCCATTCTACATTCCTACAACACCCAGCGTGCATTGCGCCCCCTCCCTCTGAATGGAACGACCCAGCGAGATACGCTGGAGTGAAATACTACTGTTTACCAGTCAGGGACATCGATCGCTGCAGGCAATGGCTCAGAGCGGTACAGAATCCGAAATACAACGAGAATATACTGGTGGATTGTCTATAAAAACTTTGGGACTTCAGTTTAATTTCAAACCTGACGATTTTATAAATATATCATAAATGTGGAATGTCTGTGAGGGAAAACAGGAGAGCAGGCAGCGTTTCAAAGCACCTCTCAGAAAAAATGATTACATTTTACAGTATGTGGTTTCTCCAACTAAACACTGCAGACATCAGAGGCGGGCGTCCTATTTTGAGGAAGTGTAGTCTAGCATGCTCCCTGGCTGTGGTTTTCCGGGCCCATTGGAGAAGCGGATAGCGTCCTGCAAAGGCACAGAGAGAAATTGCATTTTTTTTCCTACCATAATGGCATTAGCTCCCCATAAGAGCATAATGGACTGAGGTTGAAAGTCGGCAAACTGGCCCTTTAATAATGATACAGAAACTTAAGTACAAAAGACCACTCTGGCTCATGTGTGTCTTTCGCCCTCTAGGAATCCATATATTTCTGAGGAAGACCAGGAAGAGGAAGAGAAAAAAGAAGTGGTGGAGGAGAAAGGGAAGAAGAACAAAAACAAAGACAAAGGACAGAACAAGAAGCTGCAAAGGAACAAGCCCATGTTGGTGGATGTGGACCTTGGACTGTCTGCTTATGCCAATGCCAAAAAGTAGGTTTACACATCATTCTTGGGACATTGAATTTGTGCACAACGTAGGGGAAGTCAGTTGAATACGATTTTTCATGCTTATTTAGGTACTATGACTTCAAACGAAGCGCGGAAAAGAAGGAACATAAAACAATTGAAGCTGCAGATAAGGTATGAGAGCTGTATTAGTTCTTCTACAATATAGCTTAAAACCACTTGTAAGTTATTTCAAACAAGAGCTCAGCTTTTGCCATATCGAGTGTTGAATGTTCTTCTGTTTTCATGCCATTCAAGGCGATGAAATCAGCGGAGAAAAAAACCCAGAAAACACTAAAAGAGGTCCAGACTGTGACCACCATTCAGAAGGCCAGGAAAGTCTACTGGTGAGACAAACATTATAACAAGTACCCAAACATGTTTAATATATGTATGAGACAAGCTGTGGAGACTTTTATCCTCTCAATCATTTCTCCTCTTGCTGCAGGTTTGAGAAGTTCTTATGGTTCATCAGCTCGGAGAATTATCTCGTCATCGCAGGAAGGGATCAGCAGCAGAACGAGATGATCGTTAAACGCTACCTCCGTGCAGGTAATGAATACAATTCCACACACTCACTTACCTTAAAAAGTATGTAAGAAATATAAAACTGGTTACCTTCTCTTTGATAGGTGACGTGTATGTTCACGCTGACCTCCATGGAGCGACCAGTTGTGTCATCAAGAACCCCTCAGGTGATGCTTCTCCTCCACTGTTTGACTTATTTCATCTGTTTGGATTCTGAATGTTACGTTCACACTCTACCCTCTTCTGCTTTCCTATCTTCCTGCTGCAGGTGACCCCATCCCTCCCCGCACCCTGACAGAAGCTGGCACCATGGCTGTGTGCTACAGCGCTGCCTGGGATGCCAAGATCATCACCAGCGCTTGGTGGGTTCATCATCATCAGGTGAGTCATCAGCATAAGACTATATTCCTAAGCTTATCTTGTTTATCTACACATTTGTATTCTCACATACTAAATACTGATTCAGCAAAGATTATTTTTAGGGCCTTTTATGTCTTTATTATTGAGACAGTGGGTAGTGTTGGAAACAGGGGAAGAGAGAATAGAGAATGACACGCAGCAAGGGGCCGAGGGTGGAAGTCGAGCCCAGGGCTGCTGCATGGAGGACTATGGCCTCTGTACATGGGCTGCTGATTTAACCGCTGAAAGCCAAAAAGCAAACTACACTTTGAAATATTTATATTAGTGAGTTGAATACCCTGTGGTTTTTAAAGTGATATAATCACATTCAGTGTTTCTGACCAAATGCATGGTATCATTGAGACCCATCCATCCATTATCTATACGACTTAAGGGTTCTTACGACTGTTCAGGGTTGTAGCGGGCTGGAGCCAATCCCAGCTGTCATTGGGGCGAGGGGCGGGGTACACCCTGAAGTGATCGCCAGTCAATCACAGAGCTGACACATAGACACAGACAACTTTTCACGCTCACATTCACACTTAGGGGCAATTTTAGAGTCACCAGTTAACCTTACGAGCATGTCTTTGGACTGTGGGAGGAAGCCGGAGTACCCGGAGGGAATTCACTCACGCAAACTCCACACAGAAAGGCCCACTGCATGCAAACTAGGATTCAAACCAGGAACCTAACACTAACGCTAACCACTGCACCACCATGCAACATCATTGAGACCCAACATACGCTTTATTGCACATCCTTCTACATCAAATATTTGCATAGCTAGTTGTTATATTAAAACATTTAAAATTGTGTGTAGTTAGCTTGCAGTCTTCTTCTTTCTTACATTTGCTGGTGCATTGTTACTTTCTTTGGCGTCAAACAACAAACAAAACAGGACCATCTCTAAAACTCAATACTAACTTTTAAAGGTAACTTTAACTTACAGATTCAGACAAGTAAAAATTAAAAAAAAAAGCATTGTTATAATAGAAATGTTGGCATTATTTATTGTTAAATATCAGTGCTGTTTCTATTATTTTTGTTCAGGTGTCTAAGACAGCTCCCACTGGAGAGTACCTGACCACTGGAAGTTTCATGATCAGAGGTATGACATGCTAAAATGTATGGTGTGTACATTTAAAGGCACAAAACAAAAGTGTAACTGATGTGGTGATGTCTAACGTTTGTCATCAGGGAAGAAAAACTTTCTGCCACCTTCCTACTTGATTATGGGCTTTGGATTCCTCTTCAAGGTAAAATACCACCGACAGCACATTTCTTACTCTTTGTCATCCTCAGAAAATAAAGTTTCATGCTCGCCTCTGTGCAGGTCGATGATGAGGGTGTGCTTCGGCACCGGGGGGAGAGGAAGGTGAAGACTTTAGAGGAAGACATGGAGGAGGTGACGTCCACAACCGCTGAGCTGTTAGAGGAGGGAGAAGAGCTGACAGGTAGCAGACACAGAATTATTGACGTGCTTGGAACCACCAAATGCAGAGGTAGTGACTGATTATGTTGCCTCTTCAGGTGATGAAAGCAGTAACGAAGATCAGGGTGAAGACGGAGCAGCAGGAGATGGAGAGACGGAAAAGAAGATAAAAAATGAGGCGGAGGGAGATGATGCTGCGAGTGGAGATGCTGCTGTTCCCGAGGAGGACGACATGGAGGAAGACAGCGAGGAGGAAGAGGAGATAAAGAATGAGGAAAGTGAAGAATTCAGCTTTCCAGATACGACCATCTCTCTCTCACATTTACAGCCCAGCAGGTAACCTGATGGTACTACCGCTACAAACAGATCATTGCAGATGTGAATGAATTTTACTCTATGAAACGGTCTCTGCTTATTTCCAGGAGCACTCAGAACCCTGGTTTCAAAAAGGAAGTGACCACCCAGGTAATTAGTTACATCTTTAACACTGAAACTTTAATCTAAGTTAAATCATAAGGTTTAACACTATTTAACTGATTTCTCTTCAGGTTGAGGTCGACTCACAGGGCAAGAAACACATGACTGCCAAGCAGAGAAGGTGAGAGAATGGAATGAAATACAACATTTATAATGTTCTTCTTATACAACAAAATAAACAAGCTTTCAGCAACCAGTGTGATACAAAGAACATCTATTTTATGTATCTAATTTGATCCTTGTTTTTGTCTTTTGCCACTAGAGAAGACAAGAAGAAGAAGCAGAAGAATGAAGGTTGTGACACTGAGGAGAAGACTGAGACTTCATCTGCTGGATCAGCAGTCGATCAGGGATCCAAAGGTGGAGGAGGCCCCTCCCAGCAGCCTCTGAAGAGAGGTCAAAAGGTAAGAGTTTAAAGATAAGATGTTCTGCTCTTCGAAACTTATCTAATACAAAGTCAGTTAATCAAATTGTATTAGTATAACGCCAAATCACAAACAGAGTTATCTCAGGACACTTTACAAAAAGAGCAGTTCGAGACCGTACTCTTTTTTTATATTATTTAGAGAGAGGTCCAACATGAATGCACCATGAGCAGAACTTAGCAAGTGATAGTGCTTTCAACAGTGCATGGTGCTGTAATTTACATGTCTTTGCAAATATACAATTTAAAGTGGAAGTAAGCAACATGAACAATCCAATGGAAAAACATTCTGCCTCTCTGTATTACTCCGCTACACCAAACATGCACACTCATTTTGCAACTGGTGTGTGCCGCGCAACCGCTGTGTGGTGAGTCTCCCTGCAGCACTGAGGCCACGAGAGAGAGAGGAGAGATGCTGTTTATTCCTTAAAGTACACTTTATTACTGGCAAAATGTTCAAATACTACTAAAGTTATCATGATAGTTGTGATTCTTGGTGTAGACCACCTTTTTACCGCTAGGTGTTGGAGCTTAGCTGTTACCATAAGAGCTACTGTTACCTGTAAAGGAGCAGGGAAACCTCTGCATCACTTCGCTCTTCAGCCCCTTACACTCCCACTCGTCTGATCCTTTTATTTAGGGCTCTCTTTGTAGTTTTATTCTCCTCTAAGGTCTTCCTTCTTTTTGCTTCTTTAGCTGTGTATGCCGTTGTCGGCAAACGAGGTACGGGAAATTTACCGCAAGACACGTGGAAGCCGGAAGACGCTAGTTTGTACAGAGTCGCTGTGATTGGCTAGTTACGCGGCAAGCTAACCCTGATTGGTTGTTTGATTCAGACCCGACACATTTTTTAACAAACTAAATACAAAGGGGCGGGCGCTCACAGTCACAGATCAGCCATCAACATCTTTTCAATTTTATAGTGTTAGGGAAATGCAATGAGCAAAACTGACCAAATTCTTATGAAATGATGTTGCCTGCTGTAGCTTTAAAGGAGATGCAGTACAAATAATATGACAAGAAACATCTCCCACAATGACTAAGTGCACACACACGCATATATTACCGACACACACATTTTTTTCATGTTGCCCTATGTTGTCTAGCCTGTCTATATCCGCTTTTTGCTGTTAGCTATTCCATCAATACAAAAAATGGTAGAATTCAAGGCTAAAAAAGAGAAGGAATAGTGCAAACAACATCAGTATAATTATCAAACCATCAGTAGTAACGTAACTTAAAGAAGGCTGTAACTTTGCAGATAAAGTTCATATTTTTTCTAAACAATCAGAATGTTTATTTGACGCATCAGTCTGTGCTGATTTCTGTGTATTTCTTTGCTGTTGTCACCACAGAACAAGTTAAAGAAGATCAAAGAGAAGTACAAAGACCAGGATGAGGAGGACAGGGAGCTGATGATGCAGCTGCTCGGGGTGAGTCCTTACTATGTCCTGTAAGGAGACAAGTAGTGACTCAACCTGGCACAAAAATAACAGTATAACCGTCTTACTTTCTTCAGTCAGCTGGCTCCACCAAGGAGGAAAAGGACAAGGGGAAGAAAGGAAAGAAGGGAAAGGGGAAAGACGAACCCTTCAGGAAACCAGCCCCTCAGAAACAACCCCAGAAACCTCGTAATGTGGAGACTGCAGTGAAGAAGGCAGAGCAGACAGGAGGAGGGGAGGAGAATGAGGAGAAACAACCAGCAGAGGGGGGAGAACCTGCTGAACAGGAGGAAAAGGTGCATGATGGAAAACCTTTGAAATGTCCTTTTATCTCATGTCAGACCTGTTTTTGTGTTTAATTTGATACTGAACTATACTAGTTGTGTTAATTAAAACACTGAATCTAATTTACTCTTGAAACCTTTATATGTGCTTTATTTGGTATGTTTACTCATCATCAATGCTGTCCTGTCTTAGGAAGATGAGCAGGACCAGGACAACCCTGGAGCAGAGGTAAGTTTCATTATAAACATGTCATTTGTATAAATAGTTATTATTCCTTTTTATGTTATGAATAATTCAAAGCATATTTTGGCGAGTTCACTTCTGCATTAGTCTGACTTTAGTGTTCCTGTGTGCCGTCTACAGGAAGCAGAGAACCTGCTCACCTCTCTGACAGGCCAGCCTCATGCTGAAGATGTGCTGATGTTTGCCGTGCCCGTCTGCGCTCCATACACCGCCCTCACAAACTACAAGTACGTGCACACGAACGTTTTGTGGGTAAAAGACAAAGTGAAGCGTGCGCAGGCTAAATGAGTCGTTTGTATTCCACAGACACAAAGTGAAGCTGACACCGGGTTCTCAGAAGAAAGGCAAAGGTAAGAACAGTGATGCACTCTAATATAATTACAGATTTTCTCAACGTTTGTACAGTGAAGAAGTTTGCTTTTCAAATATGTTTTTTTTTCTCTTTGTAGCTGCTCGCACTGCAGTTCTCAGCTTTATGAAAACCAAAGACACCTCAACCAGAGAAAAAGACCTGTTCCGCAGTGTCAAGGTAAGAGAGTTAACACTTCTGTTGCCTAATTTTTTTAAGTGTTTTCAATAATTTGTAGTGCTTAGGATTTATTGGGAAATCTCATTAGTGTTGACTTACATCTAGAACACTGATTGCACTCTTGAAATCAACAATTTAGAAAGAAAAAAAGAAGTATTGAAATGTTAAAAAATATCTATAGAGATTTTACTGGTGGGAGGACAAGATTCACTGTTTTTTAATGTAGATGATCTGTGAACAAGTAATTAGTTTCAGTCCTAATGTTGTGGTCCCTTTAATATCACCCTTTGTTGCAGGACACTGATCTATCCAGAAACATGCCGGGCAAAGTTAAAGTGTCCGCTCCAAACCTGCTGGCTGCCAAGAAGAAATGAGGGACTGATGAACACGGAGCAGACAACAAGTGTAGTTTACAGCATTTCATCAACACAGACCTGCAGCTCAATGGGACTCTGACTTCATCTACATTCTAACACTTCGTCCCAGCACAGCTCTCCTGTGTGATTCTGAATAATTTTATTCTCAAGACTGATTGTATTTGTTGACCAACAATTTGTTTGAAATGAAAACTTGTAAATTAACAAAGCTGAAGTGAACACAACTTGTAGTACATGTTTATTTTTTGAGTACAAAGTAACAGTACACATCATATTCTACGATAAAAAACACCAAGGGAACATTGTGCAAACCAGGCAAATACAAACAAAGCCCTACTGACATTAGGCATTTCAGTGCAACGTGGCTCCACATCCAAAACACTCGCATTGTAAGGTATTGATTAATTTAATTAACAAATGCTACAGGAGCCACTCACGACAAGTTAAAAGGCTTTAAAAGCCTCCCCAGGAACAAAGAAGTCACATTTCCTCACAAATATATAAATTACTATATATAAATAAAAGTAAAAATCAACATTTTGTGGCTTCAGAGTAGATAGTCTTACGTCACAAAGCACTAGTTTTAGGTCTGTGAGTACTTAAACCCTCTTAGATCTAGCATCAAGTCATCAAGATGGTGCCGAATAGTTTAAGGAATCAATAAAGCAACAAACTAAAAAAACGAAAACAAATATGCACCAACAAAGCGAACCTGTTCAGCCTAGCACCTTTGCATTTAGTGTTAAGACATTCGACATTTAAAGTTGGCAAAATGTTTGAGGAAAACCAGTGAAAACCACGAATTTAGCAAGTGACTGGCGTATTAACTCTCGTTGACTGCAGACCACCAGGATGTACCATAATCCTGTGGAGAAGTGAGGCCGGGAAAACACACAAAGCTGAAGTCCTGCCCCCTTACCACACTATCATTTTTCCCCACTAGCTTCCATAAGGAAATGCATCCTCTCTTTCAGTAGTCTTCTTGAAAAGCAGAAATATAAAAGGGGGTTTCTGCTTATATTTTAGCTTGAAAGGTGGAACAAAAACAAACCTGAAAGTCATTTGGGACTTCTGCTCTCCCTTTTATGCTTTGCACCACCTGTATGCTACTCCACTTAAAAGGTTTAACAGGCTTTGAAGAGCTCTGGCTATAATATAACAAATAGAAAAAAAGGAACAAACAGCTTTGAAGATGCCTGTGAACCTCAGTGTGCCAGTCAGGACCCATTTCCAACAGTTTCACTGCTGTTGACTATTGCTTTGAGATTTTTTTTAAATGTATGCAAGTGTCCACACACATGAAGCTAATGCTCTAAATGGACTACCTGCTTTGAAAGTGGCGTTTCTTGTCCATACATACACATTGTTTTTGTAATCCTCTGCACTAGAGTAATGCCTAGGAGCCCAGTGTGTTGACACGTGACATCCTCAGTTTGAGGCTGTGCAGGAGGTGTTTAGGTAAGCAGTCCCAGTAACCAGACAAACGATCCCTGTGCTGCAGAACGGCCTCCATGCAGAACCTGGAGGGTGGGGACAGGAAAATATGAACACAAAATAAAACAATAAATGAATAATGTTGACTATTGCTTATGCACACACTTACCTCACTAGTGATTTTGGCTGTACGTTGAACACCAGTAACTCATTGCTGTGAGCCTGTCAAGTTAAAAACAGGGAGGTAAAGGAGGTCAGAAGAAAAGCTTTTAATGTATAGAAGTAGTGTTACACTAATTGGGGCTTGAAACTTACAGCTCTTTGATGAGACAGCAGGTTGTTGGCACATCCTCCAAACACAAACACCTCCCCGTCTGGACCGGAGCACGCTGTGTGCCACAGCCTGAAATGCACAGCACAGTGTCACTTTGCTTAAACTTAATCTACAAGCACACAAACGTTAAAGGTATAATAAGTAGGATTTTCCTTGAAAAATAAAATATAGACTTTTACAAATATAATATTAAATCATCACTTATGGACCTCACTTATGTGTGTTGGTGAGTGTGTGTGCAGACCCTTGTGAGACCCTTCCCTCTGCATCTATTCTGTTGTTTTGCTTTGCACAGGATGTTTTCAGGAGGGGAGCTGTTGTGGTTCCCTGAGCCAATCACAGCATATAGGTGAGTGTGGGAGTGGTTCAAATGAGCAACTGGGCCCCATTCAGACCGGCGAACATGGTGAAAGAGCGATGCAGAGTTGGCCTTCTTTCTGTTGGACAAGCAGGTGCCTCAAACTGGGTAGAAAAAGCTAACCGGCACAAAGGTAAACGTGATGCTGTTGGTGTTGGCACGGTGGGGTGGGTGTGTTCTCGTGCGAGAGAGTGAGAGTGAGCTTCTGGTGACGAAGAGCCCAGGAGAAGGGGCCCAATTTGAATGTGTTGTTGACAAAATGCAAGGAAAAATCCTACTTATTATACCTTTAATGTTTACAAATATGCAAACAAATCACCTTGGTCTCTCTGTGTGACTGTGTTTGAATTGCTTCCATTCATTTTTGCTCACGTAGTACAGCCACGCGTCACCTAAAAAACAGAAATCGTCTACTTAAGAGAAGTGATCATTTTATGGTGGCTAAGATTTCATGCCGCTACAGAACAAGCATCAGACTCACTCAGCGTCTCTCTTTCTGTGGTGAAACCCCCGAATAAGAAGATGTGGTCTGGGGACACAGGAGTGAAGGAATGCCAAGAGCGGCCCACTGGACCCGTCTGGGGAACGCTCCTACAAACAGGCAAGGAGGGTCATAGGGGAATATTAAAGCAAGAAAGGGTGGGCATGTTCCAACAGAAAAAAAGAAGATGGATTACTTTTGATTTATATTAGAGATTTTTTTTACTATCACCTTGTAAATCATTTTGTAGTGAGACTTCTATAAATGAAAAAACACTTACATTTCATGCCACTCCCATGTGTCCAGGTCAATGTAGTACAGGTCATTTAGCCTGTAGTTCTGTAGACCGGTGGACACAGACATGGGAGTTGGAATCAGACAACAAAAACATGAATTCTTATCTTGGATTATTTCCAAATCTGTGAAAACACTTTTAAATAAACAGCAATATCGACCACTTGTCAGAAATTCACTACAAAAAGGATAAACACCTCCACCTCTTGAGGCTTTATTTTCCTTACCTTGTATCGTCCCCCAAACACATAGCCTCTGTTACCAACTGTGGCACAGGCATGAGCTGCTCTGGGCGATGGGGTGTTCCCCTGCATCAGGCCACACCACAAGAAAGGAAATGGACAATGTCAGATTTTTTTCAGTGTTGTTTGGGACAATGGAGGAGAAAAGGGAGAGGCTGTTTGTTTGGTCAAAGCAGATCAGGCTTTTGTTGGGTATAAGCAGGATGCTGGGTCTAAACATTTTTGTGCGTGTATGTGATCAATATGAAAGGTGAAGGTGGTTACCGTGGTGACTGGCTGGCTCCATGTGGATGTTTCAAGATCAAGGATATGGATATGGTTGTTCCAGCCTCGCCCAGGACTGTCCCACTGCGGCAGCAAAAGAACAAAGACAAATATATTTATTTTTAACTAAAACAAAATAATACATAATTAAAGATGCTGATCACAGATGGTAGAATTTTGGTTTACAGACCACAAGGGAGGACGATTCATCATATTCAAAAGTCCCTCGATGACATCCTTGTGCAGCGTAGCCATAACCTCCAAAGAATATAAGTCTGTGGAAACAATATCAATGTGTGATTACTCTTATTCTTCTATTGTTGTATATTAATCAGCCCAATTATGGTTTACAAGATGACATTGGTGACTTTCTTTACTGCCACCTCAACATTCGTTCTGAAGTGTGCCAGAACAGAACATTCAAGAAACAAGCTTCAGTTCATTTAAGACACAATAATTTCAGGCCAAGTTTCATTATGTTGTCATTATTTCAAAAAAATCACTATGAGACATTGTCCCTCCAAATTGGCACGACCAACCCCCTGGCTCATGGACTAATTAGCCACATAATCATATTGAAAAACAGCTTTTTGAATTGGGATCTTGCAGCTCCCTATTGGGGATCTGGGAGGGTAAATTAATAAAGACTGACATCATTACCATTCTACCACTTTCCCAAGCACATCAAGTGAAAATCAATTGTATTATACATTGCAATTTCTATATTTAGTTAGCACACCAATGTTAACTTAAAATCAAAATCCAGGAATTAAAACACAGTCTTCATTTACCTGTTCTTCTGAACCCAGCACCCTAGCTTGTCCTTGCAGGATGGAGGCAGTCCTTTAAGATCCCTCATTTCCTCCCAAACGAGACTGGGGGCTCTCAGGGGCAGCCGGTAGATCTGCAAAGCACAGTGCAGTATACAAGAATTCAGCAGGATTCACCACCTCAAGGTCTTATGTTTAAACATGATGCATTCATTTTAAACACAGTGTGTGTTAAGCTGGATTTAGCACAAAAACTGTACCCTGTTTGTGTTTCCCCTGGCATGATGACCTCCAAATAGGTAGAGGATTCCATCAACACACACCCCACAGCTGCCTGACATGGATGTGTGCAGGTTTCCTCCAGTTACATGCTTTGTCCTGTGAACATTTGAACTCTTATATATCTACATTGTTTGAAAGCAAATCAAAATAGTGCTGGTATCAAAATACAACTGAAATATAAGTTATTACCATACTCCTGACTCCATGTTGTACGTCCATATCTCATTTCTTGGCAGATATAAGTCAAAGAATCCGTGGTTTTGAGCATTCTTGTACAGAGAGAGGATAAATGTAATTTAAAGGAGTTCCATAGAGATCATAAAATGGAAACTTTTACAGCCTACACCTAAAAAACTCCTTACCTTGTATCCACCCCACACATACATGATGTTTCTGTCAATTACTGCTATATGACCACTGCGCTCAGCAGGGGAGTCCAACTCAAACGACTCGGATGCTTCAGTGTCCAAAGGCTGTTCATCTTCCACCTCCTCCTCCTCTACATCATCGTCCTCGTCCTCATCCATGTCATCGTTTACCATCCATGCAAACAGTCCGTCATCTTCATCTCCGTCTGAGTCATTGTCATCCTGTCCAGCTGGGACATCTCCCATGCCTTCCTCCATCTCTTCCCCTCTCTCTGCCATGACAGTGTCTCTTGTCTCCTTTCAGGGCACTGAGCTAGAAAGAGAAATTATCTAGCTAGGTTAAAGCTGATAGGATTATTCTGTTAACTGATTTGTTTCCCCCAATCATCTAAAAATAGGGAGGAAAAACAACCCACGACCAAAACACCGGATGTAAGAAATTGATTTCAGGAAGTAACAAAAGAATAGGACACAAAACAAAACATTTTAAGATACAGAAAAGTTACTACATAACGTTAGTTAGATGCATACATTCCCTACAACTTTTCGTCAACGTCACTTTACTAGCGAGAGTAGTGAACGTTAAATTCAGACCCGATAGCGTTAGCTTGCAGCACAATTACTGCTGACCTACTTTGATAGCTTAACTACTAAGGTTACTAACTCAACGTTAGCTGCTAGCTTAGCTTTGTTCTTACATAGAATATTTGTTACAGGCGGGAATAAACTGGTGTATTGGTTTAAATACTCTACATTAATAGGCAGGCATGTCACCAAGCTATCGAGGGCATAACAGCTGTTCGTCGGTTGGTGTTCCTATGGCAGTTAGCGAACGTTGCAAACCGTTTGTCTAACAATTTTTACAATATGTATATATATATATCAGCCATATTTGTGTCGAAGCTAACCTACAGTCCTTGCTAAAATTGATTTGTCTCTGTCGTTGAACTTACCTTTTAAGAGGTTTGTTGTTTTCTGCAAATTTCAAAAGTAGTACGCCATTTATGGAAGGTCATCACAAGCATTCTGGGGGCACGGCCGGAAGTTGTTGACTTCTTAAATCCGCCATCTTGATAAGGTAAGAATGAAAGAAAGAACCATGATTTTTCACTTTTATGTTCTTCTAGGTGGTTTTGAAGACCTCGCAGGTTGTCAACTCTCATATAAGACAAACATACACTATTCCATCCATCCACTAGTCATCCATTTAGTGCCCCCAAAAAATATTCTCAGGCGACACCAGTTACGTTCAAAGAAAATATTCATACTTTTTAAACAGCTTTCATCCAATATGGAGTAATTATCCGATATTTGAAAATATGTAGGGATGCACGATATTGGAAATTTATGCCGATATTTTAACCCTTTTTGCCGATTTTGATACCGATATATTAGGCATGTTTTTTTCCACCTAATTGAAGAGACCACCAAGTCTCCCCTGTAGTGGAATTGATATCATGCCTACTCTTATTGTAGTGGCCCACTGGCAGATTCTTGAGATGGGTGATTAAATTTGTAGTGTTGAATTAATGAGATTTGGCACCTCCTTGCATGACCGATGCTGAGCAACCATTGCAAATAGCGACCTTGCTGTCCGTTCTGGAAACTTTAACTGCCATACTGCAGATATCTTGCACCCCTGTTCACGCTTGATGGAAGACACACTCGTGCAGTTAATGTTGTAGCATTACTTCAAGCTTTTTTGGGGAATTAAGCATTTAGGCATGATTAAAGTGTTGTTTTATCTTATTTATTTATTTTATATATCAGCAGAAAGATGACATATCTGCCGATGCCGATATGTCATTATCAAGCCATAATCTGCAGATACCGATAACATGCCGATGATATTGTGCATCCCTACAAATATAAATTATAAAAATCCTAGTTCTGCACTCTTTCATTGCAATTTGGTAAAAAAAAAAAAAGATATTGAAAACCATAGAACTGAAACTAGAAGCCTGGAACTTGAGCCAACTATTACACGTCCATTCACAAAGATACAGGAATGCTCAATACGCAGAATAAAACCTTTATTAGCCTGGCCAGAACATAGATATAGATACATACAAATTAAAACATTACAGTGGTTTGATTACTAATTCATTTTAAGCATACACTATCATACAAAGGAAATGTACAAAATGACTCATTCTTAATCCATGATTTTCTTTAGAGTCCTTGAAGTTTGCTGTAAATACATGAGAACACAAATGATCAGTATTAATATAAGTGATACTGTAGTTATCTGTGGTGGATGACATGGAGAGAAAAGTGAAACCTCAAGAACATATCTTACCTGTCCTCAACAGTTCTGTTGGATGGGTAGTACACTTTAAATGTGAAGCCGCTTTTGGGGAAAGAGCCCTGCAGAAATAAATTATATACAAATTAATATATACCCCATGAGTACATATTGAGTCAAGTCTATGCTATATCTTCCAAGAACAGCTGGTTAAACGCAGTTTATTATTTTTGATAATTTTTAACACCTTTGCTTTGATTTAGTTTGTTTCTTACCGGGTTGACACAGAGGCAATCTGTGTTTGTGATGCTGAAGGGGTCGTATTTGTCTGCAAAGACGATGACATCAGGGACGGGGTAGACACGCAGGGCGTAGTCGTATGCCCAGAATACAGGACTGACAAACAGAGGCAGTGGAGTCAAGTGACCCTGGGACAGGATGGTCTTTACAAACTGGGGAAAGGTGGAGGAAAGGACAGGCATTTCAATTTGTAGTTTATCAGAATTGTATTAGAAACTAAAAGTACTTTTTAATGACAGGAGTTTCCCATAAGTATGACATTCTGTCCACAGAAGCTCAAACTCACATGGTTTGGAATGTCAAGATTGTTATTGGGTAACCTGACGCAGTTCCTGCACATCTTGTTGACCAGGTCTTCCCTGATAATGACGATCTCCTGGCTGCAGTACTGGATCCTGGCAAGAGAAACATTGCACTTTAGGCTTACAAATAATCCTTGGTTACAATGATGAACACCTTGATCACTCTACATCACAAGCATTTTTATACAAAAAAAAGCCTAATGTTTTACCTGCATGGGTTAGTAGTGAACACAGAAAATGGCACCCTCTGTCTGAACTCCTCTGTGATGTGGTCTGCCAAGGGAGGTCTGGGGGGAAACATAAGCATTCACGTCTTTCTAAACAGCTTAATATAACACACATAATGCTGTTTAATAGAAGATGTCTCTGAAGGCTTACCGTGGCAGGATGGTGCCTGGACCAGGGTCTTCAGGGCCAGGAACAAACACAAAGCGACTGCTGCAGGTGTGGGGTGGACATGTTAGAATAAAATACTTGAAACTTGAATTGTTACATAGAAAAAAGCAGAAAAGACTAGTGTCACAACTGTGTTTGATCTTACCTGCTGTGAATGCTGGGGTATGCACATATGGCATCAGCAAGAGCCTTCAAAGACTCTAAAAAGAGATTCATTAATTAGCTTCTGAAATGTGGTCTATTTACATGTTAAAATCAGTACGTTAAAAGTGATGAGGGCTCACCTTTGAGTGATTTGATTTGAGTTTTTCCATAGGGTGCGGAAGAGAAGTTACCACAAAAAATGAAACATGTCGGAGGCATTGAAGCATAGCCTGCAAAAAAAATAAAAACAAGGTGAGCTGAATCTTATATTTGTCTCATAAACTGAATATTCTCGCCTTGTGAATTCCAAGACTATAACGCTTTACTGGACCTGAGAACATTAAGTTGATCTTTTCCATCACTTCAACGTTGTCCAGCCACACATCAGAAACAATAACAAACATGGCATCCTCATTCTCCTCCTCCAGCTGCTTCAGCTTGGCTGAGGCCTTCACCGAGGTGGTGGACGGACCGCCAAAGAAGTTCAGATCGCCGTAGTATGCCCTGGCGAAAAAGCAAGGATCAAAATGTTAGGGTGCAGGAAAAGTATCAATGGAGTTCATATTATAGTGCACGATACTGAGGATTATTGAAATTATAGCTGTGCCCGTGGAACCACTTACTCTTTCATATGAAACTGTCCTTCATGCTGTGTCCTATAAAAGGTAACTTAATGCTAAACTAAATACAATATATTCTTAAATGAATACATATTATATTGTAATTGGAGAAACGTTGATCATGTTTGCAAGTCTGTGTCTCTGTAGTTCATAATGGCAAAGATCCATCCATCCATTATCTATACCGCTTATCCTGTTCAGGCTCGCAGGGGGGCTGGAGCCTATCCCAGTCGTCATTGGCCAAGAGTTGGGGTACACCCTGGACTGATGGCCAGTCAATCACAGGGCTATAATGGCAAAGATATCTGACTTAATAACTTTACTAAGGAATATATGGCAATGACCTTTTCTGTTTCTTTAACATGTCAAAAGCTACAGAAGTACCCCAACAATTAATGTCAGGTTGCTTACAGTGTATTGCAACACTGACACCTCACTGTCTGTCAATCAACGACAGTTTATCCCAACACTTTTCCTTCAGTCCACTAACCTTGTGCCTGATGACGGCTCTGTTGGTGGAAACCCAAAGCCATTGACATGGAAAACCGAGTCCTCGTACCAACCTGTGAAAAAAGGACAAAACTTACATTCTCGTGGGGGATTGTAATAAAAACATTTTTGTTTTATTCTTAAAGCTCCTGTGAGGAGTTTTTCACTGGTTATGAAACAGGCTGAAATGTATTCTGATTACTCTATATGACCTACGAAAGCAAACCAGACCATCAGCGACAAGTTTGATTATTTCTATATAGTTATTTTTAATTCCTGAAACTGCTGGCGAAGCAGTTAACTGCATGCTGCCTTTGTTTACATTTCCCAGGGCAAATATTTAAAGTAAGTGATACGTATGACTGTTAAAGAAAGTAGTAAAAATCACCACTTAAGCATGTACAGGGCTAAATCATCAGAGATAAGAGGTATGGTTTTCTTACCCTCTGCTAGTACAAAGCAGGATTCTGTGTACAGGCCATTATGAAACTGGTGAAAACTCAGTAAAGGAATGCCAATATTTATAAGCAACAAGATATTGTACAATATTAAGTCGTTTTGTTGAGCAGCTCCAACAAAGCTATGAAAGGATATTGCTTTGGACATGTCCAGCTGTACTGTTCCAGTCAGGTCCTCCAGGTAATATTTACCCTTAAGAAAATGAATAAATGATTCAGAAACGATTTTGAAATATACATTTTTGTGAAAAAACTGTTTATCACTACAACTAACCTCTTTCAGTTGTGTCACCATCCCCAGTACAATCACCTCTCCCAGTTTAGCTGTGCTACCCAGCAGGGCTTCAATTGTCTTGAGCTAAAAGAGATAGACAATAACAACCTTATAGTTGATCTCCAACTATAAAAGCAGCTGTGTAGTAATGAAGGTGGTCCTTAATGACGTTTAAGATTTGTTACCTGAAATTTGTTTTGACCCTCTTCAACAGCAGTTCCTATTGCAGGTGGAGTGAAGAGCTCATGGCGATGCGTGCGCTAAATAAGATATGTCTGTATGAATACAACATGCAAGCCTCCCAGACTAGATACTGCAAATGAGTGGGTTAGTTTTACTATAATGAACAGAGTTACTGACCTGTTGTAAGATGGTGTAGCGCTCTCTGAAGAGTTCAGCTTTGTCTTTTGCCAAACCACACAGGCTGGGTGCTGAATGGCTCGTCATACTAATACTGAAGAAAGCGCAAAAACTAATTTTAAAACTTTGCAAGCAGTACATGTAAGTATTTATTTAGGTACAACACCAGCCTCAAAAGGTAAGATTTCTGTGACACCAAAGCAATCCTTTTTGAAAATATTTCGGGTTCATTTTGACACAAAGGAGAAAAAAAGTGTATGAGGGAAATTCCTGTGATCAAACATGACTTTTGATCTATGACCATGTGTCAATATGATCTTGTCTTTGCTGAGAATTGATTCCTAACTATTGAGGAGATGTGTTCAGAATTGCAATTCCTTGTTTATGTTGTAAGTTAATGGTAAGTAAGACAGTTAATTGTAAAGAAGTTTAGCCTGGATGGGGGATTGAAACCGCTTCCTTTGTGTGAGTGCTACATTGTATATTGTAACAAAGAGATGAGATTAAGGACGATAAGCATGTGACATACACAGGATGTGAGCAGAATGATGTATGATAAGAAAAGTTAAATCACCGGCTAATCACTAGTGCTGAAATTACATCTTGAGAGTGATAATGTGCATCCTGTTGTTTGGTCAAAATCCTAATGTCCACTGCCTCAAAATGCTATAAGAAGGGGATTAAACTGTTAGTCTTTAGTCATTAAGGGACGGCCCTTGTTTGCCAGCAATAAATTTGACTTAGCAAATGGAATATTGTGCTGAGTGGCATTTGAATACCCATTCTCACCGATCCTAGAGAGGAATGATTTTCAGTTGCCATGACAACTGTCACTATACTGATACTTACGGAACAAATTTCTTCCGTTCAACACTGTAAATGTATCTGGGCACATCAAAGGCTCCAATGATGTTGAAAACATTATCTCTGGAAGATATTTAAACAACTGTTATTAGTAAAATATTCAATATAACTGTAAAGCTAACACTGGTGCATTGGCAGAAAAGTAATGATTTAAAAGAAATCAGTGTTTAATTTTAGGTATTCAGAGTACAATTAAAACACAACATATTGGAATAATAATAACAAAAAAAACACTAACATGGTTTCATCACAAGACTGCGTGCAATCCTGCACAGCACTTTCCACCACAGTCAGCTCTATCATGCTAGAGGACACTGCAGGGAAACACAAACTAGGGTCAGAACCTGCAAACACACTTAAGAGAAATACAAATGCTTTACACAGCTGATTGTACACTACCCAGACAGTGATCTACAGAGACTGGTTGTGCTGTACTTACATGGTTGCTTTTCCACTGCATCCAGGACCCTTTCAATAATGTCATCAAGTTCAGAAGCATTGACAGACTCAAGCACCTCCACCAAGTATTTACTGGCTTCACTGGATCACAAAACGACAGACATGCATAGGTTGTTAATGTGTCTTCTCGTACAGATGCAAAAAAAAGCTTTTTTAACTATAATAACAATAACAATACTGCTGCTTTTTAACTATAACAATACAGATACAATTGTTGCTGGACCACTTAAGGTGTTGGGTTGTCAGCGGAAGTATACAAAAGATATGTACTGTAACTTTAAGTGTAAATATCAACTGGAGTTGAGGTGTCCGTTGTTTATGTGATGAAAGCAAAAGAGTTCAGCAACTAAGTTATACATCACGAACCACATATTACATAGACAAACACGTAATTACATCTTATTTCCTGTTTCAAATTGTATAAAATGAATCACAAAGTATCGACCAACTCCAGTTTATACAGTCAATGGGTGACAGATAATGCAGTTACTGTGTTAACGTTAGCACTTAGCTGCGAGAAAGTTAGTACCGTCACAACATAAGTAAAAACGTTTTCACAACGTTTAACCATTATTAAAATACATACGGCCGTAGTATCAGCCCCCGCATCTTGAAGCCAGCGGATACTTTTGTCTTTATTTTGCGAGCTACATCCATGACTGATACTGTCCAACTCAAGACTTGGCGCTAAATACCCACTTCCGCTTGTATTGCATCACTTCCGCTGAAGATTCACGCGCTACGATACATCCGACAAAAACAAAGAAAACGTCACAGACGCAAACCCTTTTTTTAATCTAGGAAATGTTAATGTCTTAAATTACTTAAATTTGTTTATTATTATAATTCTGTAGTAGTACTATGTTTCAGAGCTGTATACTTTTAGATGTTACTGTATTTTAAATCAGTGAGGTGAAATATATATATATATATATTAAATATATATTTATTTTGCACTTGCTTACCATCTTCTGCCATAAGTGAGTTGACTGTAAAGAATATATGTGTGAATGAATAAATAGCAAATGAGAAAGTTTTTGCCTGTTTCAGAGAAGAAGAAAAAAAGTCGTAATACGATAATGTTGCCGTGGCAAAAACAAACATTTACCACTGAGAAACGTCATACAACATCAAAAATATCACGAACCTTTATTATTTACAGCATTTGTATTACAAAACGTTATAAACACATCATTTATTTTAACAATGACAAATTTGATTGCAGGCTATCTTTATTCAACTACAGTAGTGTTTATTTCAGTTATCCACTATATATTTAACACAGTTTTTGTTAATGACTTTTGTCATGACATCTTGTAATTCATACTATTTTTCTATCAATCAAGACTACATGAAATAAAAAAATGTCCTGCAATAAACTCTATTATTGTGAGTAAAAAATTGAATATGGAATTTATAATATTACTCAGTAATAATAGCGCATATAATAAGTATGTATTTATAGAAAAGCAATTTGTCTCCATACAGTGTTAAATGGGGTATTTTATTTGACAAAAGGAAGGGACCGGAAGTTGTATTTTATTTTGCAGCTGTTGCAACTGTGATTATGACACAGGAACGGGACGTTTTTGGCCGCTCTGTTTTGATGTCCACAACATGAGAACATCGTGAATTGTGCTGTAGCATGTGAGTATTTTAAGTGATTAACTGAACATCTTTTTAAAACGTGTCTGTGTTGTTGACACCGTTTGTTAATTGTTTCAGCAGCTACTATGTAACGTTAGCCCTCCTTGTATAACGTAGACTTCTAATTTGTTATGAAAAAAACCGTGTTATTTACTGATTTGTATTTTAAGCGTATGGTAAAAACACCAAGGACTGAAAGGCTTTTTTGTGTCAGCACTGCTGTCATGCGTATATGAGTTAAGTTGACATCCTTTACTAGGTTTAAAAGCCAGACTAAAGCTGAGAGTGTAGGTGACATTTTTAGACAGATTTGTTAATTTTAGGCTCAAAGGCACGTCTTCCTTTTTCTATTTATATCAGTCAGCCATGGATTCCGCTTTTGAGAGGCAGTACTCGGAGCTGGTGGCCAGGGAGAGGAGCGGACACACGGCTGTGGTGGAGGACAACCTGCTGTATGTGTGGGGGGGTTACATGGTGAGAAAAACAAATATAGAAAAAAACGAGTTTTTCAACATGTCTTCAGTGTGTCTGTGACACAAGTTTCGGCGTCCAACACTGTATGACAAACCAGTAATTACTCAAGTACTGTAGTAGCTAAAGCAATGTTAATTTTTTTTGTTTATACTAAACTAATACATTATTATAATTATAATAGTTAAATGTGCCAGAGTTAGCCAAGAGGCTATTTTTCATCTGTAGTCACCGTAACAAACTTAAAAACATACTATAAAATTTAAAATACAAAGTTATTATAGTTAAACATAACACAGAGGTTCGTTATACAGGATTTGCAACAAAACAAAAGATAATGATGTTAATGAATATATTGACTATATGATACTACATTGTGCTGCATTATTAGACAATGTTACTAAAACATGCAAAGCAGGGGCACAGACATGTACTTGTACGTAGATATTAATATTTTATATTACATTTAGCGAAATATTGCACTTTCTAATCCACTACATTTATCTGACAATTATTTTTGTTTAACATTTTTGAACATTTTACTACTCAACATATGGTAGTAAAAAAAATAAGTACAGTAAACATAATTATACACCTCAACTGGCTACAACATTTCGAGTCGACTCAAGTCACTGTTTTGATGACTTGTGACTTGACAAAAAATAAATGACTTGAGACTCAACTTGGACTTGCAAGTTAATGACTTGAGACTTGACTTGACTTGAGGCATGATGACTCGGATGACTTGCATGTGTTCAGAAGTTTGAATGTTAGCTGTTAAATATAAAATGATATAATTCAATGTTGTCATGTTTCTGTCTAACTATCAAGTTTGTATGCAGCGCAAACTGGGAATCATAATTGGACGACTCATAAAGCTCCTCGGTATGTGATTGTCATGATTGAATGACTGGCTGTCAGTAAAACTCCTCGCTATGGCAACATGCAACATCAAAGCCCCCCCGCTACCTGATGTTTTTTCCCCAAAGAGAAGCCTCATCAGTCGTACTCATTACTAATCAATACGGTCTCAGAGCAGACCATCATCATGGCTGCGTCTGTGCCAAGATAATACAGATAAAATTAATTGTCATACTTTTTGAACAGGTTATATAAATTGGCCAATAATATCACTATCAGAAGAGCTACCAATACCTTGTCTTTTCTCTTTATGAAGACTGGATACTACAGGTACAGGTGCTGTATCATGGGTGGAAAAAAAGTGACTTGACTTGACTTGAAAAAATGACTGGAGACTACAACATCAATAATAATCTAGTTGCCATCACTATAATATAATCTTCTGAAGCCATTGTGCCATAACGAGAACTTACATTGTATACTTTTAGTACATCCTGCAGACAATAGTTATGTGTATTTTTTAAACAATGTTTTACTATGCAAAACTATGATGTAATTGACGTTCATTAAAATGATTGCTGGTGTGACATTTTCCATAGCAATGACAAACACAAGAAATATACCTTGTACACATTCTTTCATAGTAATAGACATGTTGTATTTTCTGCAGTCAGTTGGTGATGATGAAGTTTTCCTACCCAATGATGAAATCTGGGTGTATGACTTAGAACAAGGTTTATGGTAAGAATATTGATTCATTTAAATTATGCCTGTTTGTTGACAAAACAAAGATGAATGATGCATGTTTTGAATTTGCACTTTCTATCTTAATTTTTCTCCTGCTTTCTAATAACTGTCAAGCGTTTACAGATTTTAACAGTCCAGTCGTGTCATATTTGTCCTACATGTTTGGACTGTGGAGCTTTTGCCGTCTTGTCGTCAATGTAAAATATATCATGACGGAATTTAAGTTGTTTATTCACATTTTTAAAAACCCTGTTTTTTTTTAAGGAAAGTGTTTCACATGCCGGGGGAAGTCCCTCCCCCGATGTCTGGGACCTGCGGCTGCTCCCTGGATGGACACATGTACATATTTGGAGGTTGTGATGACTATGGACAGTCCAATGAGGTGAGGCTGAAAACTCATGATCCACACGGTTTATGACACCTTAATTCTGGTCCTACATCAAGTTTTTGGATTGACTTTTGTATAGTTAAACACATTTTTTCACACTAAAGTATATGTCAAATCTGCTGTAAGGGTGTGGGCACACTGATCCATTATTTAAATCTTTGAGTTGTTTTTTTTCCTCTGTTGTTGTTAAAATTTAAAATATACAGATGTTGCAGCAGCATGCATTGCAACAAATTATTAAACATTTCCAACAGCTGCATCAATGTCTACCTTTGACTACCTAAATTTTTGCGACAATCAAGATTGCCTCTAAAAAAGGCAGATGCATCACCACCATTTAAAAGCAATGGACATTGCTTATTAAAAAAAGGCAACAAATAAAACTGAATGGACATAGGGGATCAGTGTGAACGCACCCTGAGGTCAAATTAAGAGTTGAACAAAGTTGACATGAAGAAATGATCAGTGTTTGACTTCAAACAGATCTATTGTGTCAACCTGACAGACGGTAAATACACATGGAGGAAGATTGTGAATGAGATCGCCTCTGCTCCGTCACCGCGAGACAAACTGTCCTGCTGGGTTTACAAAGGAAGGTGAGTAGCTTTTTCCTGCACTTAAAAACTGCAATTTGTAGCTTTAACTTTATTATTACTGGTTCTTCTTTGCTTTTTTTCTTTCACATGCTGACAATGGTATGACTAAACATTTAAATATATCATTAAAGTCGAGGTGAAATGAAAAATGTCATTTTAATCCTTTTAGATCACATCCCCGGTAATATTTTGCATCTATTTGACAATATAGGCCAAAAAAATACAGAAAATCCATTTCTTCGTATTCTTATATCAAAATCTGATCATTTTTTCTTCCTGTAAAACAAAATATCACGTATGCTTACGTAAGCTAGGACCAACCAATTTCAACCAATAATATCATGACATCCACCTGTCAATCAATCTGCAACATTTAGCCGCAGGGCACCAAGAACGTTCGGTCAGTTAGCTAGCTACTGCGCTGTGGAGAACGTCTGTCTACGCCCACTTCTCAACAGTCAAATCAAATCCCTCTAATGATATGTCCCGCCTGCACATCCTGTTTCACTCGGAAATGCGTCACGATACGGAAGCTAGATACTCTCGAAATGCCGTTTATGCTCGACTTTAAGTTTCGATTTTCACCTTCTGTTTGACAACTGCTAAAAATCCACCCTCAAATGAAAGCACGTGTCTGATTACATGATTAAATAGAAATAAGAGCTCATTGTTTGTGAGTTTTGTCAGTCTATTGCAAATTAAATCCATAATCTGCAACTTGCGAGACATGAATTAATTGTGATAATCTTTGTTTGATGTTGGCCAGGATCATCTACTTTGGAGGATATGGCCACAAGCTACAGTCTGATGTGGATAGCAGGAACAGAAGCTTCATTGTGGACGAATCATCATCAGTAATGCATTTTGTTGATTATAAATCTAAATGAGGTCTCCATTAATGCAGCTTAGGCAACAAAGATATTTACTAAACAGTCATCGGTTACACATATTTAGTTCAATTTGTTTGTTGTTGTTTTCAGGTGGAAGGAATCTTCTGGGGATGGAACAACGAGGTTCACATATTTGACCCCATGCATTCCAGCTGGAGTCAACCACAGACTCATGTAAGCCAAATATAACATACTTTTATACACTTAATTAAAACCCCCATATGATTTTACAGTGATGGTTTCTGTGTGCAGGGTCGTGCTCCCGCCCCCAGGGCCGCTCACGCCAGCGCTACATGCGGACGTAGAGGATACATTTGTGGAGGAAGAGTCATGGTGAGAGCTCTACGGGCTTTTCTGGACTTTTTATATAAGCGGATTCACAAGTAGATAACAGGAAGACAAAAGCAAACAAAACAAAGTTTGTTCCTTTCGTAACTTTTTCTCCTCTTGTTTTCTATGCAGGAAACCAGGACGAATGACATTCTCTGCCTTGACCTTGAATCACTGATGTGGTCGGAAATGTAAATCTTAAAATCTGTGGAAGTCATTTGTCTTTTCTCAATGTGTAGAAATATAGTCCATGGGTCTAATCTTTTTTCCTGGTTTCTTTTTGACAACTCTGTCTTTCAGAGTCCCAGTGTCCCCTGGTCCAGTGGGCAGATCATGGCACACACTCACTGAAGTATCAGACAACAGCTTGTTCCTGTTTGGAGGTCTTAGCGTAGACTGTAAACCGATGAGTAAGAAAATACTCTTTACTTTTATTCTCCTTGCAGCTTTGGTCATGTTCTTTAATAGTTCAATGCCATATTTTTTTTCTTAATCAGGTGACGGGTGGTTGCTTGATGTTGAAACAAAGACGTGGAGAGAAGTGGAGCATCCCTTTAAGACAAAGCCAAGGTATCAACTTGTGGATGTTTGCAAAATATTTAGCCGAACGTTTCAGGCTTTGGAGTTCTGATTAGAAGAAGTGAAAATTCTAAATAGCATTTTTTTTTTCATGCTCAAGGTTATGGCACACCGCTTGTCCAGCAAAAGACTCTGATGTGATTGTGTTTGGTGGAAGTTGTGACTACATCCTCCTTGTTGACACCGTGAGTATTGCAGAGACACTTTAGAGGCTGAAAAAAAGACTACTCTAAGATTACAAATCTTTCACTTAAAGGAGCAATGGGCCCCTGGAAAAAGCCACTGTCAGTGAAAGCTGGTGTTCTCTGTAATCGATAGAAGCAATAATATTTGAAATTGGCGCCATAACTGTGGAGAAAGTTGTCCGCTGGAGTGGGTGTCCTAGATTAAGGAAGTGTAGTTTAGCAAGCTCTGGAAATACGGACAACGCCACTCTGCCATTACTGACCGCATTGTGGTCAAAGGGGGTATATAGGAAAATCCTGTCATCAGTATTCAAGCGCTCTGCTGCCACCTAGTGTCTACAGTTATCAAGTGCATCCCCCCCTTTACTGTTGTAACGCAGCAGCAATCCTGACAAATTAATGCAGCAACATCTGATGTCTGGTGGAGGTTTTCCAGGGCCCATTGGAGAAGCGGATAGCGTCTTCCAAAAGCACAGAGCGGAATTGTATTTTTTTCTACCATAATGGCATTAGCTCCCCTTAATAGCATGATACGACTGAGGTTGAAAGTCGGCCAACTGGCCCTTTAAAAAAACTAAAAGTCTCCTGAATGTACATGAAACAGGAAGATCTCTTAAACCATGTTAAGAGACAAGTTAAGATTCTCAACTCCATAAAAAAGTTATCTAGAGGATATTAAGTCCCCTTTCCTCTACTAAAGAGTAGTGAATAACACATGAGAGAAAACCTGCATGATATTACATTTTAAGTATGCGGCACACAAAACTAATCAGCAGTATGTGTGCTTATTTCACAGTAGTTACTTTAATCCAAACAATGAGCAAGAAGGAATAAGGGATGCTCGTCTTTGAGTTAACGTATCTGATGCTCAAAAGAAAACGTCTAAAGTGACCTTTACAAACTGCAAATTTTCTTTTCAGGGTCACAGCAATGATGCGCTTGTTTTCCAGACGCAGCCATATCCTCTATTCAGGTAAATACTTACAGAGATAACAAGTAACTTAATAGATGAATTAGCGCTTCACACAACAAGCTTGTCAACAGTTGAATAAGCGTGGAAGCATTTCTGTTACATTTATAGAAAACGTCCTGACAGTAATCAATAGATCAATAACTCTGACAGTCTAAGTACTATGCATGTGATCAAGCTTATTCTTGTTGCTTTCTGCTGAGTTGCCTACCCCAGCTTTAAAAACAGCACCGAATGATGGCTGCATAGCATTCAAATGTGCTGGCTCACTGATAAAGGCTGTCATTAATGTGTTCAGTGTATCCTGCGCTCTTCTTGTTATGGCAGATTAAAAAATATCTTTGCTTATGTTACCCTTTCCCAAAAATAGAACTGAAAAATAATCACAGACTTTTCTTCTGATAGGATCTGTGTGGATTACATTGCAAAGAATGTGAGGAACTCTGAAGTGCTCAGAAATCAGCTGCCTTTCCAGCCGCCCAAACTACTGACGGCAGTAGAGAGGAGGATGTCTTTCTACCGGCCTTCAAAGAAGCCAAATTAGTAGTTTAAAGAGTTCTATAATCAAAAACAAATTATTGTCATATACTGTTTTATCAAAGTACTGTACTGCCTTCAGTGTGAACATCTCAGACACACTATGGGGCAGCGTTTTTTTATGTTTGACATATATAATGTGTGAAATATTTTATGGTCTTATATTTTATGGTTTTACAGACTCAAGTTTTATTTGTACAGAATGCCTGCTGAAACACACTACAAGCTGTTACTTTAATGATTGTGGTGATTAAATGGCATATTAACACTTTTTTGTCTGATGTTGATTATGAGACTAGAAAGGTATTTTAAACACGCACATTCATTTTGTCCCAGAAACTACAGGTATGAGACATTGGGCCTCATTTACAAACAGCACGTACGCACGAATCTGTGCTTGAACTGTGCGTACGCACGTTTGACGCACAAATCTGGGATTCATCAATTTGTTCTTACCTAAATTTCTTCGTACTCTGCGAACAAATGTAGAACTCCCTCAGACCATGTGTACGCACAAACGATGAAAGAAATGTCCTAGGAAATGTTAACACACACCCTTTTAACTACATGCATACTATATTAAAACTTCATTTATTGAAAAAAAGGCTTTAATAGACAATAATTGAATTTACTAATGTATGGACCAAACGTAAATGCCGTGTCATCCTCATATTTTATTGTCATATAATTAAAATCTTCAATTATAGCAGTTGAGTTAGTTTATTAAGTTTACAATAGAGTAGACCATATGAAAATGTTCATATTGAAATGTAACACTTTTGTTACAATTGTTTCTATTTCTGCTGATGTGAAATTTTTCTTTTTACCTTTTGAGGCCATCTTTCACGTTCTTTCAGCTTCTCCGTAACACCGCTCTCTCCATGTGGCACCAAACAGATGTCCTTATATAGAGAAATAGAGGCGTGGCAGTATGCTGATTGCAGATCGCGGACACGCGCCTGTCAATTTAGAAATGTTCTGATTTACTAACATACGCACGGTGGTGAGAACAAAATTGGCCGGTACGCACGTGTCATAAATCCGACGGTGATTTTGCGCAAGTACTTTAATATACTGCAAGTACTAAGAACATTTCTGCGCAGATATTAGTGAATGAGGCCCATTGTGAGAAACAGTTTGCTTTATAATAGTGGATCCTACACTCGCCATATCACTGATCGCTATCACTGAATGTGACGTCTCTGCTTTTGTTTTCTTAAAAGAACATGATAAATCTCAAATATCAGTAACTGCAATGTAAAAGAAAAACATTAACTGGTCAGCTGGAGTTTGAATTAACTTATAAACTATGTTTATACTGTGTGAGGCTGTGGTTGCTCCATCTTCCTCTCTAAAATTCTACTCCCAGGGGTATTTTGACCTGCTCAGAGAAGAGAAAAAGTATTAAGAGACAGCTTGAGCAATAGTTAGGTTGAGTGCGTGCAGGTGGGCAGCTGGCCAGAGCTGCCATGGAGATGACTGGGGACCTTGAAGCTTGGGTTCTGAATTTTGCTGCAGGATATTGCCATTTTTTGCCAAGCAACTGCTCTCTGTCTGCCCTGGCCAGAGCTCTACAAGACACAGAGCAATGGTAAGGACTGTGAACGTACTAGTGGAGACTATAGACATAACTCATTTGTTATATCGCTTGTTTGATGCTATTCAACGTCAGCATGGGTCATCAGATATTGTTTTAATTCTTTCTCTGGTAAACAAACAAACAAACAACATGCATCGTAACAAACATTGGATTTGTGAATTAATGAAAAGTAGAATTCTGCTACACTTTTCCAGTCTACACTTTAATGTATGGAAGTCCTGTATTTGGGGGCTTTCATTTACAATCAGCGCAATTCCTACACCTAGCTCAAACACAAACAAATGGATGGGTACAAAGAGGCATGCATCACAATGCACAACACACAATGGCTGATTTGGCACTACTAGAAGATGTAGCAAAGGGAAGAATATGGAGGGGGAGAATTTTTCAGAGACCAGCATGATTTACTGGCCAATGATGATAAGTGGCTTATGAACCAGTTCCGACTTCCACGCACCATTCTTTTAGATCTGTGTGATGTGATGGGTCCAGCCTTGGCAAGAAACACTCGAAGAAATCACGCTGTGTCAGTCTCACTGTGTCATTACTATGGGATGAAAGGTTGATATAGCCAACCGTGTAAACACTCCAGGGCAGCAGGCTGGTTTAATGGTTAGCACCTCTGACTCGGAGTGTCTTGATGACACTGGGATTTCTGGCACCCAGCACCTTCCAAAGGGAATTGGCTGATCAGTCAGGTATAGCTTAGCCAACCTTTAGACGTGTTGAGAGTTATAGTTGGTTTGTTGCATCTTTACATTATTACATTAAGCTTCTGTACACGGTGGCTGAACAGGCAGGGTTGAGAAACACCCCGGCCCTGTCGTGAAAAATCGGGGTCAAAAACTGAAGTCAGAAATCGACCTGAAATCTGAATTTGAGAAACCACCCCCCCTGTCGTCAAAAAACAGGGTCAAACACTGAAGTCAGAAAATTACCAAAAATCGACCTGAAATCTGTATTTGAGAAACCACCCCCCCGTCGTCAAAAACCAGGGTCAAAAACTGAAGTCAGAAAATTACCAAAAATCGACCTAAAATCTGAATGTGAAAAACCACCCCCCCTGTGGTCAAAAAGCAGGGTCAAAAACTGAAGTCAGAAAATGACCAAAAATCGACCTGAAATCTGAATGTGAGAACCACCCGGCCCTGTCGTGAAATATCGGGGTCAAAAACTGAAGTCAGAAATCGACCTGAAATCTGAATTTGAGAAACCACCCCCCCTGTCGTCAAAAAGCAGGGTCAAAAACTGAAGTCGGAAAATTACCAAAAAGCGACCTGAAATCTGAATGTGAGAACCACCCGGCCCTGTCGTCAAAAACCAGGGTCAAAAACTGAAGTCCAAAATTTACCAAAAATAGAACTGAAATCTGTATTTGAGTACCACCCTGGCCCTGTCCTCAAAAATCGGGGTCAAAGACTGAAGTCAGAACCATTCTTTTAGATCTGTGTGATGTGATGGGTCCAGCCTTGGCAAGAAACACTCGAAGAAATCACGCTGTGTCAGTCTCACTGTGTCATTACTATGGGATGAAAGGTTGATATAGCCAACCGTGTAAACACTCCAGGGCAGCAGGCTGGTTTAATGGTTAGCACCTCTGACTCGGAGTGTCTTGATGACACTGGGATTTCTGGCACCCAGCACCTTCCAAAGGGAATTGGCTGATCAGTCAGGTATAGCTTAGCCAACCTTTAGACGTGTTGAGAGTTATAGTTGGTTTGTTGCATCTTTATATTATTACATTAAGCTTCTGTACACGGTGGCTGAACAGGCAGGGTTGAGAAACACCCCGGCCCTGTCGTGAAAAATCGGGGTCAAAAACTGAAGTCAGAAATCGACCTGAAATCTGAATTTGAGAAACCACCCCCCCTGTCGTCAAAAAACAGGGTCAAAAACTGAAGTCAGAAAATGACCAAAAATCGACCTGAAATCTGAATGTGAGAACCACCCCGGCCCTGTCATGAAATATCGGGGTCAAAAACTGAAGTCAGAAATCAACCTGAAATGTGAATTTGAGTAACCACCCCCCTGTCGTCAAAAAACAGGGTCAAAAACTGAAGTCAGAAAATTACCAAAAAACGACCTGAAATCTGAATGTGAGAACCACCCGGCCCTGTCGTCAAAAAACAGGGTCAAAAACTGAAGTCCAAAATTTACCAAAAATAGAACTGAAATCTGTATTTGAGTACCACCCTGGCCCTGTCCTCAAAAATCGGGGTCAAAGACTGAAGTCAGAACCATTCTTTTAGATCTGTGTGATGCGATGGGTCCAGCCTTGGCAAGAAACACTCGAAGAAATCACGCTGTGTCAGTCTCACTGTGTCATTACTATGGGATGAAAGGTTGATATAGCCAACCGTGTAAACACTCCAGGGCAGCAGGCTGGTTTAATGGTTAGCACCTCTGACTCGGAGTGTCTTGATGACACCGGGATTTCTGGCACCCAGCACCTTCCAAAGGGAATTGGCTGATCAGTCAGGTATAGCTTAGCCAACCTTTAGACGTGTTGAGAGTTATAGTTGGTTTGTTGCATCTTTATATTATTACATTAAGCTTCTGTACACGGTGGCTGAACAGGCAGGGTTGAGAAACACCCCGGCCCTGTCGTGAAAAATCGGGGTCAAAAACTGAAGTCAGAAATCGACCTGAAATCTGAATTTGAGAAACCACCCCCCCTGTCGTCAAAAAACAGGGTCAAAAACTGAAGTCAGAAAATGACCAAAAATCGACCTGAAATCTGAATGTGAGAACCACCCCGGCCCTGTCATGAAATATCGGGGTCAAAAACTGAAGTCAGAAATCAACCTGAAATGTGAATTTGAGTAACCACCCCCCTGTCGTCAAAAAACAGGGTCAAAAACTGAAGTCAGAAAATTACCAAAAAACGACCTGAAATCTGAATGTGAGAACCACCCGGCCCTGTCGTCAAAAAACAGGGTCAAAAACTGAAGTCCAAAATTTACCAAAAATAGAACTGAAATCTGTATTTGAGTACCACCCTGGCCCTGTCCTCAAAAATCGGGGTCAAAGACTGAAGTCAGAACCATTCTTTTAGATCTGTGTGATGCGATGGGTCCAGCCTTGGCAAGAAACACTCGAAGAAATCACGCTGTGTCAGTCTCACTGTGTCATTACTATGGGATGAAAGGTTGATATAGCCAACCGTGTAAACACTCCAGGGCAGCAGGCTGGTTTAATGGTTAGCACCTCTGACTCGGAGTGTCTTGATGACACCGGGATTTCTGGCACCCAGCACCTTCCAAAGGGAATTGGCTGATCAGTCAGGTATAGCTTAGCCAACCTTTAGACGTGTTGAGAGTTATAGTTGGTTTGTTGCATCTTTATATTATTACATTAAGCTTCTGTACACGGTGGCTGAACAGGCAGGGTTGAGAAACACCCCGGCCCTGTCGTGAAAAATCGGGGTCAAAAACTGAAGTCAGAAATCGACCTGAAATCTCAATTTGAGAACCACCCCGGCCCTGTCGTGAAAAATCGGGGTCAAAAACTGAAGTCAGAAATCGACCTGAAATCTGAATTTGAGTAACCACCCCCCCTGTCGTCAAAAAACAGGGTCAAAAACTGAAGTCAGAAAATTACCAAAAATAGACCTGAAATCTGTATTTGAGAACCACCCCGGCCCTGTCCTCAAAAATCGGATTCAAAAACTGAAGTCAGAAATCGACCTGAAATCTGAATTTGAGTAACCACCCCCCCGTCGTCAAAAAACAGGGTCAAAAACTGAAGTCCGAAATTTACCAGAAATGGACCTGAAATCTGTATTTGAGAACCACCCCCCCGTCGTCAAAAAACAGGGTCAAAAACTTAAGTCAGAAAATTACCAAAAATCGACCTGAAATCTGTAATTGAGAACCACCCCGGCCCTGTCGTGAAGAATCAGGGTCAAAAACTGAAGTCAGAAATCGACCTGAAATCTCAATTTGAGTAACCACCCCCCCTGTCGTCAAAAAACAGAGTCAAAAACTGAAGTCAGAAAATTACCAAAAATCGACCTGAAATCTGAATGTGAGAACCACCCGGCCCTGTCGTGAAAAATCAGGGTCAAAAACTGAAGTCAGAAATCGACCTGAAATCTGAATTTGAGAAACCACCCCCCCTGTCGTCAAAAAACAGGGTCAAAAACTGAAGTCGGAAAATGACCAAAAAACAACCTGAAATCTGAATGTGAGAACCACCCGGCCCTGTCGTGAAAAATCAGGGTCAAAAACTGAAGTCAGAAATCGACCTGAAATCTGAATGTGAGAACCACCCGGCCCTGTCGTGAAAAATCAGGGTCAAAAACTGAAGTCAGAAATCGACCTGAAATCTGAATGTGAGAACCACCCGGCCCTGTCGTCAAAAAACAGGGTCAAAAACTGAAGTCCAAAATTTACCAAAAATAGAACTGAAATCTGTATTTGAGAACCACCCTGGCCCTGTCCTCAAAAATCGGGGTCAAAGACTGAAGTCAGAACCATTCTTTTAGATCTGTGTGATGTGATGGGTCCAGCCTTGGCAAGAAACACTCAAAGAAATCACGCTGTGTCAGTCTCACTGTGTCATTACTATGGGATGAAAGGTTGATATAGCCAACCGTGTAAACACTCCAGGGCAGCAGGCTGGTTTAATGGTTAGCACCTCTGACTCGGAGTGTCTTGATGACACCGGGATTTCTGGCACCCAGCACCTTCCAAAGGGAATTGGCTGATCAGTCAGGTATAGCTTAGCCAACCTTTAGACGTGTTGAGAGTTATAGTTGGTTTGTTGCATCTTTACATTATTACATTAAGCTTCTGTACACGGTGGCTGAACAGGCAGGGTTGAGAAACACCCCGGCCCTGTCGTGAAAAATCGGGGTCAAAAACTGAAGTCAGAAATCAACCTGAAATCTGAATTTGAGAAACCACCCCCCCTGTCGTCAAAAAACAGGGTCAAACACTGAAGTCAGAAAATGACCAAAAATCGACCTGAAATCTGAATGTGAGAACCACCCCGGCCCTGTCGTGAAATATCGGGGTCAAAAACTGAAGTCAGAAATCGACCTGAAATCTGAATTTGAGAAACCACCCCCCCGTCGTCAAAAAACAGGGTCAAAAACTGAAGTCAGAAAATTACCAAAAATCGACCTGAAATCTGAATGTGAGAACCACCCCGGCCCTGTCCTCAAAAATCGGGGTCAAAAACTGAAGTCAGAAATCGACCTGAAATCTGAATTTGAGTAACCACCCCCCCTGTCGTCAAAAAACAGGGTCAAAAACTGAAGTCAGAAATCGACCTGAAATCTGAGTTTGAGAAACCACCCCCCCTGTTGTGAAAAGTCGGGGTCAAAAACTGAAGTCAGAAATCGACCTGAAATCTGAATTTGAGAAACCACCCCCCCGTCGTCAAAAAACAGGGTCAAAAACTGAAGTCAGAAAATTACCAAAAATCGACCTGAAATCTGTATTTGAGAACCAACCCGGCCCTGTCCTCAAAAATCGGGTTGAAAAACTTAAGTCAGAAATCGACCTGAAATCTGAATTTGAGAACCACCCCCCCTGTCGTCAAAAAACAGGGTCAAAAACTGAAGTCAGAAATCGACCTGAAATCTGAATTTGAGTAACCCCCCCCCTGTCGTCAAAAAACAGGGTCAAAAACTGAAGTCAGAAAATTACCAAAAATCGACCAGAAATCTGTATTTGAGAACCACCCTGGCCCTGTCCTCAAAAATCGGGGTCAAAAACTGAAGTCAGAAATCGACCTGAAATCTCAATTTGAGAACCACCCCCCCCGTCGTCAAAAAACAGGGTCAAAAAGTGAAGTCAGAAAATTACCAAAAATCGACCTGAGATCTGTATTTGAGAACCTCCCCGGTCCTGTCGTGAAATACCGGGGTCAAAAACTGAAGTCAGAAATCGACCTGAAATCTGTATTTGAGAACCACCCCCCTGTCGTCAAAAAACAGGGTCAAAAACTGAAGTCAGAAATCGACCTGAAATCTGAATGTGAGAAACCACCCCCCCTGTCGTCAAAAAACAGGGTCAAAAACTGAAGTCAGAAAATTACCAAAAATCGACCTGAAATCTGTATTTGAGAACCACCCTGGCCCTGTCGTGAAATATCGGGGTCAAAAACTGAAGTCAGAAATCGACCTGAAATCTGAATTTGAGTAACCACCCCCCCTGTCGTCAAAAAATAGGGTCAAAAAGTGAAGTCAGAAAATTACCAAAAATCGACCTGAAATCTGAATTTGAGAACCACCCCCCCTGTCGTCAAAAAACAGGGTCAAAAACTGAAGTCAGAAAATTACCAAAAATCGACCTGAAATCTGTATTTGAGAACCACCCTGGCCCTGTCGTGAAATATCGGGGTCAAAAACTGAAGTCAGAAATCGACCTGAAATCTGAATTTGAGTAACCACCCCCCCTGTGGTCAAAAAATAGGGTCAAAAAGTGAAGTCAGAAAATTACCAAAAATCGACCTGAAATCTGAATTTGAGAACCACCCCCCCTGTCGTCAAAAAACAGGGTCAAAAACTGAAGTCAGAAAATTACCAAAAATCGACCTGAAATCTGTATTTGAGAACCACCCCGGCCCTGTCATCAAATATCGGGGTCAAAAACTGAAGTCAGAAATCGACCTGAAATCTGAATTTGAGTAACCACCCCCCCTGTCGTCAAAAAACAGGGTCAAAAACTGAAGTCAGAAATCGACCTGAAATCTGAATTTGAGAACCACCCCCGGCCCTGTCGGGAACAATCAGGGTCAAAAACTGAAGTCAGAAATCGACCTGAAATCTGAATTTGAGAAACCACCCCCCCTGTCGTCAAAAAACAGGGTCAAAAACTGAAGTCAGGAAATTACCAAAAATCAACCTGAAATCTGTATTTGAGAACCACCCCCCCTGTCCTCAAAAATCGGGGTCAAAAACTGAAGTCAGAAATCGACCTGAAATCTGAATGTGAGTAACCACCCCCCCTGTCGTCAAAAAACAGGGTCAAAAACTGAAGTCAGGAAATTACCAAAAATCGACCTGAAATCTGTATTTGAGAACCACCCCGGCCCTGTCCTCAAAAATCGGGGTCAAAAACTGAAGTCAGAAATCGACCTGAAATCTCAATTTGAGAACCACCCCGGCCCTGTCGTGAAAAATCCGGGTCAAAAACTCAAGTCTGAAATCGAACAAAATTCTACCTGAAATCTGAATTTGAGAACCACCCTGGCCCTCTCGTGAAATATTGGGGTCAAAAACTGAAGTCAGAAATCGACCTGAAATCTGAATTTGAGAACCACCCCCCTGTCCTCAAAAATCGGGGTCAAAAACTGAAGTCAGAAATCGACCTGAAATCTGAATTTGAGAACCACCTCGGCCTTCTCGTGAAAAATCGGGGTCAAAAACTGAAGTCAGAAAATTACAAAAAATCGACCTGAAATCTGTATTTGAGAACCACCCCGGCCCCGTCCTCAAAAATCGGGGTCAAAAACTGAAGTCAGAAATCGACCTGAAATCTGAATTTGAGAACCACCCCGGCCCTGTCGGGAACACTCTGGGTCAAAAACTGAAGTCAGAAATCAACCTGAAATCTGAATTTGAGAACCACCCCCATGTCCTCAAAAATCGGGGTCAAAAACTGAAGTCAGAAATCGACCTGAAATCTGAATTTGAGAACCACCTCGGCCTTCTCGTGAAAAATCGGGGTCAAAAACTGAAGTCAGAAAATTACAAAAAATCGACCTGAAATCTGTATTTGAGAACCACCCCGGCCCCGTCCTCAAAAATCGGGGTCAAAAACTGAAGTCAGAAATCGACCTGAAATCTGAATTTGAGAACCACCCCGGCCCTGTCGGGAACACTCTGGGTCAAAAACTGAAGTCAGAAATCGACCTGAAATCTGAATTTGAGAAACCACCCCCCCTGTCGTCAAAAAACAGGGTCAAAAACTGAAGTCAGAAAATTACCAAAAATCGACCTGAAATCTGTATTTGAGAACCACCCCGGCCCTGTCCTCAAAAATCGGGATCAAAAACTGAAGTCAGAAATCGACCTGAAATCTCAATTTGAGAACCACCCCGGCCCTGTCGTGAAAAACAGGTTAAAAAAGTGAAGTCAGAAAATTACCAAAAATCGACCTGAAATCTGTATTTGAGAACCACCCCGGCCCTGTCGTGAAAAATTAGGGTCAAAAACTGAAGTCAGAAATCGACCTGAAATCTGAATTTGAGAACCACCCCCCCCGTCGTCAAAAAACAGGGTCAAAAACTGAAGTCAGAAAATTACCAAAAATCGACCTGAAATCTGTATTTGAGAACCACCCCGGCCCCGTCCTCAAAAATCGGGGTCAAAAACTGAAGTCAGAAATCGACCTGAAATCTGAATTTGAGAACCACCTCGGCCCTCTCGTGAAAAATCGGGGTCAAAAACTGAAGTCAGAAATCGACCTGAAATCTGAATTTGAGAAACCACCCCATCCCCCCTGTCGTCAAAAAACAGGGTCAAAAACTGAAGTCAGAAAATTACCAAAAATCAACCTGAAATCTGTATTTGAGAACCACCCTGGCCCTGTCGTGAAAAATCGGGGTCAAAAACTGAAGTCAGAAATCGACCTGAAATCTGAATTTGAGAAACCACCCCATCCCCCCGTCGTCAAAAAACAGGGTCAAAAACTGAAGTCCGAAATTTACCAAAAATAGACCTGAAATCTGTATTTGAGACCACCCCCCCTGTCCTCAAAAATCGGGGTCAAAAACTGAAGTCAGAAATCGACCTGAAATCTGAATTTGAGTAACCACCCCCCCTGTCGTGAAAAATCGGGGTCAAAAACTGAAGTCAGAAATCAACCTGAAATCTGAATGTGAGTAACCACCCCCCCTGTGGTCAAAAAACAGAGTCAAAAACTGAAGTCAGAAAATTACCAAAAATCGACCTGAAATCTGTATTTGAGAACCACCCCGGCACTGTCGTGAAAAATCGGGGTCAAAAACTGAAGTCAGAAATCAACCTGAAATCTGAATGTGAGTAACCACCCCCCCTGTGGTCAAAAAACAGGGTCAAAAACTGAAGTCAGGAAATTACCAAAATTCGACCTGAAATCTGAATTTGAGAACCAACCCGGCACTGTCGTGAAAAATCGGGGTCAAAAACTGAAGTCAGAAATCAACCTGAAATCTGAATGTGAGTAACCACCCCCCCTGTGGTCAAAAAACAGGGTCAAAAACTGAAGTCAGGAAATTACCAAAATTCGACCTGAAATCTGAATTTGAGAACCAACCCGGCCCTATCGTGAAAAATCGGGGTCAAAAACTGAAGTCTGAAATTGACCTGAAATCTAAATTTGAGAACCACCCCCCGGCCCTGACGTGAAAAATCGGGGTCAAAAACTGAAGTCTGAAATCGACCTGAAATCTGAATTTGAGAACCATGCGCCCGCGGAACGAGGAGCCCCGCGAGGCGGGCAATGTTGTGAAAAATCGGGGTCAAAAACTGAAGTCAGAAACTGACCAAAAATCGCCCTAAAATCTGAATTTGATAACCACCCCTGCCCTGTTTCTGTGCAGTACTTATTTGTTCAAGTATATCTCATTTCCATCATATTATGATAACTTAAAGAAATGCACCAACCATATTGTTATTTGTTTTGCCCAGGGTTGCATTTGAACGAGGGTGCAAACACATGCTTTGATACACGGGGCAGGCGCTCTACCCATTGAGCTATCTGCTTGCGCTGCCTCAATGGGTTCATTTGGAGTTTTGCAACCATTTCAATTGTGCATAATTGTATTGTTAAATAATTATGGTGGAATGGGAAATGTTGGCAGTGGTCGGATTCAAACCCGGGTCTTAATGTGCCCTTTGACTCAAGGGTCAGGCGCTCTATCTATTTAGCTATCTGCTTGCCCTGCCTTAGGTTCCTCATTTGGTGGTTTGAAATAATTTCAGTTGTGCATAATTGTATTCATACATGACACTGGTGAAATTGGAAATGTTGCCAGAGGTTCAGAGGAATCAATCCAGCAATATCTGATGCGAGGGAGAGGTGCTCTATCCATTGAGCTTACTGGAGACCATTTCCTGAGGGGATTGTGTGGACTTTTGAATCTTCTGTAGTATTGCACAGTTAAAATGCGAAATGACTGTACTGGAAAAAGGAATACTTCAGATGGTCTGGGAGAGATAGGATAACAAGCTGATATTTAATCAACTCACCAAAGCTAGCTAATGTTGGCTGTCTGCAATAACAAGCTTCTGCAACAGATTGCATAGATAGTATCATATATATTCATGAGACATAGTTCTGAATAACACACTGATTCTACACATAACTGAAAGTTAGAATGGAGGTATGGAGAATGGATTAATAAACATTAATTTAGTATTTAGTGAATGGCTAGCTAGCAGCCAATGCAATATTGTCATGTTGGCTGATAGCTGGCTCTTGTCGTAAGATAGACCTAGCTAACATAACCACTACAGGTGGGAGATTGACCATATGGTGACCTGGTGTGCTGACAACAACCTAGAGCTTAATACTCCAAAGACAGTGGAAATGGTTGTGGATTTTAAGGAGGAATGCAGCCACACCCACCCCCCATCACTATCAGTGACTCCACTGTTTCCACTCTGGAGTCTTTCTGCTCCCTGGGGACCATCATCAGCCAGGACCTCAAATGGGAGCTGAACTTCGGCTCCCTCATCAAAAAGGGACAGCAGAGGATGTGCTTCCTGCAGCAGCTGAAGAAGTTTAACCTGCCAAAGACAATGATGGTGCACTTCTACACCGCCATCATTGAGCCCATCCTTACTTGCTCCATCACCGTCTGGTATACTGCTGCCACTGCCAAGAACAAGGGCAGGCTGCAGCGTATCACCTGCTCTGCAGTCTACCTAGGCGTTTTTAGTTGTTTTTAGCTGCGTTCTCAGTAGATACATACAAGTATCTAGGAACAGTGTTTGACTCTCTGAAGTTTGGTGAAAACACAGAGTCAAACGTGGATGTATATAAGTATTAGGGCTGGCAAAGTTAGCATGTTAATAACGCATTAACACACATTCCCTTTAACGCCACTATTTATTTTTGACGCGCAATTAATGCACGCGCATTCTATTATCACGACCCTCTGCCCACCCCATAATTTGTCAAATCAGGAAGCAATGCAGCAGTAATGTTGTTGTTAGCAGGCAGACACAAACTTCCTCGAGCAGAAATGGATAAAGAATAGGGTCTTTTTAATGGCAAGTTGAGCCTCAAAGCCCCGCTAGATGGTTCTCTAGACAAGACAAAAGTTATTTGTATTTACTGTCGATATGAACGGAGTTACCACCGGAGTACGTCAAGTCTAAAATACCACTTGCTGGCCAAGCACACAGCTGATGCAGAGAGCCCCAGGTTGTGAAAAATATCTTTAAGTGATATGTGATATGTTATTTTTATCTCCTACTGCAGACTCAATGACTTACTTCGAAATGTTACATTCAGGTAAGGGTTGAGATACAGATACAATCAAGCTGGCAAGTACAACGTGGTGGACTTAAATTAATCTGCAACACATAAATATCGTCACAAAATAATGACACATTTAATTTGGGGATACTCTTAAACATAACAAGAGAAAATGTAGCACTTTTAAAAGAAAAGCATACTGATTTAAGCATGCTTTTAGCGGAGCTTATTAGGAACAACCTACCATTGGGACAGGATACAGCAGACTGGCAACAGCACAAGGGGCGCACCCCTCAAGTCTGCAGGGGCCCCATTTGAGTGCGCTCATGAAACACAAAATACCAGTCCCAGTGGAAAACTAGGAAAACATAAAACACAGTATTGACAAAATAAAGACAATTAGTGTCAAATGACAGTATGTTAAGATAAGTGATGGCAAGTGGAATCATTCACACTGCTACATTGACAACAAAGACTTCATCGGATGCAGAAGCTGAACTCTTTTAGTGTCTCTGAGATTATTTAGCTTTTAACCTTTTCTTTTATTGAAAGTCTTTTAACCTTTTATTTTACCTGCTGGTTTAGTGGGTTGTCTGGGAAGGACAAGAACAGTATGAATGATATTGTTAAAGCCTGCTCCAAGATTGCTCGAGTCCAGCTAAATGACTAAATGAGTTTCCTCTGGAAGAAACGTGTGCTCCAGAAAGTCAAAAGCATCATAGTCACTCGGACCACATTCTGTCATCTCAATTCTCTTTAATGCCCGCAGGGAGGCACAATCTTGCCCCACCTAGGGGAACAAACAGATACTCCATTATCCCTTCCGCTTTCAGGCTGCTAAATGCTGACAGCAGTAATTGACGTTTGGAATGTTCCCGTAAACTTGTGTTATGTTTTAAACTGTTCTGAGCAACCTGTGTGTCTGCAGCCATGCTCTGGTTCACAATCCTTGACCTGTTGTCACTGACACGTTGTTGTTTATGTTGTTTTCTGAATGCTGCTGAGATTGTTTTGTTTTTATGTGACTCTGTAGGCTGTAAAACTGAATTGCCCTCTGGGATAAATAAAGTTGTCTCAAACTCAAACTGCAGAGAGGGAGGACCTGTACACCACCAGGGCCCTGAGGCGTGCAGGTAAGATCGTGGCTGACCCCTCTCAACCCAGACACAGCCTTTATGACTTGCATCCTCACTTAACATCGCATTAATGTTAAGTCTTGAATTCAGATTTATGTGGCCCATTAACACACACTGGACTACACACTGTATGTTTCCATGCACTGTTTTTAATTGTATAAACATTTGCATCATCATCTTGCACAGACCTGCATATCTTACAGCTCTTTAATAACACCTGGTGTACATATTTTGTATCATATTGCTTTTTTATATCTTATTCTTATAGTCAATTTTGCTTATTCTACTTGAGTTCACTGACAGCAGGAGTACTACTGTTAAATAGCCTTTCACTTATTTTCTTTCTACTTGTGTTTATTGTCCTGCACCTAAACACAAAGTCCAATTCCTTGTATGTGTAAACCTACTTGGCAATAAACTTGATTCTGATTCTGAGGCGCACTTACAACCACACTTATCAAGCACAGACTCAAATGGCCGGTATATCCAAAAGCAAACTAACAAATTGCATGGATGTTGGTTCCATTTGAGGCTTTGAAATTACAAGAGTTGAATTCAGAGGCAAAAAGTTAAGACACATAATTTCAATGCAAAAAATAATATAATAATAATCAGTGCTAGAAATGAAAAGGCCATAAAAAGTCAATAAGCAACAGCACATTTTAATTTGCAATATAAAACACAATTACAAAACCCTGCCTCTACATTTGAAAATGACTTTTTGTTAATAAGTGCACTTTGTTGCCACATACTGTATTTACATGAGTGTTCAAGCTTGTGCTCACATGCACAATAACTGCGTTCCACCACTAGGGGGCAGCAGGCCTTTATGTTTGAACGAGGCTCAGACGCAGCTGCTGGGTCAGACAGAGCCTGGCTGAATGAAAGTCTCTGTTACCACACATTCCTTCTTCTTAAGGGCGGAGAAGTAAATGCAGGAACTGTGGTGAGGAAGGAAATCTTAAATAAACATCCCTGCTCGTACCTTTGCTGGCACACCACTTTAAAGAAAACTCCACTCTGTGCTGCACACACAGAATGCCTGGTGGAAAATGTTTTCTTTGCATATATTATAGCCTCAAGAATGTGCCTTGCTGAGCTTAAGCAACTGTAGAAATGTCTGTGTTCTCTTCTTAACCTATTAACAGACAAGTTAAAGTAAGTAATAATTGACAAATAAGTATGTGTGTGTGCTCAGCAGGAGGTCGGCAGCATCGACCAGGTGACAGTGACACCTAACCGCTGCAGATAACAAACCAAGGAGGCTCTGTCAGTTCACAGATCTGCTCTGTAAAGGAGAACCTCCTGGCACCTGTTCAAGTTGGTGTTATAACTCTGCAATTACACTACTTCATGTTGTTAAATAAGACTTGGATAAATGCAAAGGCTTGGAGTGCAGGAGTTTCAGTTCAACGCAAACAACATTGAATTTATCCAGGAAAATCTGCTTAAATATAGCTAAAAAAGCCTTCCTTAAAAGCAGGAAATTGTCAAGAGAAACCCTGGTTACCTTTCTATTTTTAAAATGTTTTCTGCAAGCCGATGCTTCATATAAAGGTAGCGTCAGACGACAGCAGCTTTGCAGCAGCATCCCCAGCTGGGGTCAGCTAAAGTCTCTCTCAATAGTGTCCATCAGCTCTTCTTCTGATCCATCGTACAGGATGACTGGCATGGTGAGAGAAGAGCTGTGGCAGCTGCCAAACGTTCTGGGGAAAGGAGAAACAAGGTAACAGAAAACAGGAAGTATAAGTGATTTTATGTTTTAAGTAAGTTTTGAATAAATTAACCCACAACCACACCAAAAAAAATATTATTGCTTTACTGACAATACATTTGACATTGGAAAACATTTATTTTTGTGCTTAAGGCATGTTATGAAAATATGTAGCATACTCTTAGCTGCTTCCGGTTTCACACTCTACTCCTACAAGGCAGCAACAAGGCACACTTGTTTGTTTCTGGCCTGCTTGCAGACGTCTGACTAATCTGATCTGCCCTGAGAATAATGGGCTGGTATTTCGATCTCTCAAAAGAGAATTGGATCTGGCTCTCCTCGGGCTTTTACTACTCCACTGAGCTCGGAAATCAAATATTTATGAGTGTTGTTTACTTACGATTGTTGTCCTGATGTGGGGACAGCTTCCAACAGAGCCCCTCTTGTCAAAAAGCCCTGAGAAGATGACCGGGGACATAAACCAGAGCAAAAAGAAACACTGTTAAAAACTGGCAGATAATTCTTGTCTTGTGCAAATATAATCATTGAATAAAAGAAATATAAATGAGCTTACATTTTGCTGATTTGGGGACGCAGGTGTGTGTTTTTTAAAGTTTATGAAAGCATTATTGCTCCTCTTGTTTACGTCTCTCGATCCACCGTGTGAGCAACGTGGCCCCTCGTCTGTTCCTGACGCGCGTGGCCGAGGAGCTGAGCTGAACTCCTCTTCATCATCCTGACTAAAGTTACACAGTCCGTATGTTTTGGACCGGATGACAGCCTTCTTGGGAGGGTTTTTCTTCACAGACGCTCTGTCCCGCTCCTCGTACTCCGCAAGAACTGTGTCCAGCTCTGCATCGATGTCATCGTCCTCCCTGGAAAAGTCAGAGTCGTGCCCCTCGCTGTGGCTGTCCGGTTGCGCACGGTTGCGCGCGTTGCGCAAAATTGCATGGATTTTGAGAGGCTTGAAGGGACGGCTGTCCTGTTTGGGTGAAGTGCCGGCTGTTTTGATCACGTTTACCTCGCTGACACACGCAGGTGCAACTCTCTTGCCTCGGCTTGTCCCGCTGCCCATATCCGTACTTTTAAAACCTAAATGTTAAATCCCATTTCCAAATGTCCTCCTTGCACACCGGCGTTTCTTCCTTTCTTCCAGAGTTGAACATTAACCAACAAAGACCAGATCGTTGGCAGTCTTTAATGTCACTTTTAAATTAGTTTTACGCGTGTAGGACAGTTCTTTGACTAAAGTCCAGCTCCAAATACCAACTTTCTAAAAATCTGCAGACGCACCGATGAAGTTAGACCAAACTGCAGACCCGCTGCTTGTTTTCACATTCGTTTGACTGCACATCAGGATGAGGATCAGTTACATAACACCAGTTTGGCTCAGGACCCCTGGGAGAAAACTCCGCCTTCTTATAGAGGCAAACACACTCCCTTCATGTTTCCATTAATCCTTATGTGCAAAAAAACCCCGTATACTTTTTAAACTCAATCTCTGCTGACTTTTCTGTATTTGTCACAGTATTTAAACACTTTATTATCAAAAAAGAAACTACTTCTTCACATACATGTAAAGTAACTCCCTTGATGACACAGAGATTACATAAGGACTTGGACAGTATGACCATGAAAAGCCTAACAGGGCCAATTACCTTGATTTATCTGTAGCACATCAGCCGCCTTTTGCTAGTCTGTGTTCAGCTAATAGATTTTATTGAGGCAAGTGAGGTCAGGAGTGAGTGAGTCCCTGTCTGCCTGCGGGCCTCGGAGGCCCCCAACACAGCCAGCCCCTCCACTGACTGATTAGGACTCGAGCAGCGGGCCAGAAGAGAGAAAGGGCATTCCTTTCCAACAGCTTGGGCTTCCCAGAGATTCCTCACTAAGCTTTTGTTTGGTCCACTTGCACATACAAAAGACCCAGCGGGAGCATCTCCCTGCCAGAGCTGTCGGACAAGAACCCAGAGTTCAGCCGAGTAAAGAAGTTGTTTGCTATCTTTCATTAAGAGCCTCGTTTTCTCTCCTTTTTCTTTTTTTGCTTGTGTGTGCTCATATGTGTGTGTGCCAGACAGCTGTGCAACCTGTTCTCTCTGGAGGATGACCAAGTCAAAGACACCTGCTGTTTAAGCAACTGGCATTTTCCAAACTGTGAACGTGACAGAGGAGAGAAGAAGTCAGCCTGCAGGTCCCAGATGTCCACAGGAGGAAATTCCTTCTTTACTTCTTTATTTTTTAGGGAACATATTTAAAATGTTTGGGAAAGATAAACAAGAGTGCTTCACTGAAATGTTACTAAGTAGGATGTTTAAGCTGAAAATGTTAAAAAGTAGCACTATGCAACATCCTGATTCTCCTGTGTTTCTCTGTTTTAGGGTTTTTGAAGATGTGATGGTCTTCTCAGAGAATGCCTGACAGGGAAAAGAGCTTCAGACTAAATCTGGAACATTCTTGTGATTGTGCAACAAATGTATACTGTATGTCTTTCCTCTGCAAAAGCCCTATCAGTCATTAAAAACGACTTTACTGAAAGAAGAAGTCCTCTTTTAAGATAGGGCCCAAAAGTACACAAACAAGCTTTTCATACAGTCGTGTTTGTGTTGTTTTTCTGCGACCTCCATTTCTGCTGTTCTCCTGCCTGCACCAGTGTATCATTAAAAAAAGTCAGGCGGCCACATCTGGAGAAAAACTCAACAGCTTCCAGACAAGGGGGGGAGGATCCACCGCAAGACGGAGGCCAAGGCCCAGCTCGCTGCATAGCTGTGGCTTCTCTGACTTCACCGAGATCCAACAATATTCCTCCTGCGACATGGAGACTTACAAGTCGAGAAGGAAACTCTTCTTTTGAATTCTACATCTCTCTGTGTATCAAATCCTCTTAAAAAATATGTGAAACGAAATGATTTCCAGACATCTGAAGATCATTGAGCTGCCTGTGCACTCAAAGGACCTTTGTTCCCTTCCAACAGCAGGAGAGCATGTGTGAGAAGTTTTAATTACTATGACTCAACTGCTCCATTTGAAGGGCAACAAACATCACTATTGTTGTCATGTTTGAGGCAAAGAAACGTTTGTGCCATATGTCTGGCGCAAGCAAAACTCTAGAGAGTATTTAACAAGCCAGCTGCCTGCTGATAGGCATTCCAGTAAAACTGTCTGGGCCTCTGAGTCCACCAGGTACATAAACATGGACATGACAGGGTGAAGAGGAGCTACACAACAAGATGTACACACACTGCTTCCTGTTGTGCTGTTATTCTGAGGCTTTCCTGTTTGTTATAGCATTTAAAAGTTATCATTAGGCTTCACTCAGACAAAACTCAAGACTGGAAAACACAAAGACAGATTCACAATTTTAGAAGGAATCTATATTTATTGTCCCACAAAATTAAATATTCTTACATAACATTTATCTTAAGAACACAAGTCAGCCGTATTCCTTCTCTTTACAGTATTTTAAATGTACATAATCAGTCCAAAAGAGACATGTTGTCCAATAAGACACTCAAGACAGGAGATCCATCGCGAAGCAGCTCACACGTAATCAACTGAACAGATGAGCAAAGCTTCAACAGAGTTATATTGTAACTCTGACATGGTGACATAAGGTTGTCATGGTAACAGTCAACGCAGCCGAGAGGAGCTCAACTATAGTAACGAGAACCAGGAGCAGCCCTGTTTGTCTTTCAGCTATCCCTCTTAATCTGCTCCATTACTAAATGTAAATGAAGGCTCCTGCTGGTGTGTTGACGTTGAAAGTGCGTCACCATGATGAACTCTTGACCTCTGGAAAAGGTCTGTGGGAAATCTTTTCACTGCTCACCTCAAACCTGACGTACCTAGTGTATTTCTCTTTGACAGTTTGCTGTAAAAGATGAGGCGGCAGCCTTTGTAAAGATCTCATGATTTGGTTCATTTTACAAAAGCAGCACATGTAAAAGGAGTGGTACGGTTGTAACCAGTAGATGGAGCCAGCATTCAACAAAAGCACTACTGAATCCTGACAGTGACTGAAGGGTCATTGCACAGGGCAACTGTAGCTCACACTTTGTTCCTCAGGTTTAACGTGCAGGCCATGTTCTGCAAAGCAGGAAACATTTCAACTGTAAAAAAAAAAGTCAAAATATAGTATTTCTCAGTATTCTGAATACTAAAAATACACAGTGTACAGTATGTAAAATAATAATCTGAATTGTTGTGGTCAAAATAATTCATTACAACAATGAACTATAAGAAAGAATATGTTAACCATTAAAAGCCAAAGAGGACTGGCAATCAAGGGAAGACAAACACAAAAGCACACATTTTAGGAAAGAAAGATGCAACTTTTGCTCGATGACATTATGACCAAAACTGGCATCTACAGTGACAGTAACAGAGGTAAGAAGGAATCATAAAGCGACCTGCCTCAGTCTGTTGTACAGCAAAAGCAAAAGTTCTAGTTTTAATTAAAATTTCCATCGTGGAAATTAGCCACGATAAAGTACTGATCACGATGTAACAAAGGAGACAGAGACTGTATTAAATGAGCAAAGGTGTGTGCTATTAAAATTGCAAAAGGGAGATTGGTATATTTTCTCTTGCAAGTTACTAATTTTCACTTTAAAGTGGTCATCTCCAACATCTCAGTTCCGTTCTCTTTGGTGGCACCCATGGCGATAAAGGAGCACTCTTCCCAGATATCCAGACAGTGTTGCGTGTGTGACGTTCACGGTTGGCTCCGGTTTTAACTCTTGATATTCCTCACCAACGGTCGCTTTCCTTTTTAGACTGTTTGCCTTCATCTGAGCGTCGAAATTTGTTTCTTTTTCTTTGGATTTTCACTTATTTTTGAAGTTGTATCTGTAGTCATTGATCTTTTCTTTGTTTGTTCAGCCATAGTAGATTACTGTTTACTCGCTAACACTTGCAGAGACCGGAAAAGCAGCCGCTTAGCTCTGCCTATCATCTCCGGCAGACCAACCACTGCTGGGTGATGGAAAACACGTCGCTAACTGGGCGCTGCTTGTGATTTTTTCGTCAAGACACCCAATCCATAATACTGCAAATGCAAAGGCTTTCATGAGTGGGCCATAGGCTCAATCACCATTGTGTTACCTCATTTGGCGATAGATAGTGACTTAACAGACATTTATTTAAATGAAAATCTTCCAGATTATTACTTTAAAGGCGTCACTATAAACCTGCAATAGATATATTTTTGGCCACTTGGGGGCAGCAGAGTCAATCATCACGTTTAAAGTTGATTAACTTGTTAGCCATCAGTTTCTTCTACACACATCTTGCAGTTATGCAGCAACATTGGCGTTCATTTAGAGTTGTGTTTCTGACCATCTGACAGTGTTAATACAATATTATCTCTCTTTAACACTGTCTATCAAGTCCTGAGGAAGATATCCGATTCTTCAGCGGCTGAACGCTCTGATGTTTAACTAGCTAGCAGCAAAGTTTTATCTGTCTCCTGTTTGATGTTGAGCAGGTCGTGTTCACGGGGCTGTAAGAGCATTTTAAAAGAAACAAAAACAGAGAAAAGCTAAAATAACAAATAGCTGGTACTTGCTATAAATACACCTATACAGAGGCAATTACTTTCATGTGTCATCCCTGTTAAGTATTGGATTTGTTTGAAGTGTTCAGTTATCTTTTCCTGTTTTATTCATTCACCCGTCCCTCTCGTGTATGTTGCTTTACCTCCTGTCTTTGTGTGTTTCCCGCTCGTATGATTGTGTGCCCGCCCTTTTTGTTTTCACCTGTTCCTTGATTAGTCTCACCTGTGCCTGATTGCCCTCACCTTCCCAGTGAATTCCCCACTTCCCCACACCTTGTCATGCTCATGTGTTGGCTGTTGCTCTTTTTACTGGGAGGTCTTCTCGTCCCAGCCTGTGGTCACTACATGCTGTGACCCACTTTTCTGTCAAAGGGCCATGTAATCAACAGAAAACAATTACTGCCTCTCTCAGGCGCTCAAAGCACTCGATACCAGCATCTGCTCACTTCCTAATTACCTACCAGGTAAGAAGCTTCATTTGGAGAGGAACTCGCAGCAATCAATCCTTGCATTATACTTGGCTTGTTTGTCAGCATCCTAATGTGTGAGATTGGAGGTGTCCGGTCTGTTCAGGGCAATTCTATTTAATCAACTTCTCCTTCACTTATATGGCGTTATAATTCTCTCTTTCAGGCTCATTTTACCTGTTTGCTCTCAGGCTGGTGCTAACATAGTTCTGCTTTCTCAACACATTGTTTTAAAAAACCATTTGTTTAGTGCTGTTTCTTAAACATTTTCCCTAACATTTTAAGATACATCCTCAGACAGCATGTCAAAAAGAGACGGTTGATTGTTAACAAGGAGTCCTTCAAACCTTGAAGTGTGGATATGAAGAATTAAAGGGGTAAAATATCGCCACTGAGAGCCGTATAAGGGTTGTAAAAAATTGTGACTTTAGCTGAGGGAGAGATAGACATACACACATGGTCGTAATACTATATTCTAGCATTGTGGATGAGTGATTGTAATTTATCTTGATGAAAAATTTCCTGAGAATCATTAACTTCCACTTCTCATGTTTAAGGCAAATTACAAGTACTTGACTTTTATAACTACGACGATTTTAATTAGGAGTAGTGGTTGGTGAATGTATGGGCTATTTTTGGCTGACCGCCAGGGTCAGCCATGTACACGGGTCTGTATGTGACTGACTGAGTAACTGAGTGAGTGAGTGAGTGACGGCACTTTCAGAGCCATAGAGAGAGAGTTGCCACAACCCAATGGTGGATCATGGAGCATATTGGACCTCCAATGACGCGACTCTCTGTCTATATGGCTCTGGATACTTTGTTCGGGGAGTTGGTGGGGCTGCTTCTCCGCTGCTCGTCTGCTGTCCTCACCCACCTGCTTTCAAACACGTCATTGGGCCTCATGAGGACAGTCCTTGTAACACATAGCCCACTATAGCCCGCATTGCACCTGATGCGGTCAGCCACATACTAGGTTTGCAACTAGTCTTGTTGGGCTACTTACGCATTCAGATGGTCCGCAATAGTCTGCCATGCGTTTTCTTGTTTTCTTGTAGCAGCGGCGTTTTCTTTTTGTTACATATTCTGCGTTCTTAAACTTCCATTCTCTTAGCCTGATGGATGTGAAGTATGCTGCACGCACCTTCTCCATTTCAGCATCAGTAAATCTGTGATCGGCCCCGTGGTCTTTTGAAGGAAACCGCGAACATGCATTTATGAGAATTACTTACACCTGGCTTGACCTAGCTGAATCTGTTCAGCCTGGCTTTTCCTATGCTAAACGGATTACACCAGGATGCACTAACTAGGCGAGGTCAATCCTTGCTTTTTCTCTTATCCTGGATTTTTGAATTCTGCTTTTGTGAAATAGCCCCCTGAAACATCAGAATTTCCAAAACAAATCTGTTTTATTTCAGTGTTCATAGCTAAGAGATTTCTCCTTATGGGTTGCATAGTAAAGTGCAATCAAAAACAAGCTTTTACTAACTGATGACAGTGCTCAGTGCTGATTATCTCAAGTATACTTGTAACTGCTTAGATCATTAATATATAAAGCAAGCAATTCCCCAATAAATGGCGACTGGCTGCATGCGATGCTATGCTTCCAAGATACTTTTTCAGAGATAACAAAAACAGAACAGCACCTCAAACTGTTGTTGTCGGTGATTTCCTGTCCTTTACTCTTTCAGAACAACACAGAGAATATGAAACTTGGCCTGATTCCCTCCTTGGGTATTTCTGTTTCATTCTGAAGGCAGAGCTGAAGAACAGAGTGTTGGGAAGAGGAAGCAACTCCAGTTTGATGCTGTCCATGGTGCTGACAGGCCACAGATTGCAATGAGTGGAAAGTTGCACTTAAACCATTTCATTGATAAAGTCTTGGGGCAAAAGGATGCAGACCTTTTAAAGCAGCTTTGCTAGGTGCAACACAACCTTTCTTTTTAGCGTATCTGTAATAACACAACCTTCACAGGTGGCTGAACTGTAAATAACACACGTTTGGTTTTGTTGCACAGTTGCCAGACAACAGAGCCTGTGGCGGGTTGTAGAAAGATCGATTTTCAGTGTATTTCTCTCCCACAAAAACAAGAATGAATGCACTGCACAACATACAAAACCGACTGTGTTAACTGTGTATGTGAAAGCTTGTAGCTGGCCTCGAGCAAGCCAAAAAAGAAGCAAGAAAAAGTATAGGCTGCTGTTGAATATAGTGCCAAGCATGAGCACACCCTCTTATTCATGTCATATAATGGGACTGTGGATGGCTGGCATCATTATCGGCCCTGTCTGTGCCAGTCTAAAAATATGGTTCAGGACTCCAACAGTATGTGGCATTTATCTAACTGAGGGGAACAGGAGAGGGGTTTGGATCACAAGCTGTTTCCCTGACAGTCCAGAGCCAACGTGACAGAGAGGCCGGGCGAGGAGGAGAGAGCCAGACTCAAGTAGAAACAGGAGCAGGAGGGAGTTGTGAGTGTGAGGGAGGTGGTGGAGGCAGCTCAGCTCCATTATCAGGTAGATTTTACATATCCCTGCAAGGGCCACCTGCAAAGACGCGTCTGCAGCATATTTCTTCAAACGGTGGTACGTTTTCTGTTAATGCAACATTATGTTACATAAACAGCCTTCCGCCACTTAATTTTATAACCCTTGAAGGTATTATCCCAACAAAGTATACTGCAAATTAAAAGCACACTCAGCTCAGGTGAAAGTGGAAGTAAATTAAATTTCAAGCCAGAGAAGTAAGAGAAGAATTATAAAGCAGCATCCATATTTAAATATATATTTTAGTTTAAAGGCCCTGAAAGCATATTTCTTAGCCAACCTCTCACTCTGAGCGACATGTTCCTTCACAAAACTGAGCAGTTGTTTTTACAAGAGATTCACCACTTCTGCGTTTATAACTGAGGTCTTCTAACTTGTTTGAAGAAGTTTGCCACAATTTAATAGAACATGTGGCAGTTTTGGGGGTTGTTTTGTTGTCCATGTTACCAGGCCAATGTCAACCACAAGTGAATAAACCAAACAAACAATAGCCGCCACGAACGGAGAAACAGATTTTTGTTATGATGATGATGCTAAGTCATAGCATAGCAACCAGGGCCGGCTCAAGGCATAGGCGATGTCGGCGGTCGCCTAGAGCGCCACGTTCTGGGGGATGCTGGCTTGAGCCTCAAACATTTTTCATGAAGCCCCGATGTTAAATTCAAGCCCACTGCAAGACTGACTCCTTCACTCCCAACCTATCTCTCCGCTCCACTCGCATTAACCGTCACTCCGCTGCTCTCTCTCTTTCTAACTTCCTCGACCACTCACTCAGCGCGCCCTTCCTGACACAAGTTACAAGAGAGGAGGGATGCGTTCAGGTCCAGTTAGAAAAACTCAAATTCGATCTTTTAATAAAGGGGAGGGTAAGAGGTTTTGTCGTACATGTAATGTACGTTCTGTTGTTTAATTAACTCGCCCTACTCGACTAATCCCACATGTGATACAGACAGGCAGACAGACAGACAGCATAGAATAGGAGGGGAAGAGAGACAGCATCATGTGATGGAAAGAGAGAGCGAGGAAAGAGATAGAGGAACTCTGTCTTAAAGAGTTTATTGCGAGTGTCTATGAATAAAAAAAGACCCTTTTAATATCACAGTAAACTAATGGTAACTTGGGAATTTCACATTTTTTCCAAGTCTAGTCAATAAATGTTAAATGATAGCAGCCGAGGTGCACATTTTTACATTTTCAATGATTACTTTGAATGTAAAAAAGAGGGTATAAAATTGCATCAAAACAGAGCTTATTATAAAATACATTCCTGTATCAATCTTTATCGCAATATCAACTCTAATAATCAGGTCTCTTCTGGATAACTGTGTCGCACACTGGCATGCAAAATAAAAAAAAATATTCTTTTTGGAGTCCCCCATTTGCAGTGGGGGGCGCCAAATTCTAAACTCGCCTAGGGTCCCAAAATGGCCAGAGCCGGCCCTGATGGCAACTATTAAAAGGCATCGCAGTTGTTTGTGGCTGTTTTTCAGTCTCTCTAAAAGCAAAAATATAAGAACAAAAGTGTTGGTATGATTAAACATAGTATACGCCTGCTTATATGTAGGCGGCTTCAACTGTCAGCTAACTACAGGGCATATCATTAGCTTACTCTCACTAGTTAATTTAAGTGGGACATGTGCATGTGCAGCTCCAGCCTCAACCTTTTAACTCAACATCATTTAGCCATAAAGCTCCAATTCAGATCCTTTAAAAGAGTTTTTATGTTAAAACTAGCTTTAAACTAGCTAACTTACTAGCTTTAAAGAGGCAGGATTAATACTGAATTATATCAAAACATACTTCAACGTTTGAGAGATCTTAGCCTTGACTTCTTATCTCCTTGTTGATCAGGGTATTTACAAGGACCTCAGCGAGAGAACCCCATTTCCCCTCTTGATCACTTCCCTGGAACAAAAACAAAAAGCAATCCCCACACAGTTTTATGACATTGTTAACATCACACATAAACCTTTACTATCAGGTAGCAGCATGTGGCTGCGTCGAGGTAATTCCTTGTTTAGAGTGACGTATCCTCTGTTGTCTCTGCAGCGTGCCTTGCTTACAGATCAGACTCCGGGGAGGGAATCTACTCGAGTGTGATTAGAGCAGCAGTATTGGCTAAATGTTTGCCCTAATTAACATGCAGTTAAACAGGGAAAACCTTATTATCATTTGCAGCATCCATAAGCACTGATATATTTTCTTTACATTTCTAACTCACTAATAAGATCTTTATTAATTTTTATTATCTGTTTATGTTATGTAATATGTAGTATGTCATTAGCTCTTAAACATGTACAGACTAACGCGGGTAGTTGCGTTAATAAGATATTGATTAACTTAATTGACCTCTTGTTTGACTCGTATTGGTTTCTGCAAGTGCTAATTATAATACTGGAACTTTTACGTTAAGTTAAGTTTTAAGTTACAAATATGCATTCTTTTTTTTTGTATTTTGAACCCTAAAACATTTTAAATATTTCACCAGACTAATGTTGGCCCCAAATTAAGGGATACATTTTGGGTCTGATTTAGCCCGTAGGTTAAGAAGGTAAAAGTAGATATATTACAACTTAAAATACATACAAGTACATTTCCTGCATAGTGCTGCTTAAGTGCTGTAGATTAATTTAAGTATTATCAGCAAAATGTAATTGAAGGCGTGGTTCTGTGTGTTTAAAAAAAAAAAAGTCTATGCTTTTATTTTGAAGGACATGGGTTTCCTGTGACGTGCGTGCAGTAGTAGTGTAGTTTAGTCACATTCCATGTATTCACTAATTGGATAATCCCAGCTTACTTACTTCTTCTTTTCCTCCAATGCACTGCCACCTGCTGGTCATCTTGGTTGACTATTATACCATTGTTGACATACTGTGATGTTTCGTTGGGTCTCAGGTCCAAACTGCACAATCTTTCGTTAAATAAATTTGAGTGGATGAAAAATGTCAGAAATTTCGGTCGCGCTTCGTCATTCAGGACGTGGTGGTGGGTCCTGAGGCTCGACCAGTGAAGAACCACTGCTTTAACATACTAATTTGGAGAGAGTGGACGCACTTGTGCACGCCATTTCTTTTACAAACACATCAATAATGATATATATTTGAAGTAAAGTTTCAATTATTTTACTTACTGTAGTTGCTACCTGTCTTTGCAATGTTTATATTTTATAAGATTATCATGTAGTATCAAAATATGTTTGCAGTAAATGGAGCGACGACTGCGAGCTAGTTCAGGCAGGCAACTCAAGCTGCATGCGTCATTCTCCACAGTCACCTGAGATACACTTCCTCCCAATTTGGCGGGAAGACCTGCTTATAGATTCCAGACAAATTTGGAACGATGTTAGAGAGCTGCTTTGATGGAGATGGGTTGAATTTGTAGCTGAGATGATAAGAAGTCGCAGAAGTTACCGATGGAGCATAGCATTGCGCCGGAAAGGGGGAGGAGATTAGCGCATGACCCAGGTTTTGTGTTCCCATCAATGCCGAGCTGGGGCGATTATTACCCGGGTCTACTGCAGAGTCATTTGACCCGGGTCTGAATGCTGATTGTAGCCTTTCCCACTAAGCAAAAAAGCCGGGTGTTAGCCTTGACTTGGTCTTGATAATAACACTGCCACAACCTGATTTAGTGATGCCACACTGAACACCAAACCCTAACTGCTGTACTGAAGCAGAAGGCCGCGCTCTGTGTGGAATAGAGTTACCCATTCTTGACAAATTACACCTGGTAAGCAAGTCTGAAACACGTTACCTCAGTGTTTGTAAGATTTATGAGCACGTCTGCATCCGCATCTAATTCAGTTGGATCTGGCAGACACGGCAGAACGTCCGTGATGGGTGGGGGGGGAGGGAAGGAGATTTCCTCGACAGTTTTTTGTGAAGACGTATGCACTTCCCCATCATTCAAGAGAGGTTGTAAAAGTTAACAACCTCCGCATATGAAAGGAAAGCGGTAAACATACTCTGACATATGGCAGGTTATGCTGATCAAAGCCTCACAATGGGGTTTAGATGAGGGGCAAGCGGGAAGAGGTTGAGATTTCAGCGTTTCTTCACTTTATTGCCTTTTTGTTATGAGAAAATCTGGAGGAAAGCTTGTAATGTCACATGAATAATACTGTTTGGATCATGAAATATGGTGTATCGCATAAAGATGTTTGTGTGATTTTACAAAAAAGTTCCATTGTGAAAACTCTGTCAGAGCCTTGCAACCTTTAGCAATGCTCAACCATTCATGCCATTTTTTTCCCCTCCCAATTTAAAGAAGCAAGTAAAGCTAACTATTGCCCATATGAAGGGATTCAGCTCTCTGCCCGTCTTACACAGAGCTCCACGTTGTTGTTCTTCTTGTGTTATCAGAGCTCAGCGGACTGGGCTGAATAATTCAATGCTCCCAGCAGCACCTCTCTGTCTTTTTCTCACTCTCTCTTTGCACCGACCTAGTTTGCAACAGCAGTTTACAGGTTGGGCTGGAGACTCGCAGACGTTGCTATCAATCCGGTCCTGGAAACAGATCCTCTGTACACAAGATAAGCTTTTGTCAGACTTGGAAATTAAAGTCTGAATGTATTATTAGATTGAATTGAATGTGTCATATCTGTAGCTACCTAACAACATTTTTGATGTATGTGCTCTGCCCCTCAGAGTTGATTTAAAAACGGCATACACAGCAGCTCAAGTCCAGAAGTCAAACAGGGTTTAGGACTAAACTTTGGGCTCCATCCAGAGGCTCAGTGTTAGTTCAACCACCTGCCAGGCTGACAAGTCGAGATGTTACGCCTGTTAAACAGACCACCAACATCCAAAGGCTCAGCTCTCAGTGACAGGCCTGATGCTGCTCAGAGCTCTCCTTTGACCTGCCAAGACTGTTGAGCGCAAACGAGCTTAAATCGCAGCATGAAACACAGGCTGTCGGCACTCATCTGTGAGTGGGTGTCTGCTCGCCACAAGCTCCCAAAATCAAGGGTTGTTGAGAGGTGACAGTACGGATCTGTCACGCAAAATCAATGTTTTGGAACGCAGCGTTTTTGTAAATGTATGTATTTCATCGTTCTTTCCAAGCAGGTTGACTTTCCCCGTGCTTCTTTTTTTCTATTAAAACTAAACCATATTGTTGGAACAGCAGATGCCAAGCACTGAAGTAAAGAGTTAATGAAATTTCCCCTTGAGAGAGATGAAAAACACAACAAACAAAAATTGAATTGGGCAGCTTCAGGTTCAGGGAAGCCAAGGTTAAGGAAATGCAACAAAGCAGTGCAGTGGTTTCATTGAAAATCAATACTGTGCTTCTCATTAATGTCCTTATACTGCTGTGTAGAAGACAGGTCAGATTTTTCAACATAAGGGGAACACTGAACGACCGGATCTGTGCAGACACTGGACTGTAAGGAGGTTCTTGCTTTATAACACAATAAGTTGCTACAAAAACAAAGCATGAGGGAATTTCTTGTTAGTTAAACTTTCAGACAAAAATATTTTGGGAATGTCATTATGCTCACCTCATGTTCGCAGGACTTTCTTCAGACCTCTGGCCACTATGTATCACAGCTTCGAGTCAATATTCGAGTCACACCTCGGATGTGACTTTTCCTTTTGGCTTTTTCCTGCCAAGTTTCTGTTAATCCAATCCCGGCAAGAAAGAAAGAATGATCTCCCCCGTTGCCAGAAAGAAACCCCTCTTTCCTAAAACACTTGCAGGATGTTTTCTTGGAATACTGATTAGAAGTGACGCATTATTAATCACATGGATCAGTGTAACTGAAAATCTCTTGCCAGACTTTTCAGGTATGTGATTTTTAGAATATACTTGTTTTTGTTTTTTTCAAATACTATGGGGTTTTTTTTTAGTTTTGTTTTGTGGAATACTTGTTTTGTGTTTTTGGAATACTTGTTTTAGTTTTTTACTTAGGTTACTTTTACTGTGCCTGACAAGCTTATCTACCATAAAATTTGGTGTATAAGACGCACTTTTAATACTTTTTTTTCATCTCAAAAGTTTTTTGCATCCTATATACCGGTGCAACCAATATACCAGTATAAAATGCAGAGAGATGTATCTTATTGTGTTACAGTATTTTACCTCGCTATAATCGAGCTACAGCTTAGTCACAGACATGCAGCATCATGATTGCTAGTGCAGCCGCAACCCTCACAACAATCAACGTTACCGTAGGCTGAGCTCAAACACCGCACTGGTAGCTAGCAGGATTGCAAAGTCGACATGGCGGAAACAGACAGTAGGCTATAATTTGTGTGTATTGAACGTGTTTCAAATGAAATTTAATTGAAATATTGTTGAATTAACTTAACTTAATTAACACTTTTTATTAATAAATATCGATAGAAAACCTTTTTCTCTCCTGGGATACGTCCAAAAATTGACTTATATTCCGGTGCAAATATTTTTAGGATTTTACAGTAAATGATAATGCGGCTGCAGAAATGAACCTCCCCGAATTCTTTATAATCTTTAAATAATTAATTTCAGATCAATATGGACAGAAATAGGCTTCTAATTTCACATAGTCGACCACTGACTTACCTGGCTGAAATGACGACAGTCACTAGACTGCTTTAACTGACGGTTAGCTAGTACCAAGCTAACAAAGCTCCAAAAGTTGGTTTCAAAAGCAACTTCTCGCTGACTTTTAAATGTTTCATACTGGCAACTTAGCCCAGTTTACATGTCACAGTTTATTTTTTCACTGCTGAGTAGCTGTTGAAGGTATTAAGCTAATAATGCAACGCATAGAGCAGATAAACCCAGGTAAATTAATTCTTTTCACTTTTGTTCTTTGATTCTTATGGGTTTGAAAGGGGGGGAAACAGAGACACTACCATCCACACTCTTCAGTTTTGTTCTTCACTAGCCCCATGCACAGGGCTACAACATCAAAAGATTGACAACTGCTAAGCTACAGTTAGCTGCAGTTGTTGTTTTGGGAAGGGTTTGGCTTTATTCTACTTATGGCACAAACTTAATGATGTTCTTTGTGCCAACTTTTAGCATTTTGCGCTTAGCTGGTCCAAAGTTGTCATATTGACTCAAACGCAGGTTTATATCCCTGCTGCTAGTAAACACAGCTGAAGGTCAAGGTACTCTTTGTGCCCGTATCCCAAAACAAAAGACTACATATTACCTCTCTAAGTGCTACCAACAATATGTCACAGTAAATTGAATTTCCCCCCCCCGCACACAGGCTGGAGCTAGCTGCTTGATCCCCTCAGTCACCGACCTCTCTTTGCCGGTCAGCGCAGTCAGGCAGGAGAATGAAGTAAACGAGCCCCGGCCACAAAAGGCCATCCCTGCTTGTGATCCGTGCTGCCAGTGCTGACATCCGAGGTGTTATTACCATATAAATTAGATAAGGTCTTTAGTAATTGCTGGGTAAAATTAAAGCCAAACAGTAATAGGAGTTGGAGACGGTATGTCTGCATGTGCAAGTACATTGTGATGTCTTACAATAGATTGACAACAATTATACTTCTTTCTTCTTATTTTCAGGGGGTAAATTTACTATATGAAGAAATCATGGAATTTTTATTCACTGAAACATCTGATATTGCAAGAAAAAGTCAGATTGTAACAGTCCAGGCATTATAGAGTAGAAAAACAGGCTTAAAGGGGCAGATGAAAACATTAAAAATGGTAAACTGCCTTATCAAGAACCCTGTTATGAATCCCCTTACAGCTATCTGATTACAAACAGAACTAAGAAACTAGTCGCATAACAAATTAGTCCAGCAGCGAGCAAATTACATCTAGGTAAGTGCTGCTAATTACATCTGTGGAGAGGTGTCATTTGCTGATTTTTACGAGTGTTGTGCCATATTATGTTATGGTCTTTGGTGCCCAGAGAGGGGCAATGGCATTTATTAGTTGATGGAATAGCCCACCTGGGATAAGAGCAGCCGTGACATTTCAGCAATGGAGCAGGGCAATTACCCCCGGTGTCAGCAGCAATAGAGCAAGCTGGCCTTCTGTTGTAGTTTAACTCATCTAGGCTTTGATTTGTACATAGATTTCTCTGGTTGGACATTTGGAGAAGAAAAAATAAAACGACTGTCTTTGTTCTTTGGGCTGAAATCTACTCTTAAAACCAAAAGTGGAATTCCTGATATGAGTTGTTATTAAAAGTGTTATTGTCTGCATTTTTAATTGGACAGGCGGGAATTACTGGAGGAAAAAACCTTTAGTTAAATTCATATTTTCCTAAGTGGGACTGAAGCAGCAAATTACATGACTGGCTCGGTTTAATGACAGATGAAGCCCTTTGACATAATGAATGTTCACAACAGAAATTAATAAAATCCCAATTTATCTGAAGGTCTTTTAAGAACGTTTGGTCTCAAAGCTCGGTACTTACTGTTCTCATAAAGAGGTTGAACTGCTGTAGACTACCTGACAAGCTAACCTTTACCATGCTCCCTGAATGGGCTAGCGCCAAATCAGTCACAACAGGTAGGCTACTGTTAACGCTCTTTATTTTCTCTCTACTTTTCCATTTACTACCCCCTTGTCATCTTGTTCCCCGTTGTACATATTGTTAGATAAAAAGGTTACCAGAGAGGTTTATTGAAGCTTGTTTAGCTAACAAGCTAGCTAAGAATCAGTTAACACATTTGTTTCCTTCATAGCTAAATACAGCCACTAACTGGACAAAATGTTTGCACAATTAATTCATACATATGTTTTTGTACCACTGACTCCTGATTCATAACCAAGTGCAAATCTGTTGTTCTTTTGGGGAAAAGTTTAAACTCTAACAGAGGAAACTAAGATAAAAGTGTATTATGCAACGTCGCTAGTAAGCCTAAGGTAAAAAAGCTTCCAACATTTTGGAATATCTGGCTTACCCCTTAAATGTGAGCGCTGTCAAGAAGCCTTCTATTGTTTCAGTGGTGCACATTTGCAGATCAAAGTGTTCCACAGTTGAACACAAAGAATTCACACAAATGTACCTTCGCCCTTTGAGCAAACCAGCTTTAGGTCTACGTGGGAAAGGTGTTCTTATTTCTTCCATAGCCTTGTTATGTGTCATGCATTTTATTATGTTTTGTGATTTAGTCTGTGTGTGTTGCGTTTCACAACGGCTGATGAAATGGTGATGAAATAACCTAGTGATGACAGAAAAGACTATGAAACAAAACCGACAGTTATAAACTTGGCTGTTATGTAAAAAGAAGCTTAGTTACATTGGAGTGTATGTGTTGTAATGTTTTTGTTTTATCTATTCTTTCTTTCTTATAATCTTTTATTGTTTTATTTATAACAAATTCTGGGCTCCATACATGAAAATGTCCAAAACACTAAAATGACCATGTTGTTTAAAGGGATAGTTCCGATTTTTGGACACCAAGTTGTATGAAATACTTGCTAGTAGTGTAGTGGATGCAAAGCTATAAGCTCACTCACCGAGTCCCGTGGTCGGAGATCTGGCCGGTACCGAACGCAGAATAAGTAGTTCCGGTGAGATGCTAGGGCCATGAAACCAAAACGTTTTACCCTACAAAAACAACACACAGGCAGTGGTGATGCATTTTAACACAAAATCATCGTACCTGGGATTTCATATTCTGTTATGTTTTTTCGGCACTATTTTAAGATTGGATAAGATACTCCTTTATTGATCCCCAGTGGGGATATTCGGGACAAATCCAGTTTCACTACGCCTGTCCAAAAATCGGAACCATCCCTTTAATGTTATGCATCCCTTGTGAAATACAGCAGATATCCAAATGTAAAGTCACTATTTTTTAAAGGTTCTTTAAGGACATCACATTTTGAATAATTGGTTCTCATTGTCATACATAAATAATTTTCCTTCTCCTGGAAAAATAAAAAAAAGGCTTTGCCTGCATATGCAAAGTTGTTAATCCATCTGAAAAAATGTTAACTTAACTATAGTGTAACCTTACTTTGGGGTGTATGCCTCTTGGCAAATGAATATATATATAAAACATCAGGGAAGAAGCCAGTGTAGGAAGACTGCATCTGATTATCTCTTAATGAGGAGGAAGCTGTGAACTATTGATCCTCTAAACTGTGACACAATGAATGGTTGCAAAAAAAAACCTTGCATGGTAATTGAAGGGATGATGAATGATTTATGCAACTACGTTGGTTGTTGTTCACATGAATCATTTTTGTAAACTTCACTGCCTGTAATATACAGAAAATGCTCCAATAGTGAGAGCCATCAGATTAAACTTCCACTTTGTTGTGACCTTTCTCTGCCATAAAGTCACGAATGAAAATCTCCACTTATAGAGGCACTGTGTTTCAATTACTCCCACATTATAACCGCACTCTTCTCTTCCCAGATTGCCACTGCCTTAAGGTCATTGCAGCCTTTCAGTATTGCATGCTGTCTAGGACTTTTCGTGGGTGACCTTTAACTGTCTGTCACTTCACAGGATGACGCCAATCACTGAGCAGGAATTTGATTCCATGCAAGGTTACATCACTTGGTCCTGGCCATGTTTTGTACAGCGTATTATTCATGAAATTTGTGTTCACTGTTATGTTGTTTTGTCTTTTGCATTATAGGTCACACAGAGAATAACGGAGAGAAAGAAGTTGGCTGTGATATGTTAAATGGGGAAAAGACGAGACCAATTTTGTCTGTGAGACTGAGCTTTTCCTTGACTGATTTGTCCCCGACAGGATCCGCTCATTAATCTTTTAAAACTGCCTGTAGTTATCATTACTAACCACACTGTCAGGTTCTTCTCTTATTTTGACAGAGACACTTACTTTCATCTTCATTGCAAGAATGGAGGGGATTGTTGTTTTTTACCATCTTCCCATGTACCTCTGAAATTATGCATGTTTAGCGAGTCATCCACTAAGACGCAACTGCATTCTATTTATGCAAAAAATTCTAAAAAAAAGCTATAAATGCTTCATTGCATCAATATTGGAGGGGTTGTGATGTGCAAAGATGTCACTTCCAAGAAATCATAAAATTATAAATTGAATGTGAACACAGATGGCTGTGACCAATTTGAAGTTGGTTTGACGTCAAACGCCACATCGTCAGGTATTGATGTCAACCCGACGTCAGATTGTGACATCAACCTATCATCAGGCTTTAACGTCAACCCAACAACAGGTTGTGACGTCAACCCAACGTGAGGTTGTGATGTTTAACCAACATCGGGTTGTGACGTCAACCCAATGTCTGGTTGTGATGGCACCCCGACGTCAGGTTTAGACGTATAACCAATGTCAGGTTGTGATGTCTAGCCAGCGTACGGTATTGATGTCAACCCAACAACAGGTTGTGACGTCAACCTAACGTGAGGTTGTGACATCAGCCCAATGTCAGGTTTGGACGTCATGCCGACATGAGGTCAAAACATCAGGTTTTGAGCTTTATAACTTACAGAACTGTTTATCTATAAAGCGCTACAAGAAAAAAAAATCGGTAATCATCATTCGCCAGTCAAAGTCATTTACATACTACATTTTAAAGCTTAGAAAAGTATTTTTGTTATTGAATACATCTGTACATCTGCTCCTTTCCACACAAGTGGTTCCCAAACTGAGGGTTTGGTCAAGAAAGCAGAAACAACACAATTCTAAAAAATGTTATAAACTAATATCTTCAGGTCCCTAAAAAGTATGAAACACTCTAAGATTGTTTCACTCGTAAAAAAACACTTGTAAACATGTGCAATCAGTGGAAGAGGTCAGAAGAGCATTTTTCACCAATAGCAACATATCCTGGTATTCTACCATGTGATTCATTCACTGAATTTACAGCACAGTCCCCTGTGATGTTTGTACATTGAGCGTGTCAGAGAACGCACACAGTGCACTTTGGTCATAATGAATATTCAGAGTTGTGGCCAAATGTCACAAAGCTATCCCGTAACAATAATGGAGTTTAAAGTCTGCAGACAAGTGGGCATGAACTGAGGTGAGTTCATGAATGTTTCTGCCCCACCTTCATTAGTTTGGATAAAAAATGTTTAGATAGACACGACTTTCTTTGGCATCAATCCACACAACACAACTTTCTTCTTTATGCTGTCGATAAAGATAAAACGCTAGTCCAATGATACAGCTATAGGGAACAAAGAAAGTACAGAGGATGACGGTACAAAGTGCATGTTCCTGTGGGACAGGGAAGACTAAATGTCCTTTGAAGGGCTGGCGTGCTTTAGAAGCACGCTCCATTGGCTGAGTTTATTGTAAATATAATTTATACTTGACAGTCTTTACCACTCTGTCACAGGGAATCTCAAAGCTGGAGTATTACTGGGAGCTGGTGTCAGCCTAATTACTGGGAATAGTGCCTGTCAGGAATTTAGGGCAGGACCTAGAGTACGGCACAAACATTAACATAAAGAATGTTGAAAGATTTTTAATGGGATTTTCAGCTTTTTAGGCGAATAAAATGACAGCACAACAGATGTGTATACAAGAAAAGATGTACCATAGTTATTCTGACAGCAAATCAGCTCTATTTTATAGGCCACTGTAAAGCCTAAGACATGCTAATTCATGCTTATGAATAGACACACACTTGAAGACTTACACACATATACATGCAAATATATTTACATATGACAACAATTACATACATTTCGCTCCATCTTCTACTATTGTAATGCCACAGAAAGTAGTTTAGTTGCTGAATATATCAACACTCAGTATTTACAAATGTGTCTTGTACGTATAAGCAGACATCTGCTTGATGCTCTCGAACCTCCACAGGGAGTCCTACTTTGATGCCAGCAATCGTTTTTTTTGAGAGTAAACGATGCTTTGTATGATGGAGGATATCTGCTTATAGAAAGTGACTATCTATGGAACTAATTAGTGTATTTGGCTCTCCTGTGATTGCATGCTGTGGGGAACTCTGATCCAGCTGAGGTCCTTCATGTGTCCACAGTAAAGACCAGATGAGATCCACAGTGGATCCTTGCTTTCCACTCGGCTTGACCCTGATCATCTGGAACTCTGAGGACAAAAAAACCCCGACAAACGAGAAAACAATCAGACCCACATTTTGTAACTTGAATGTGAGGCAGCTGTTAACATGCAAGAATTACTTCATATCATTTTAACACATACACTATTAAGGAATGCGGTTTCAAACAGCATTGCATTTGTAAGTATCACATAGGATTCTTCAGTTAGTTTTCCAAGGTTTGTTCCTGGAGTCAGAAAAGATCATTAAATATTAACCCACCACAGCCTGCTGGAGGGTAAAGCTCTGGCCATGCAATAACAAGACGGCTGTTTACTTATTCTCATCCTGCGGTTGAGAGCTTAATATTTCTGTTATTATATTTTGCTCTTAGAGGTTTAGAAAAAGTAGGACACTTTTAGAAAAAAAAAGAAAAAATCACCGTTTATGTGAATTAACTCTGGAAAGAGGATGTGTCAGCTGGCTTACTGAGTGTCAGCCACAATGCACCTTCTTGGCTTTCAACTTTAGGCGCATGTGGTGAAGAATAACATATCGAATCATCAAAGTACTGTGCACATATTTGGTACGTTACTTGAGCCTTTCTGAAGATACAAATGCGCATATTGTACTTCTTGTACTGAGTACTCATACATGCTAAACTTATAGATGAAGACTTTACATACATAGGCTTAACTAAAATTCTAATACAAAATAAAATAACCATTTAATATGGATGTCAGAGCTCACCTGCGGGTGAAAAAATCAAAATTCGACTCGTGTTGTTTTGGCAACTTTGTAAAACGTACAGCTCATGATGAATGTCAACAGAATAGAAACATATAAGGAGAGAGAAACACACAGTTACTAACAGTTATTCACACAGTTATTTAGTTTTAAGTAGGGTGACGTATTCGCTGCAATGTTTTCTATTCAGAAGTGGGTCGGCTCTGTGCCCCATCGGCCCTACCGGTTCCGCGGTCCTTGCTTTCAATACTCATTTACTTTGAGACTTAGAATAACAAGTTTTCTCACATTTTTGAATGGGCTGTTTTACTTAAAGAGGGGGTATTATGCTGTTTCACATTTTAATATATATAATGTTACAATGTTGGGTGTCCAAACTAAACGTGCGTGAAGTTTCAAATCTGTAGGTTGAAGTATGTTGGAGTAATCCCCAGGCTTGTCAGCTCAGTCTGCAGGCTGCTGTGAACGCCAGGTTTCACCCAGTTTTATCTACATGCTGCACTTTGTGACGTCATAAAGTGCAGCCTCAGCAGGCTTCGGAGAGCTGGCCAATCAGAAGAAAGTGGGCTTGTAGGGGCGGGGTTTCTTAAAGGGACAGAGCTGACTGTATGAGGGCCTGCACAGGGCACCAGTGTGAGAAACATTAGTTTTTTTAAACTCTAAATGATGCTAAGCTACTCCACAGGTATCAGGAAATATGAAGCTTGAAATTAGCACAATACCCCCCCCCCCCCCTTTAAGGTTCTGAGTACTTTTTCTATCACGGTTATCAATTGAAAGTATTATTCACTGATTTTGAATCGCTTTCAATAGCAAGAGGAAGACAGCTTAAGGGTAAAAAATAAGCAATTGATTGTGAATAGATTTTAAATTGCTAAAACATTGCTTCTCTATTGCTGATTGTGGATTCACCACCTTTACTGCTTCAACTTGTCAGCCAAATAACAACCCAGACAAGGTGTGGTAAAATGCATGACAGCGCAGATGCACAAACATTCAATTAAAGCCTGGGAAAAAAGGAATGAAATTGAAATTATAAAGTATAAATAGCTGAAGGGGCTGCAGCAAAATTAATTCCTTTTGGGATATAAAGTAGAGGGTCAGCTGTTGTGTTCTGCATCAACAGTTCTGGATACCAGTGAAAATAAGTTCTACTTCAAAGAGGATTTTACACTGCACCTAAATGGATTCCCCTACAGGGGCAGGCAGGGGATGCTAAATTGCACTTTCCTTATTTTGAGTGTAGCATTAATTAGACATAGTGAATAATGAGCTGAATGTATAAAGTGTTTCCTTGGTGCCGTTGTGATACTGACCAAAGGGGAAAATGTGGGCAGAAAGACAGTGAAAATAAATGGACTATAAGAGGGAAAGGTTGTTACAAATGGAAGCAGTGTAGAATTTAAATGTTCGCTTGCATGTACTGAAATAACCTTTCCTCACTTCTCATTTGTCACAGTTATGGGCAACTGTATTTGAGCTTTTTGCTGCCTCTCTATGTGGTAATGTTCAATAAAGTCAGCTTTGTTCCACAACCAGGAACACCATCTGTCTGCGTGTGAAAATAAATACAAGAGGGCATTTAACTGCATCCAGCTCTGAGTTTAATGACATTTTAGTAAAAGCGGAAAAACAGACAGAAAGATATAAATGGGATGTTTGGGGGCTGCAGAATTGGTGAAGCCACCAACAGAAACAGAACACTTACATTAAGTCCATCACTGAATGTTTCCTTGCATTGTGGCTCTTGGGATGTTAAATTAGTCGGTCAGCTGGTCCACCATTTTGCTCAAGACCATTGATGGACGACATGACAGCTCCCTTAAAGTGAAGCCAAAACATTTTGAGCGCCCCCTGCTGACTGGCTGCAGTGTAGGTCATAAAGCCCGCCTCCTCCATGTTAACAGATGGGACATGAGTCGAACTATAAAATCAAAATACACATCAAATAAAAGGTTTCTGTCATTATAGTTAGTTATTATCATGCTGATTTACGTCCAAATGTTAATTTTTCTGACATGTTTATTTTTAATTAGCTATTTGATGCTGTAAAAAGGATGATTGACAGCTCTGCTGACAAATACGTCCTGCAGCTGATCTGTTCAGGATGCACAGAGTAGTCAGTGAAGTTTACATATCTGTGAACGTCTGCTTCAGACCAACACAAGAAGCTGTTCTACTGTTAAATACGCCGACGTGCGGGATCTTTTGTGTTTTTTTCCCGTTAAATCAAGTGGCAACGGCGGCTCCACCCGCCGATCTCTATTGCGCAACTCTTTGGCTTTCATTTCGTACAATAAGAGCAGATGGAGATGCGTCGTCCATCTTTATATACAATCATTGCTATAGATGCAAGCAATAATACCAAGCTATATTCAATGGAACACAAATATAAATGGAGTTATGTTTTTTAGGAATTTCCCCACATCGTGCTCTTGAAATTAGAGGGTACAGAGAATGTCAAATCCAAAGACGCAGCCCTTTCTGAAAATCTTCTATTTATGGTTCTTTAAAAGCTCTGCTGCTGCTTGGGGTGCAAAGAGTTACAGCTTTGCCCTATGAGATCCTTGAAGCCCTCTTAACTAAATGTGTTTGTATTTTTTATGTCTCAGTGCCACCCTCTATTAGTATCATGTCACTAAGTGCCCTTGACTGCAGTCACTGGTGATGTCCGGGTTGCATTTACAGTCTACGTCCCCCTGAACAACAACTCTGCAGAGTGCAGGACAGATGAAGGGAAGTCACTCCTCCACAGCTGAGCGATGTTTAGTTATTCAAGCTGTGAAACACCGACTCTAAGAGGCAAGAAACATTTCTTGTATGTCCTTTTATTCTTCTGCTGACAGGAGGAAGCCTGCCTGCTTTAATAGTGCAATGCCATATACAGTATAATAACCCATGGTACATTACACTAATATTGGTAAGACTGTATAAAATATTGTTATTATGTCTTGCGTGATGACAGCTTTACTCTTCTTAAAACGCCGACCATAATTCTTTATAACGTTACATTAGCTGCGCAGTGAAAGCGTTGCGTGGGCGGCTGAATCACACAGGGATTATATGTGCCGCTTCATTAAACTATTCAACCATACTTTTATGTCATTAAGTTTCACGACTTTAGAGTGAAAGGTACCCTTCAAATATGTTTCACAGTAGTAGGCTCGTCTTTCCTCCCCAGGTGGTTTATTGGTAATTTTCTTACCTAGGAGCAGGAAAATTTCAGCATGATATGATCGATTGAAATTCTTTGAATTATGTTTTGCATTAAATTACGATATACAGGGAAATCTGTAGGTTTTACAGTGCCAGTATTACATTCCAATGCTACAGTAAATGTGTGGCTGGGTTGAGGTTGTAAAAATAGAATATGTTCTTTGTTTATTTGTTATTAACTGAGATATAAAACTGGACTATAACACTTGATTTTTGTGAGCCACTACTCAACTTCATTTACTCGTTAACTGAACATCAGTACAATTTTTCTATTGCTATGATGCTACTTAATTTCATTTCAGAGGAAATAACAGTGTGTTTTACTCTGTTACGTTATTTAGACAGGTATAGTCACTTTTATATTTAGGTTTTACATGAAAAAATAATCATAATACCAGCGATAAAGGAGGTGTTAAAAAAGAAGATGGAAATTGTCGGGCGATAGGGAGAACTAGGAGACTCCTGATTCCAACCAACATGTCCTCATTGGGTTGGATTTGCATTCCAACCGTCACCTATGGACATGAGCTTGTTTTTTCTGATGTTAACTGTGCACATGAGCGCAGACATCCAGATCTGCGTTGGAGTAGATCTGACGTTTCCTCACATTGAAAGCAGCTTGTAGATGAACCCATGACCCATGCTGCGTTCTCATGGATTAGGCTCAAACTGGTACGTTTGCCATTACTCAACACCAGACCCCCACTGGTCTTAATAACAAATAAACTAACAAGACAACGCCATTGTACAGGATGAAAGTAGTTTATTTGCAATATGCTAAAAGGTCGAAGTAACGTGGGATGAGAGGGGGTTGAAGAAGGGTGGAATGAAAGGGGGCCGAATGGGGTCGAGCTAACTAGGAACCCGGGGGTCGAGACTCGGGGTGGGGGCCCGCCTTGATGCGCTTTCTGATACAGCATCCCCCGGTGGTTCCTGTGTTGAGATAGGAGAGAGGAGAGGAATGGGGTTGAGAACTGTGACAAACAGGAGAGAAGGGGTCCGCGTACATGTGTACGCACAGGTAATTGCGTTAGGGTGGCATAGGTGTGAGCTAACGGGACACGGGTGATGGAATAAGTGAGGGAGGCGTGGTCCTGTTCCTGAACGTATGTTATAATAACTTTATTTATAAAAAACGCTATATTTAACGCTTTAAAATCTTTCTTAAGTTTGATTTTGAATACAGGATTTTAACTGGTGTTTTTTCTGTTGTGGAATCACAGAAGAAGAAAGAGCACTGAGTTCATATGTTTTGGCTGCTGCTTAATGATTTGTGTCTGCACTCCACCCTCACTCGGACGGAGCAGGACGAAACGCACGAGAAGTGCTGTGGCATCCAAACACAGAAAACATTGCTTGTTGGACCCAGAAAGACGTCCTGTACTTGGGTCAGCAATCCTTGTACTCCCCTTAAAAAAGTGCAGCCGGAGCCTCTCTAGAAAGATTAATGACCATTGATCCCCAGCAAAACCCACCAGGGCAGCAGACCACTGTGTCCCTCGCAGTCCCCACGAGCAGTAAAATCCTCATTACACACTTCCTGAGTCTTTAGGTTTCCCGTCTGACCGGCCTGAACGAAGCTCAAGGACGGCTGCGGGTGTTTGTTTTGTGTTGTTCAGCGAAGTGGCGGAGCTTGTCGGTGCATTTAGGCTTTAAAGTGAATTCTACATGGTCTGAATTTTGTGTTTGTAACCTAATTTTTCAGTAAAAATATGAAAATCAAGGTGAACAGGAGCAAACCACAGATGACCACTGTGATTTACACTTTTTAAAGAGACAAAAAAACACACTGGATTGTAAGACCCCACTCTGCTGCAGACCCTCTCATTTGCAGATATAACAGGAAGTCTGTATAATCATCCGTGTGTTTGCAGAACATGTTCCCCGTTTCTGCTTCTCTGTGCCCGACCTCCCTAATCAGATGAGCATTTCAAAAGCGCAAGGAGCAGAGGGTCACTTGCATTATGGGGCCGGCACTGCAAATTACCATTCAGCAGGAATATTCCTCCTGTAAATCAGCTCCCACTTCATTCTGATCTGCAGATAACAGTCTGACTTCTGCCCCACACAGGGGCTTTGATGTTGGGAGAAGGTTTGAAGCAACACTGATTAAAATGTAACTCATACACCAGCACACACGCACCAACAAAGAGGCATAAACAACCAAACAAAAGAATGAATCTTTAAAGCGCATGTTGTATCTAAAGATAGACCTTGATTGCATCAGCAGAGCTGAAAAAGGAAATCTTCCTCAAATGCGCAAAAAAAGTTTACACTCACCTGAGGTGGCTTTTGCTTTTGTCGAAGAAGGCCCCAGAGTTTGCAACATTTAACTCCCTTGAACAATCAGCTCACCTTTGCTGCGTGCATTACAACCATTGCATTCATTTGTCTTCATCTCTAAACAGCATGAAGCACATGACCAATACAAGTTAGTTAGCATGAAAGAGCAATTAAAAGTCGAATACAAAGTGAATGCTGAGAATCTCTCTTTATTTCTAAAGTTAAATTTCACCTGAAAAGGAACGGAAACATTCCTAATGTGTTTTTTTTCCCAAAGGTAGGAAGCACAACACTTTAGTATTGTGTTATGTTTCTACTGAGGAGACAATATGAACTTAACTGATCCTGTCTAATTACTAATATGTCACAAAACCCCACTGCCAGACAAGAAATATGTGGAAACTTACAAGTCTGTTGGGCAGTGGCTCAGTGGTAGAGTCGACTGTCTCTCAATCGGAAGGTTGGTGATTTGATACCCAGCTCCCTCAGTCTACATCCTGAAGGTGTCCTTGGGCAAGACACTGAACCCCAAATTGCTCCCGAAGGTGTAGGGCCTGTCTGCTTTTAAACTGCAGTGTACCAAGGACAGACTGAGCAACACGTTTTCAGATTGGCAGGTTTGTGATGTCACATACCTAAGGAGCCAATCCCGCAAATGGACGGGGTGACGCTATGCATATCATTATGTGCAACCTATGGCAACCACTTCAGCGATGTGCGAGCCAGCTGTAACCGTCACCGTAATTTTTGCAAAGTCACTACTGACTACTAACGTCAACGTTACTACTAATTACTACATTTCAAGCTAGCTAAGTTTCAACAAGTTGCCACTAAATGATGGCAGAGATGTGTTTTGTTTTCACAACGGAGGGGGCGGTTGGAAATTTGCATTGTGGGCGGGGACTATACAGATTGGGGAATTTGGGAGGGAGAGGGAGTCTTTGGAGGATTTTTATAAGGTAATTAAACATATTTTGCATAAAAACATACCAGACACAAGTTATTATTTGAAGCAGAGCTTTTATATATCTTAAATCATGACTGGAGCTGGTCTTTAAAAGAAAATCATTACGATTTGTGTCATCCTATATGTGCTGCTTTAACCGAAGGATTGGTATCACACACAAGTGTTGCTGTTCAGTGTGCATGCTTCTCCTTGTTATTTATAGTCTCATCAACAGAATGGAGACTTGAGCCATGGTTGACTGTGGTACTTATTTCATACCCTGCAGATGTAACATTTGACAAACATTTCATTCCTCATCATTAGTGGAGCCAATTACCAGCCAACATCACATACAACTTTAGATGTTTGGTTAATTTTGCTCACTTCCTGAATCAAGTCAACATGCAAGAGTGAAAAATCCCGCTCATTAAGTCTCAGGGGAAGAGAAACTTCCCAGTGTTTAGTAGTTTCAAAGGCTTTATTTTTCTGTCTTTTGCAAATTTCCTGAAAAAGCCTTGCAGGTTTAAACGTGCAATTAAACGCAAGAAACTAGTTCCCAGTTTGTAAGTGTTAGCAAAGACATTCTTTCAACATGACTAACAAGTGTGCTACATCTGTTTATTGTCAAGTTAAACACAAGTTGTATATCTACCGATGTTCTTGGATTGATGATGTTGTTCTCTGTGCAGCCAGATGAGTGGATAATACTCCGCTACACATAATAAATTGACCTACAGCGCTGACATCAGTGATGTAGAGCTGGTAATGGTGTGTGGATAAGTCGCCCATAAAAGCAGCATGAGGAAACACGCTGTCACAGCAGCCCGATCGTTAGGACACCAAACAAGGAAATGCTCTGATGGACACTAATCATTCAAGATCAAATGCATTTCAATTAAGTAATAACATCTGCTCGCACAGCCATTCTGGTGACTCGCCAGATGTCCCGCAACCTCAAAGTGGCGATGACGAGAGATGGATGTGTGACGATGTGTTGGCAAAGAGGAGAAAAGACTGAAATCCATAAATTCTGCAGTTTTTTCACCCTCAGGCTTTAACATATATGACGGGAGAAAGATTATCCTCGAATGTGACTTTGAAAGTTTCACAAACTTAACTGGGAAGCATGTAATTACATCTTTATGATTATTGAACATATGGTTTAACTTGAACTGATGGCTTCACAGTCATGGAGATACTTGGATGAGCTGTTGCCTAATTGTAACATTACTTACAATCTGCTGTACCTTACGCTTTAATGGAGGGTTTACCTTTACGTATAATAGTTATAACTTTATTTATAAGGCATGTTACGGATTGCTTTACAAGCTTAAAAGTCTGCAGAGCAATGGACAACTTGAATAACAGCTGTGTCCCAATTCAGGGGCTGCATCCCCCGGAAGGACACATTTGAAGACCAATTGCGTCACAGCAGCGCGTCAAAGGCTGTCCTATTTCGAAGGCTCCGTCAGTTGCGGCCGACAAATGCATTCTCCTTTTTCCGGGCCACAAAGGATCCATCGGGTACGTCCTTCCGACATATCCCGAGATTCATTGCGCACCAATTCAAAAGAGATGGCGGACTCTCAAACGGCCTAGGAATGCACTTTTAAATGGAATAGCTGGCATTACAAATGTAAAAAAACGAAAGGGGCCTTGAAACAAATTATCTTTAAAGTACCGTATTGGTCCAAATATAAGACAGGGATTTTTTTCTCCTTGAAATACATCTGAGTGTAAGTGTTAAGTCCGATCACCGGCTGCCGTAACGTCACGTAGCCTTGCAGCTAGCCACAGAGCTCCGTGCCATGTCCTCCTGCGCTCTCAGTGGGCTTAGCCTGGCCCTCCACACCTCGGTTCAGCTCCTGTGTGTCCCAGGACCGGGCCCGGAAAAACGCCGCAACGAGGCACTGTACTGCCACGTCTTATAAATGCTAACAGTCTTACCTAACAGGTGCTAACAGAGAAAATCGTACCGCGATCCTCAAAGCGGTCACTTCCAAGAGAGTTACAGGAGAGTGTGTGAGTATGTTACCAGAGCCGTCATCCAGCTGTTTCCGGACTGCTCTATTACTAGATTTCACTTCAATCGGTTAATGATTTATTGAAATTTTGAAAGGCATTTAATTTAATTAGACTGTGACAATTTAATGTAAAAATTTGTCTCGAAAAGGGGGTGTCGTCTTATAATTAGGGTCATCTTATATTCAAACCAATACGGTAATAGGTTAAGTTACATGTTGCAGTTATAATTGCTAGCTACCTGTTGCTAGGTGACAGGAGCCTCGTTTGGTGACGCAAGGTTAAAGGCGGGAACAGCTGGTGACGCAAACAGGAAATCCTCCGTCGACCAGGCGGTCTCATTTCAGTTCAGCCTTAGCGATCTTCGCAGGCTACGAATGACTCATCCTCCGTAGACCACCGCCTTCGAAGGATGCAGCCTCCGAATTTTTTTTTTGCAGCAGCATTTAAAATGTGGGTTTAAGAACAATACAATGAAAAAAGCAAATAAGCTAAATAAATACATTAAATAAGTCAAAAGCAGCTATGTACAGAGTTTTGGGGGACCAATATGGGCTACAAATAACTGGTAACAAACAGAATTTCCCCTCTGTCATTCATATTCCCACACATGCATATAATAATAACAAAAGGAAATCAGACTAATTCATTTAAATAATTGCATTTGTTTCTGTGTTTGTCCCAGGTTAATAAGCAAACATTTTAGCTTGGAGAGAAAAAAAAAACCCTGTTCTTAATATGTGTGATAAACAGAGGCTGTCAGCACATCTTTACAAGTCGTATGTGTAATACAAATAAGGCCGTCTGCGTGTAGGTGCTACAGCTCTGAGAGGGTTTTCATCCATAGCTGAACAATTTTCTGCTCCTCGGGGATCCTTTGCATCAATTCAATTTATTTCAGTAAATGGACCAATTCATCAGGGAAATTTGGTATGTCATTTGTGTTTTTCATCAAGCGATACCGTCCTACGCCTTTTCTTTTTTTTTACCAACACAAATGGATTAAACAATTATGCAGACATCTCCAACTTACTGTACATTTGCATGAGAGGTTATTGCGTGCTGACAGCAAACAGGAGAAGAGCTTAATGCATGTTAAGAAGCAGTGGAATAATTAATATAACCAGGTGTTTACTGCTCATTTATTGATTCTTAACCTGGGTTTACATGTAGTTTAATCGGTAAGGAGCTGGCTTAAGACGTCAGCTTGAAATCCGGACTGAGAGAGCACACGTTGCCGGTGTAAATATAGAATAAAACTGCTAAAAATGTTACATAAAATCTTCCGGGAACCAGCTCAGGTAATAATAATGTCGTTCCTTAAAAAGACAGAGCGGCTGACGCGTCGTATCCCTCCAGATGTCTGTGTGCGATACGCTCCTCCCTGCTGGCCCACACTGACAAGCTCATGTCATCCCTGTGACATTTCCAGAGCCTTCACATTTCATCAGCGCCGTAATTAATCATCGGCGAAACAATGTGGTGGCCTGGAACACCGAGGAGGAGAGCGAGTGCTGCCAGGGGCCTCCTTGGCACACGCCAGGGTAAGAGAGGCACAGCGTTGCCATGGTGAAGCCTCGGCTGCATCGAGGACCATCATGCCGCTGTGACATCTGTTGGAATCGGAGGCTGTACCTCTAACCTACGAGGAGGAATTAGAGACTCAGGCTGGTCCATGACTGCACGAACAACAGCAGTGACTAAAAAGAAAGGCCTTAAACAAATGAAGACATCATGAACTGTGACAAGAGGACAGCTTGAAAATAGAGGCCTTATGATAATTTTTTGGGGGCAGCCGTGGCTCAGTGATAGAGTGGGTCGTCTTTTAATCTGAGGGTTGGCGGTTTGATTCCCGACTCCTGCAATCTACATGTCAAAGCGTGCCATTTGGCAAGACACTGAACCCAAAATGCTCTTAAAGGCATCGGCACTGTGAGTTAGATTCTAATGGGCAGATTAGCAGTTTGTATAGCTGCGTCTTCCATCAGTGTATGAACGTGTGTGACAGGGTGAATGTGACATCTAGTGTAAAAGCGCTTTGAGAGGTCAGAAGACTAGACACCTTTGTCTAGTAAAAACGTGATGCTTCTCTGCTGTTTAAACTGTCCTTAAAGTTGAAAATAATTGATGGTCAAACCTTAAAGACCCCCTCCAGTGAACATCTAGTGTTTAACCTTGTAAACACCCCCATGTGGTGTTTTTCATGTGCTACAAGACATATGAGGGACAACATAATCAGGCATCTCCATGGCTGGGCCTGTCTGCATTTAAACTGCAGTGTACCAAGGACAGGCTGGACAACACGTTTTCAGATTGGCAGGTTTGTGATGTCACAAACCTAAGGAGCCAATCCCGTTAATGGGAACCAGATGCAACTCACTACTGACTACGAACGTTAACGTTACTACTGCTAATTACTACATTTCAAGCTAGCTAAGTTTCAACTAGTTGCCACTAAATGATGGCAGAGACGTGTTTTGTTTTCGCAACAGATGGGGTGGTTGGAAATTTGCATAGTGGGCGGGGCCTATGCAGAGTCTGGAATTTTTAATGAGGGAGAAGGAGGAGACGCCTTGGGAGGATTTTTACAAGGTAATTAAACGTATTTTGCAGAAAAAACATATTTTATATGTCTTAAAACATGGTTGGAGCTGGTGTTAAAGAGGTCCTCTACTGAATAAAAAAGAGATTTTTCAAATTGAAATTGAATTTAAAAAAAAAAGGCCAGGCCTGCCCATAGAGTCACTTGATTTTGCCCAAATTAAATTAAGGCGTTGTGTACATCCCATCACCTCGAGCAGCCAAACCATTTAGGATGAAAAGAGTGTCCTGAATAGCAGAGGAGTGTTTAACCAAGTGAAAACCAAACTTAGAGGATAAGAAATGTCTCGACTGGTCGTGTTCTCTGGTTTCTGTGTAGAGTAAAGTACACCACTCAGTTTGGCGGAAATAGTGATGCCATGTAGCAAGATTTAAAGGTATTGGAGTTAAAAAAAAAAGTTGATTATCCATCTTTGCATTTGTAGATTCTTGTGCAAAGTTCCAAATCTTGAAAGTTGTAACTTAGACGATCTTTTCTGTAAACATAATTATGACGCTTCCTCTTAAAGACAACTATGGAAATTACTGTGTTGAAACCATATCAATTAATGTAGGCCACCAACATAAATCTTTGTAGAGAACTGCAATACCATAACTTACTAATTAAATGTTTTAATCATAAGTTATATTAAACATCCATCTCTCCCTGTAAAGAAATCATCTCCTGTATTTGTCAAAGAAATAAAACATCCGCACAGTTAAATCCAGCACGCTGAACCGGTACTGCTCTCCTGCACTCTACAATGTTCACGTCACGTAATTGTGGCAGCATTTAATCAACAGCTATGTTGTCAGAGCCTAATGAAATTATAAATGCGAAATTAAAAAAAAGCTCTGATACAAGTAAAACTTTTAAGTATTATTTATTTATTTTCTTCTGAAATCTAACAAAGGAAAGGAAGAAAACGTCACAAAGACAAAACACTGGTGCCTTAAACATTTATGAACGTACAGGACAGGTTAATGTACTTTCCACCTCTGTTGCCGTGTCAGGGGAGCGCACATACAGTGTGCAAGGAAACAGCCTGCAGGCAGGAAAAAAAGGCTGAAAGAGAGCCAGATGTGGCACCGACTTTCAGGCTGTATTAAGCATAGGAGAACAGTTAACCTACTTAAGATCTGTCAGCTGTACACACATTCTCAGAAATGCCACTATGAATAAATCAGAGGCATAACAGCGACCTTCCTCTCAACTGTATCATTATTTTATGAAAGTTATATGTTATAATGTTTAAGGGGTTAACGTTAAGTTTAGTTCAGCCATAGTTCACCTTAAATAAAAAGTAAACCCAGAACTATTTGGCTTTTGTTTCAGCCAAAGTTCACAGCTATCACCAGCCTGTCACCTTGTCACGATGACCTTTTAACGTGTTGTTCCTGTGTGTTTATGCGGGCGCTCTTTATCAGGGGACTATAATGAATACGAAGGTGCCATGTTTTGCGAGTTTTAATGCTAATTGGCAGTGATTTGTGGAAAAAAAAAGAAGGCCTAACACAAGGACAGAGCTGCTTCAGACGACTTTGCATTAAGAGGAGGTTCGTCGCCACATAACCTTTGCAAAACAAAGGCGGTTAAAGGCAGCACGATGAATACTCGCTCCTCCTTTGTGGCGCTCAAACAGCATACAGAATGAAAATCATAACTCCCCAAGTCAACCAAACAGGTGAGGTCAGATGATTATCAAAGCTGCTGAACCAGAAAGTTGATACAGTGTGCTGTATGTGCTCGAGGGGGAAGACACTGACAGTTCAAGGCCTTTGAGTCTGCAAGAAAACAGGGAGCTCGCGAGAAATGCAACTGCAAGCACTGGAATTATTAACATTTAGGTATGCTTACAAGACAGTATTAAATCAAAGTAAGCAAAAAAACAGAGAAAAAAAGGCTGAAGCAGTGCTGTGTAGATGGACGCTCACATCCACACTTTTATTCACTCATTTACAATTCATGTCAAGTCACTACCCCCCCACCCCACCCCACCCCACCCTGCTGCTTGACCCCCCCCCCCTCCTGCCTCTCAGAGAGACGGTGTCAGAGGAAGAACAAAAAACGAAGCGAAGAAGGAAAGGAGCCTCGGGGCAAATGCACATCTTCCATCAGACCTTCAAATGAAGGTGATCATCAGGCAGACTGTCTCTGACAGGGTGTGGACTCCATTCAGGAGAATGTTCTGAAATCAACTGAGCTGATGGTCAGACTTAAATAAAGACCGGACAAAGATACAATTATTTCGTTGTTTCATCCTGGCTCTGAGGGACCGGCATTAGGTGGCCCTACTTCAAACTAGCCAGTTATATCTCTAAACACAAACACGGAATCTTTAACCAGGATACCGGAGTAAGTTTCTCATGTAATCTAATCGTAACTTTAAACTGACAATCTCAAAGATTTCAGTTCCGTTCTCTTGGTTGCCACCTAATGGTGATATACAGTAAAGGCAGACGGATACTTCCCAATCTAATCAGACGTCTACGGTTGGCTCCCTTTGTCACGGTTGTAACTCTTGATTTTCCTCGCTGACGGTCGCTTTCCTTTTTAGACTGCCTTCATCTGAGCGTCCAATCTGTTTATTTTCACTTATTTTTGAAGTTGTATCTGTCGTCATCGATCTTTTCTTTGTTTGTTCAGCCATAGTAGATTACTGTTTACTCGCAACACTTGCGGAGACCGGAAAAGCAGCTGCTTAGCTCCGCCTACCCTCTCTGGCAGACCAATCTCTGCTGGGTGATGGAAAACGTGTCACTAACCGGGCGCCGCTTGTGATTTTTTTCTGCGAATGTCGCCACAGACACCCAGTCCATAATAATACTATATACTGCAAATACAGGGTCTTCATCAGTGGGCCATAGGCTCAATCATCCTTGTGTTACCTCATTCGGCGATAGAGAGTGACTTAACAGACATTTATTTAAATAAAAATCTTCCAAATTATTACTTTAAATTTTCTAATAAGCTGACTTACTTCTAATTTACATAATGTTTGAGCAGGTTTGACCCTTTTCCTGCCTAATTAAACTGCAACTGTTCCACTTTAACCATGAGTTAACAGCCTTTACCATGACAATGAAGGTCACCTGAATATTGTTACCATCACAACAGGTGACCTGACTTCTTCCTTTAGTACACGTCTAAAACTAAGAAAATTGAACATGTTTTATTTTGAAATTCTAATCCGACATTACATATTGATTATTGCTAACTTGCCTGCTCTATTTTGAAACTACGTGAGTGTCTTAGTTTGAGGCTAAGGGCCTACATTCTATTGATTTCAGATTTTTCCATTGCTTACCGTGTGTTCTCTGTTTGCCTTGATATGCAGTCAACATTTCAGTTCTCCTCTCTGCTGCTTTGCAACAAGATCAAATCCACAAGCTATGCGTCTTGAAGGCTCTGGGTTTTCTTTAGTCTACGGCTTGTGTAAACCAGCCGCCTTGATTTTCTGAAAAGCTGCTGGTGATTTGATAAAGCGGCAGCTGAGAAACTGAGTCAGTCAGACAGTCTATCCCTGGGATCCTTCAAGGCAGTTTGCCGGTCTGATGGATGAGAATCGAAAGGCAAATCAATAGAGATCACAGCTTAAATGAAGAGTGATTTTAATTGGCTTACTGTTATTGACGTGCACGTCCCTCAGCTCCTTGGACCTGCTCCGGGGCCACACGAGGGCCTACGCGGTGGCTCCTGTGAGGGCCCCTCAGTTGTTTGCTGAATAAAGTGACGCCTACGAGGGATGGCGATAGCAAAGAGCAGCTTTTCATGGGCTTTTCCACATGCCCACCTCTGCCTGTGGTATGTCGGTTTTCAGGGGCTGTTAAGAGATTGATTAACAGTCAGATTTCATTCACTTTCAGGAAGCTTTCTTCGTCGAGATGCATACATTTTATTTACAGTTATTTCTGGTCGTTTTCTTGAGACGTCGACTTATTTATCACGTTATCACGAGATAACAGCCCGGCACCGTCACGTCAGATGATCATAACTCGTAATTGCAAAGGCACAAAATGAACATAGAACCAGGCTTAACTTACCTCATTAGTGTGGGCAGTGGCAGCAGGGCATGTCGTGGTCCAGCCTGTTGTTATGTTTTCTAGATCGCTAGAATATTATCCCGTCATCACGAGAAAACAAGCTTTGTTATGTCGAGATAATTGGCCAAAATGAATCCGTTATCACAGGAAAACGGAGTCAATAAAATGTATGGATGCATGTCCACTTAGGGCTTCCGTACATAACAGCTGCAGTTTGGTAATACTTTAAGTGAAGCAGACAAAAAAAACATCTTTCTCCCTTTAAAGTTAAGTGTAATAAAATTCCAGGTAGAAGCTGAAAACAGGAAAACATTCGTCTAATGTGGTTTTCTGAAAATTGTAGGAGACGGCTTTGACAGTCAGACTTTTCCACAGCTCCTAATAAATTCTCAAAATGTGCTGATGAGATCTCTTTTACATAAAGAGGTGGGAGCTCCAAGTCTCACAAAAAAACTTAACAGAAGAGGGAGAGAAGATGTAGAGCGCATTTTCAATTTTACATTTCCTGTCTGACACTGCTGCAGATGTTTTATAATTCACGGAGTAGTTTGTAGATCCGCTAATGTGTATGAAACCGGATCTTAATTATTAAAGTCTGTTGGAGGAACAATTTATTTTGTGTTGTTGCTTAGAAATCAGCATAATCGTGCAAACTGTGAGGACATTTATCTAATGCCATATTAGTCTAAGTGACTGTTTTGAATGTTAATTTATGTGCCTCACATTGTGCTTATTTCCTGCTAATCAACTCACTCAACATTTACATACATGAAAAGATAAATGTGTCACTTCAGTCATTTTCCCCCGCTTATCTTTGTACAGATTCAAAAGAAATCCAAGAAGCGAGAGCGTCAGGATTCCCCTCTCTTCCGAGATCTTCAGTAAAATATGCAAACGCTGCACATGATTATGAAATAAGACCAGAAACAGAGCCTCCAACTTTTGATACACGCGCAGTCAGCAGCAGGGAACGCCTGTAAGATTAACACGGAGGACCCCTCTGCTTATTGCGTTAGGGCTGCCTGAACAGGCTGTTTTAATAATGCATACTCACTCATGCATATTCTCAGCGCTGTGTCAAGCACAGTGGAATTAAACAAGTTTATCATCTAAAAAATGACATGTTTCATATCAGCCCTTTTCACGGAGCGGCCAACGGACGGCGAGTGTGCTTTTCGCATATCATGAAGATAGTGAAATAAGACGGCTATCAGCAATCATCCAGAATTTATAATTTCCTACTGGGGCCGATATCTTCTCAGCTTAATAACCGAGGAGCAGTTTGATACAAGGGGAGGCTTAAGTCGAGGAAAGTGGTCGTTAGAGATTTAAAGGAATGAATAAGTGTTCGGGTCAACATGCCACTGACATGATTAAAAATCAGGCAGCAAAATGACGACAAAGAAGAATCAATTTTATCAATTAAATGTTCATTTGTAAAGAACACTGAGCTGTCTCTTAACAAAGAAGGTGTATTTTACGTTTCTCTGGTAAAAGCACACCGTAAAATCAACTCCTTCACAGAGCTAATATAACCACCCACAAAAATGTACCACTTGTCTTACAGGACACAATTTTTTTTAAGTCTTTAAATTCTACCTTGAGCGTCTTCAAACTTAAAAAAAAAAAATTGTTTTATATTCTACGATTTGCAGAAGAAAACTATGAGCAGGAGAGCCAACAACTCCATTATTGTGATAAAGCAGGTTGTGTATGTATCTGTATATATAGATGGAGGATGCGTCTCTATCTGCTCTCTTTGTACAAAATTGAAGCCAATGTAGCCCCCCTGACGGGCACTGCCATCTTGCGATGGTGACGTCATTTGGAGCCAGAGCTGCGCAGCAGAGATCTGCGGGTGGAGCTGCCGTAGCCTCTTCCACTAACCAAAACATTCACAGATATGTAAACTTCAATGACTGTTTTAGTTACGTTTCCTCCTCTGCTCTGCTAATCCGGAACAGATCGGCTGCAGAAGCCATATTTATCATCAGATCTGTCAATCATCCTTTTGACAGCCTCAAATAACTAATTAAAAATAAACTTGTAAGAAAAATAAAAACTTGGACGTAAATCAGCACGATAAGAACTAACTATAATGACAGAAACCATGTTTGAGAAACATTTATTTGGCGTGTATTTTGATTTTATAGTTTGACTCATGTCCCATCTGTTAACATGGAGGAGGCGGGCTTAATGACCTATACTGCAGCCAGTCAGCAGGGGGCGATAGAGATGATTTGGCTTCACTTTTAGGGAGCTGTCATGTCGTTCATCTTTTTATACAGTCTGTGGTATGTATAATAAATACTGATAGACTTACAGATATATTATTTTAAATACATGCTGTTTCTAATTTGATTTGATTTGAAATATCTGATTTACATATTTGTTTGTATATTTGTTTCTTTAATCCAGTAAACATTCCTCTTGAAGTATCAGTAACAATCTCAAAGTTTTTCTTGCCTTAACTTTTTCAAAATTGGCAAAAATATCTGACATATATGACAAACCACGCATGAGTCACAGATTGATGACCCCCATTTTTAGATGTCTCTGGGTCTGATATTATTCCCCATAGTGGATTATCCCTTCACTGCATGTGTCGGGTTGTATTCAACAAGTTTTTGAGGGAAACAAATTATCACACTAATGATGCAGCGTTCTCAAAAACTTTAGTACCAAATAAGATACACTTGTTATAAACGGGTAAATAATTAAATAGCTATTCTTTATTGTCGATAAAGGAATGCAGACAGCGGTATCCGTACTTTATGACCTAAGTCAGAATGAGGGTGGTGTTTCAAAACAGGAAGTGGAAAATGGGCTGGTAGAGTTTTTTGGTTTTCTTTTATAAATATCTGATGATGTTAATAATAATGCAAATCTGCTTTAAACATTAAAAATTCTGTAACACTTTTAATTATTCTCCAAACTTTGAAAACAAGGACAAAATGAATTTCTAGTAGAAAGCAGTAGAACTTCATCATGAATAAATGAAACTATGCAGAACATCACCCTTTTGTTGTAGTAAGGGGCTTCAGTTTTACTGATTCTGATACTAAGATATTTAAATCAATAATTATGAGTATAACCTTGTTTACTTCATTCTGCAAGAAAATGACCCATCAAATGGACTCATTTATAAACCGTAAGTCTAACGTTCAGACTCCCGTCACGCCCTCAGAACACAGAGAGGCTGTTTATTGAGCTTACATATGGCAACCAATGAAATAAGGTCTCAGCACTAGGCTTGAACTCCGCCCATAGTATGACCAATAATCTCTTATATCTGAGTGAGAACTGGCGTTTCATTGTGTGCGTACGTGTGAAAAAGAGGGCGCGTTGGTGGGAGAGTGGACGACTTATCTCCCGGCAGGATCAGTACTATTGTTAAACCTCCTAAATCACCTGCATTGAGCGCAGCAGAACAGAGCAGCCTGATGCAAAGGCTGCGAGATTTCTTATTTCACGAGATCGGATCCATCCAGGATTGTGTTGCTGTAATCCCTTGGCTCGATATCCCCCATGTTCAATATGTTAATGTCTCCCACCCAACGGATCATTCGTCAGAGAGACTTGGCAGATGGGCTTGCAGCCGTTTCAAAAAAGACAGATGTGTCAACACCGCGTGTTAAAATCTCTGTGTGCTTTTCAACAGTCGACTTACCATCAATACAACAATAAACACGTGAATTTGTGTACTGAAAGAACAGAAATAAAGCATTACAAGCAGAACCTCATATGTTTTCCAGGCGTATAAAAGAGGGTGCACAGCAGAGGATGAGCGTTACATTGTGACTACCCAGAAGACCAAACATAAAAGAAGCTTTTGTAGGTCTGAATTGCCAGAATCATTTCTCAATACATTATTTTTCAGCCAGATAATGATCTATTTCTCAGCTCCACAGCGTCCTACTTAGCCTACTTATCGAAGTTGCCGAGAAAAATAATCATTTGATGTGGAGGAATGCTTCTCAGCCTCACTAATGCTCCTCTGTCCTTGATTATTATCCTTATTATATAATAGCTTAAGGCCAATTTTCTTAAGGACGAGATATGTGGGATGCTTTATTGAGCCGAGACAACAAGCTGCCGCTGTTGTTGACTCGGCGAAGACAAAGTCGAGAGAGAAATGAATACCACCTGAATATCAAATCGATGTTTTGCAAAAATTGTTTTCAAAGAGAAGCAGACAAAGGCTGTTCTCTGCATTCGGATTCAGGCCTCAGCATCTCAATATTGAATAACCCGTGAGATATTATGATGCTTTTGTGTGCAACACATGATTTATTACTGCACCTTCTGTTGTACCATCAGGGCCTCAGAAGACATCGTGCCGTTAGAGAAGCTCTAATCAGCAAACCCAAACCTCTTTTGGTGCTTTTTCCCCCTACTGAGACTGATTCATTTGCAGGCTATTTGCTACCTGCAGCTTCCGGCAATAGGACATTTAATCATCTTGATACACCCACCTCTTCAATTAGTCATTTATACTCAGAAACAAATGCACAGCACAAGATCCAGGGAGTTGTTTGCACACATCTACATCAATTTGTGTTGTGTCAGTTGAAATGTGCAATATTTCACACATGCGTAGACGTCATGAAAAAGCTCCAACAAAGCCAGATGTTGTTTACTGTATATCTACTAGAGTAGGAGAGATGCGTCATATGCGGGCGTGCAAACAAAGATGGCCTCCAAAACTGACTTTGAAATTTGACAGCAGCATCGAACGCGCTAAACATCAAAGCTGATTGCCCCATGCCTTTTGTTTTTTTCATCCCCGGCCTGATGGATGATGAGGTTTTGTTTGTGCTGCAGAAGTTCCGACTTTAGAGTTCATGTTGCTTACAGTCAAAGGGATAGATATAAAAGGGGAATACATTTAAATGCATTTATATCAGAATAAAAACACAAACAAGCGTATAAGTGCTGACCCACGGCCGTATCTGGATGTGCTTCCAAATCAGCTCCTCTGTCGAATGTTCGGAGGATAAAAATTAAAGCTGCGTCTACTGTTTCAGTCGGAGGACTTGCTGCTCTCGGAAAACAGGCTTTCATGTGCTCAGGCTGACAGGCTTTTGATGTAAGTAGCAGAGTCTGAGATTAGGCTTGGAGGATATCAGGCTGGCCTTTATAGAAAGACAAAGAAGAAGAGACAAAGAGGAAAAGAAAGGTATGAGTGTAAGAGGGGATGTACCTGATGTTTATCTACAAAAACATTTAATATCATTAAAGATCGTATCCCACTTATGAGCTATATAATCAGTAGAGATGTGCTGTCATGAACACAAGTCAGAGATGCTTCCCCGCCACAGATAATGAAAGGAACACACTCAAACAATCAAACAGTCTTTGAGTTAAAAGTCTTTAAGCTCTCATTATTATTCTCAATTCTCAGCTTCTATTTTTGTCTCTTCCCTTGATATAGACAATATCTCTAGAGAGAGAGAGATAGAGAGAGTCTGAACATCTCTAAAGCTTCATTCTCAGAGAGAAAAGACTTGCTCAGGCCAAGCCATCCCCTCGGTTCTCTCCACACAGAGAATCGTTCGCTCTTGACCTTCAAAACAGTTGACTGAACAATTTCACCCCAAACTCTAATTCTGTAGTGTTTGTCAAACTTTTGATCATTCACATGGTGCTACTACAAGCTGAAGATACGTGTAAATTCAAACTTTTAAGCCAACATGGACAAGATGTGCTCAGAAAAAGTAAATATTTCAACATCTACCATTGAGGGTTCAGTACTCCACCCCGCTTAGCTGCTGTTGCTTAGCTGCTGTTGCTTAGCTGGTAGAGCTACTAGCAGTAAACAGTGGATGATAAATACCATACAATATTAGTAATATTTGATACCACAGTCTTAATTTAATGTAGAGGTAAACAAAAGCAGACTTCTCATTTCCAACAAATGAAACAGTCAATCAAAGTCAATCAATCTGACAACTGAAATGACACATTTTGATAGCCGAATGTATTTTCTGTAACATTAGCTTGCTTGCTAATTAACCTGCCAGTCTAGACTAGTTGAATTTTTAATGAAAAAAAAAAAAACATTCTCACAGGCTGATAATGCTATGGATATGACAATAAATCTCTGTTCTCGTATTACACTGTATAGCTATAGCTTTTAGTTTGACCTAATGTAATAGGACAAAAATGCAAGATCACACTGTTAGCATTACGATACCTAACTGCCAAGCTTGTAGGCTAGCCTACTAAAAAAGGCTTCAGGTATAATATATTGGGCAAAGATAGTGCTACAATAACAAATAATATTTGCTGGAGTAAAACCTCAAACCTCAAAATTCAAACAGGACAGAGTTTGTGATGCTAGCTAAAGCTAAGATCACATCAGAAATCTGCTGTCACACAATGGAAAACACAGACAAAAATATATGTGCTAGTCCTGACTGGGGATTCATACAAAAACATTGTCAACTCCAAAAATGGATGTAGTTATTTCTAGTTAATAATTTAGTTTTAGAAGCAATGTTTGTTTACTGTAAGTAGTAAGCTAGTTAGACATGACATGCTAACTATTTTTCTGAATTCCTTACAATTTTGGTCTTTTTTTGGTTTTTGAAATAGGCTACGAATAAAGAGTCACCAACCCCCAAAATATATTATCGCAGAGAACACACAACGCTTCAAAATATGGAGAAATATAAAGCTTAACTGCGCTAGTTATGCCTTGTTAAGGTTGCTAAAGCTATGATTGGAAGGCTGCTGTTTGGGAGAAGGCAAAGGGTCAATAAAGCTAAAATTAACTTCAAATGTTGGTTAGAAAGATGTTGTGATTTGTGTTCATCAAGAACCAGTGATGAAATAGTGACTGGTGCCTCTGAAGAAACACATTTGTGTTGCTACAGTTGGTTGTAATCTAGTCAGCATGCTTATAACAGACCTTTGCACACAATATTCCTTACATGTTGGCTGTTGTGTTTATGGTTCTAAAAGGGCACAGTACAAAAAGGTGTTTCAGTTCTGTTCAAATATGTTGCTGAAAAAGATACACGCTAAACAAAACCATTGTCATGTCTGGTTAACTGCTGAATAAATTACATGTTAAACAAGTACATTCCACCCCCCGTCTGACACCACATCTGTCACAACACGTAATTTAAATATGTAATGACATGGATTGAACAGCTAAGTAAATGAAGTCTGCAGTCGGCTTCCATTTCTTACATTAAATTTTCATTCATTTTGAATTATTACTTTCCTAATCTCAATATGAGCACTAATTTATATTCCATCCATCATTTTAAATTGAATACATCATTTTATATCAAATATCAAGCCACATGTGGAGGACTACTAAAATCTTAAGCTTGGGGACAAATCTGACTTCCAACAAACATATAGTATCGTCTTGGATTATGAAGCTCCACAATGAAATAATTGAATGAAAATGCCAATAAGAAGCCAAGTCTGAGGTTGGCCCCGCTGCAGGCTTTGGGCAATCAAGCCTAAAAGCATTACTACAACTATTTCTGAGTGATGTAGCTTTTTGTAGGTCAAGCGTTTTTCATGTTTTCCATTCTATCAGACTTAAAGCGTCTTGAGCACCAAAGCACACACAACTTTCAAATCAATCTTTAATGTTAATGTTTTGTTATTTTTACATTCTTTAGGCCACACACAGCAGCTGTTTCAGGATCAACAGGAATGCTTTTACATTGTCCAGTCGCTGCTTATGACCCATCCATCTTACCCAGACAAAAGGAATAAAACATCTTTTAAAGTACAAATTTTTATTTCCTTTGTCTTGGCATCTTTATTAGTGACAGGAACAGGATTTGGAGAGCAGCCGTCTGGCTCCCTGACTGGAGGACACCCATATGCTGCTGTCATGTATCCCGCTAATTAGGATTAATGACAGCCATGACACTGCTTTACTCCTTGCCCTCATACAACCCCTCTTTGGCCTCCACTTAACTTTCAGCCATGTCTTTTTTACCCCAACAATGAAAAAAAAATCAGTTTGAAGATCGAAGTGTTGTGAAGATTTCTCGACAGCTTTCTTTCTTTTAAGACCAGCCAACAGACAGTGTTTGATGTTTCTTCAAGGTTTCCTGATGCCAATACAAAAGGTTTAACGGACAAAACTTTTTCATACCTTTCTTCTGAAATCAACAGAACTTCAGGGCCTTGATGTTGGCTGACATCCAGCGTGTGGAGTGCGGTGTTTGTGGTAAACTTTGTTCGTGTAAGGCACAACTTTCGGGCTCCTCAATAATTAATGAGGTGGCATTATTGAGCTGTGTTCTCTGAAGGACAAATTAGAAAGCACAGGTTGAACGAGCCAATGCAAACACAAAAAAGAGCAGATGTGAAGGAGAGAAGCAAGATCATTAATTGCCGATTACTTCTTCACTAATCTAGATTGCTAAAACCCTCCGATTCCATTAGCTTTACCCTTGAATCTAAAACACAATACTAATACCTGGGATTTGTGTGTCTGATTCTCTCACCCCAATTTGCAACAAGGTTTTTGTGTCCTTAGATATACCTCGTGAAAAGTGTGCTCTCGTAGCTTACCCTGTGAAATTAATTAAAGTCAACCCAAGGCCACAGTTTGAAATCCGACACCCTCTCAGCTCTTTTAAGCTTACTTCACATGAGAGATATTTCTGTGAAACCCTCTGCCAATTTCACTTCTAGGCCTCCTTTTTTTTTTACTGCTAGAGCATTAAAACCAATTCATGCCTACAAGGTCAAACCTAAACAGTTCAGCAAACTGTACACCTAAGGCAACACCATATATGTTGGTGTGTTAGCAAAAAGTTAAGACTTCCAGAACAAAGAGAAACATTTGGATTCATTTTGAGTTAAGGGTTCTGGCCACCTAACACATAAGTCTAAATTTCATTCTTCTTATCTCTCTCTTTTGGCCTCCTCCACCTCCTGCAGAAAATATCTGGCTCTGTAGCTGCCACACGCTACACCAACTAGTAGCTATCCTCATTAGTCTGACATGTAGACTTTATAAAAAGATGGATGACATGACAGCTCCTTACAAGTCAAGCCAAAACATTTGGAGCGCCCCCTACTGACTGGCTGCAGTATAGGTCATAAAGCCCGCCTCCTGCATGTTAACAGATGGGACATGAGTCAAACTATAAAATCAAAATACACAGCAAATACATTTTTCTCAAACATGGTTTCTGTCATTATAGTTAGTTATTATCATGCTGATTTACGCCCAAATGTTAATTTTCTTACAAGTGTAGTTTTAACAAGTTAATTGATAATGTAAAAATGGTCTAATGCCATGATTGACAGCTCTGCTGACAAATACGGCTCCTGCAGACGATCTGTTCCGGATTAGCAGAGTAGAGGAGGAACGGTGAGAGGAATCGTAACTAAAACAATCACTACAGTCATTGAAGTTTCCATATCCGTGAACGTCTGCTTCAGACCAACACAAGAAGCTGTTCTGCTGTTAAATATGTCAACATGTGGGATCTTTGCTGTTTTTTTCCCCGGTAAGTTAAGTGTGTGTTTTGGTTAGCGGAAGTGGCTACAGGGGCTCCGCCCACTGATCTCTACTGCGCAACTCTGGCTCCAAATGACGTCATCATGGAGACGCGTCGTCCATCTTTTTTTTTTTTTACAGTCATTGGTTTGACATGGTTGTTGTGCAAGACATCTATTGTCAGTTTAACTGAGATTTTTTTTTAAAGTTGTTGAAAGACATGAGACTAGAATAAAACTGAAAAGTTGAGGCTGTAGAACCAAAATATTTGCTAAAAACTGCTAAAATGTTGAGTTGATCAATGTGTAACAACATTGTGATAATTCTCTTTCCCTCTGTTACATCACACATGTTCGGCCTATGTATTGTTCGCATAAATATATTGATCAGTGCAGCTTTAACAATAGAACATTCAAGTAAGATAAAGCACAGTTCAGTCTGGTGTCAGTAGAAAGAGTAAAGACACTCAATGCTTAATAACAATTAGAGTATAAGTGGCTGAGCCTGTGCTGAGACTGATGTTAGCTTGTTTGAATGGAAATTTATGTGGTCCGAAGGTTGATCACCATGCAGTAGAGAAAACACTGATTTGGTTGCAAGAACAAGCACAAATTCGATGGACACCTTGATTAATTGTTATAAATGCCTTTGCAGACAGCGGCAGTCCAAGTTAGTTAATCTTGAGGCAGACAGGGATGGAAAGTCGGCAATAAAATTATGCACACTGGTGCTTTCAGTTTGGAGGCAATGTTTCCTTTACATTTCCATTTTTATTGCTGTCCATTCCAGGTCATTTCATGCGCAAAGCAACATCAAGCTTAAACTATTTTGTTGGCATCTGTTTCACATTCAAAACATTTCCATTAGCAGCCGAACCCATCCACATAATGAAATATTGTTCAAAGGAAAATCTATTTCCAAAGTGTTTTATTTAATTTCAAAACCCCAGATTCTTGATTTTCACTTGGTTTGCTGAAATATAAACCTCCGCTGTGGCTCTGCATCCAAATATGACATCAGACTACTTTTTTAATATTTTCAATTTCTTCACGAATCAGTGAAATGGAAAATGCTGAAAGAAACTGCAAGAAGCTAGAACATCTTCACTGTCCATTGTAATGAAAACACAAGCACAAGGGAACCCAAAAGTCTAAACAACACAGCTCATCAATATGCAGCATTTACTCCGTCCCCTTACTGGAAAGATACCTTCCAGAAGGCCAAAGGCCCACGTGTGAATTGATGAATAACCATAAATATTCAAGTAATGAAACTGCTTTTCTCTTTAAATGAGTATGGGTGGCATGGCCTTGGTGAGTCACTTCTATAACAGACAGAAAGATAAGTCCTTCTGCTCACAGTTCAGACACTAAAAGCCTGTGTCCTTCCCCCGGGCTGAGGTGAAGTGAGAAAACAGGACAGGAGGGAGAGGACTGGACGGGACAAAGGACTCTGTGAGGGTCTCTGCTGGTGTTGAATTTCACAGTAAATGTCCCTGAGGTTATTCACGTTTAATCACTGTACCGCTACATCCCACGATAACTGACGCTGTGTGGTGTGTCTGAGGGCAAAATATGGAAGTTCTATACTGAAAATTTGGATGATGATGAAAGTGTGTGCAGCCCTTTAGCTGTAGTAAATATTAGTTACATCACAGAAGCTGAAGACGACAGTCCAACAAAACATTTAAAAAAGCTCAATGCAGTTTAATTCTGATAATTTGACATCAGCTATGAGGGAAAAAATCTTATGAATCTCTATAAACAGACATCTGCATGTAAATTCAGCTAACAATCTGTTCTAGATCTAAAATTTAACTTGAGATGAATTCCCTTGACACTGTGTCACGAAAGCCGTTCAGTGCTCAGATATCCGGACCTCCCCGAATGCATCAGATCGATCCGACCTCCGTTAAACAAACGAGCATTTAAAAAGTTTTATTCTCCTCTTGAGGAGACCTGACAAAGCTTCATTTTTACTTCTTACAAATCTGCATCATGATGTTGAAATGTTGGGCGAAGGTAAGACCCATTAATAACAAGTAAATCACAAGAAAACGTGGCGAAAATGAAGACAGATTCCACCATTTTTTTTTTTTTAACTCTAATTCACTTCAAATGAAAAAAAAAACTTTGAAGATGGCTCTCCATCTTTCAACAGTGTGGATTTGTTGGTTACGTTCTATCCAAAGTTTATAATTCACAATTTACTCCTACTCCTTACTTTTCCCTCATGAGTGGATCAGCTATCACAGCAATTAAATTGTGGTAAAATGAATTTGATACAAAAACAAATCCATGCTGGTGTCACCACAACTATTATCCATGCAGTAATTATAAGTTTTTAAAGATTAAAACACAAGAAAGTTGCAGACCTCACTCTTTCGCGCTAAAATCAACACACACCGATTCTTGTTTTTGTCATATTTGGGGTCCATGAGTTTTGTGGTTCCTTGTGAGGACCATCCTTTCTAGTGGTCAAAAATGCCAGATAAATACAAATGTCAGGTAAGATCGTGAATGAAAATATTACTTCGACACACACATTTATACTCTATGAATACAAGTGATTGATGATTGAAGCTCATACATACTGTTTCTTACCCACACACTTCCCATCAACTTTGACAGGAGTGTGCATACTGTGCACAAACACACACACGCTCACATACACACACTGACTGTCAGCCGGTCAGATGGCATATTTTCCAAGAAATCACACTAATATATAATTTCATATTCACACACAAAAACATATCAGAGGAGACCCTCACCCCTCATCCTGGCCTCTGTCACAAATGCTTCTTGTCGTCAGGCTCTGTGTGACTCCCCTGAGTCGGTTGCTAGGTAACCGTGGCTGCATTAACATGCGCAGGAGAGAGGGAGAAGGGGATACCTCCTGCCTGTGGAGTGAAAGCAACCACGACAGCGTGAGCGTGGCAACGGGCTCCTTTACCGAACACCACCCCCCCCCCCCCTCTCGCTTTCTCTCTCTCTCTCGCTTTTACAGCCGTCCAGCGTTCACGGTCTGCTCAGTTAGTTAGAGATACACGCTCAGCCACTGGAGCGCGTATGTCAGGTTGCACATCTTGTAGAGCAAGCAGGGGCTTCCACCACCTCAGCTCCTTTTTTTTTATTTTAGTTTGAACCATTTAAAATCCATCATAGCTAAAAAAGTATAAAAGTTTGTTTAAATGAGCCTCAATAGTGGTTGATGGTTGTGTGTTGGCAGGAAGACCAGACTTAAATCTCTTTTTCTGGTAAGGTTTGCAGAATGAAAGACAAAAAGAGGATGGAAATATACATATGAAAAGCTTTGTTACCCTCCCACCCCCATCTGCCCATCAACTGACTCTATTCTTCCACTTGACATCGTCCTTCCACACAGACAAGAAGAAGAAGCAGGAGAGGAGGAGAAGAGAGAAGCAGAGGTGGGGAGGAAACAAATCTGACAGAGAAAGAGGAGGACGAGCCGAGAGGAGGTGGGCAGCAACATTTTCAGCTCTCGCAAGGCTGAGGAGGAGAAAGTGGAGGCAGCGAAAACTTGGCCAGTAGTGAGATGAAATTCGGGGAGGAGACGCTGGAGCGCTGCAGGGTACCACATCCAACGAGAGCCCTGAAATTGGACTGCCTGGAAGACGAGCGAGCCCTCTCTGGATCCTGTGCCCCCCCACAGCTGAAGGATGAGAGGGGTCGACTTTCACCTTAGTTGCAAGGGATGTCTGTGCACTACGGAAAGGCATCCACCTCCAGCATGTCCAATGCTATGTTATTCCTGATGCTTTGTGAGGTGGGTCTAAACTACTTCTGTTGGAGCTTTTTCAGATAACTCCTCATCCTGTGCCGAGCAGCTGTAAACTAATACTCAATCTTTCAGCATTTTTAAATGTTGATGGAATTTATTTTCTTTATATTGAGGCATATTTCAAGGCTCAGTTGTCTTTATATGAATCATTGATTAAGGTGTTTTTCTGTACAATACTGTGAGCAGTGGTGTGGGGGTTTTTTTGCCAAGAACGCACATCCACATGGTCCTCTGTGAGTTGCTGCTCATGTATGTTAATAACAAGTGTAAATATTTATTACATAACAGCAGGAAAAAGGCACTTTTTATACGATTAGGAACATTTTATTTTCCCGAGCTTTAGACTTACTACGCCAACATGCAGGAAAGTTTTTTTTGTGACAATATGCAACCCTTTTTACCGTCAAATTTAAATTACAAGTCTGGCAATTTGAGCCTTAACTTCCTGCATGTTTGAACGTTTTTTTGTGGCAGGGTTTTCCGATCAAAGCAATATTTGTCCTAACCAGAATTGATCACTTCTCACTCGCAGAACAATGAGCATGTTGTGAAAAATAGTCAGGCTAAGAATTTGTTCACCTCACTTTAAAAACAGAGCAGAATCTGCACACTGTACATGCATCGTTCCTAGACAGCCTCTTTTCGTGAGTGCTTCCCTGAAAGTGTGTGTCTGTGTCACTGTGTTGATGGGCGTCAACTGCTTGCTTTAATTCCATTTTATTACAATGCCAAAAGCGACTCAGCCTGTCAGACTCCGTTAGCATCTGGAGCATCACTTGACATGCTCAGAGTTATTCATGTGGCAAAAGGTTTCGCTCTCCGCGGATCTGATCTGAGGAACGTTAGCTCCTGTTAGGCGTAGAGGCAGAGCCCGGATTTGTTGTCCCAGGTACGGCATCGCCCCCCTTTTCTTCTCCTCTCTCTCTCTCGCTCTTGTTGTCTGCTCTTTTAAAGAAAGTCGCTTCTGGCTGTTGCTGTACAAGCGGAGAGTCAGGTGTGAGCTCGCCTCAGGAGAAACCTCAAGGAGATGCTTTGCATTTTGAATGAGACGTTGTTGATCCAGAGATGCTACATGTATCAGATTAAACTCCTAAGTGGCCCTGACATCGACAGACCTGCTGATGATTACCTAACTTAACTTTTCCCTCAGTGATTAAAGTGTTAGAGTCATTAGAAATTAGCTCTTGAGTGACAACAGGAATCAATACTAAGATAACTAAATCCTCTGTACCTTAGAATAGCGCACAGTCAAACAACCAATCAATAGGAGGTGGAGAAGAGGATAGTGTGGACAGTATCTCGCCTGGATTAATAATCCTTTCATTGTCAGCGTCACTATATTTCATTGACTTTCTGGTCTGCCTCGTCCTGGATTATGACAGCTCTGATCTCTATTACACACGGCCCAGCCTGAGTGTTAAACAGACACAGGGAGTCATTATGGGTGGTTAGTGATAGTGAAACCGAACGCTCTCTGTTGAACACTGGGAACAGGTTCTCTGTGAAAACGCACAGCTCTTTTCTTGGCGGCCATGATTTTTGCCAAGCCTTGACCTTCCACCAAAATCTCCCCTCCTCCTCCTCAGTGAAGGAAGAGGTATTGAGCGTTTAAATAACTTGTACAGACACATTTATTAATAAATATAGAAAACCTTTTTCCCTCTGCGATCCAACAAAAACAGACTGCGTCTTATATTCCATATTTTACGGTACTTAAAGTAATAATCTTGAAGATTTTCATTAAAATAAATGTCTGTTAAGTCACTATCACCGCCGAATGAGGTAACACAATGGTGATTGAGCCTATGGCCCACTGATGAAAGCCTTTGCATTTGCAGTATTACAGACATGGTGACCAGTTAGTGACGCGTGTTCCATCAGCCAGCAGTGGTTGGTCTGCCAGAGAGGGTAGGCGGAGCTAAGCGGCTGCAAACAAACAAAGAAAAGATGGATGACTACAGATACAACTTCAAAAATAAGTGAAAATCCAAAGAAAAAGAAACAGATTTGACGCTCAGATGAAGGCAAACAGTCTAAAAAGGAAAGCGACCGTCAGCGAGGAAAATCAAGAGTTACAACCGGAGCCAACCGTGGACGTCACACATGCAGCACTGTCTGGATATCTGGGAAGTGTGCTCCTGCAATTACCGTTAATCGCCATAGGTGGCGCCAAAGAGAAGGAAACTGAGATCTTCGAGATTACCACTTTAATAATGTATACAGTTTGGTAGTTTTGTCTAGTGCCAACCTACACGATTACAAGATAAGTTTAAGGGGTTGGTAGACGGTAAATAGGAGAGAAAATAATTTGTTATTTTATTAATTGAACAATTATTGAAATTAAACGACTGAAATGTTTGGAGAGGAAATGTATCTTGGTGGAACTAAGAAGGTCAGAGTCCTCTGGCTTCATCAATTCAATTCCTTCAGTGCCTCAAAATTGTGTTTAAATGCAGAACTTGAGCAAATGTTCTTGGTTGTTTTCCACCACTGCTCCCCCTCCGCCTCCACCATCTCCCTCAACATCCTCCGACACATTTTTTCCCCCTCATGTTTTTTTGCTTACTGCTTGTTTATATCAGCAGCGAGTAGGCCGTCTTCATGCATGAGGGCACATCCAGCGCACCACACAAAGATCTCCATTCAGGTAGAGGGAAGCCCTGTGTATAGTGCTCCCCAGGAGAGGCAATCAAAGCCCATTGTTACAGATCAGAGGAGGAGGGCGCACTTTAACACAGGAACAGAGCCTGATGGGGTTTTTATGTACGTCGAGAGCACAATGCATGTCGATGATTGGACTGTGCTATCATTCAGAGTCACTGCGTGGGATGTTAGCCTTTCAAAAAAGACAATCACTTCCATGCTTTTAAGCTTATAAAAAGGCCTGAACAAAAGGCCTTTAACTGTTACAGTTGTATACAGTTTTTATACGAACTTAAAAGTAATCCATACACACTAAAGCCATTAACAGATAGTGGTATGTCTATAGTTGTCTTGAATTTTCAAAGATTGCCTTGTTTGCTTCATGAAATTTAACATTCCTACTGCAGCACTGGCCTTGTGTTGAAGCTATTAAAATGGCGAGAGTTAGTTTCATCTCCTGTTTTCCCCCTCTCTGTATTCCATCAGATTTTGTTGTAATGGTTCCTAGAAGATGATGGTCGCTGTATCAAACATTCTCACTAAAGGGGGAATGTGCTGCACCTGCAACATAATAATCTCCACTTTGGTAGATCTCATTCAAAGGTTACATACATTTAAATTATTGCACAGGACTTCTGCAAACGAGCCTTAAAAATCTAGGCTTTGCAAAGGTTAATTACCAGAAACAATTCATAATTGACCCTTCACTAAGCCCCTCCCTTAAACAGCCACTGTCCAATCCTATGTTAGCAACCAGAACAGGGCGCGGGAGGCCTGTCGAGCTTTCAGAACAAGGAGAAATGCCGAAACGGTGTTCATATGGAATCTGCAAGTCGGACAGCAGATATCCTCAAAGCTTAGAGGGGGGTGTCATATTTCTCGCTTTTCCAAAGCCAAAAACTCGAGAGGAGAGATGTCGGACATGGATTAAAAATTGTGGAAGACAGTCAGCTGGTCTCCGCTTGCAATCCTGCCTGGCCTTTGCTACCACCATCGATGATATCGGCACAGCCTTTATTTTACCACCCCTTGGTTTGTGCCATTGTTGGAGCAAACCTTTAAGAGATCCAGTGTATGGATCCTGACGCGCTTTAAACAACATGTGGGATCATTTAGTTTTGCTAGCAATGGGCTAAAACATATTAGATAATGAAAGTTATAGGGAGTCAAAACTAAACATCAGCTTAAAATAAAAACAATATATTGACTCACCCTGCTGTGCAAGAACATTGTTTTTCCCATATGATTGTCCTTAACATGAATTGTCAAGACGTGGGGCGCCTGACGCCTCGAGTTTTATGTCCTCTTCATTTTCAACACTCCGCTCACAAATTATATTCTGGATGTAGCTTCTGGATGCTAGTGCGAAAGCTTGACAGGCGTAGCAACAGTAACCAAGGGGGGCGAGACTTAGCTAGGGTCAATTAGGTAAAGGAAATGTGTGGAAATTAAAGTAATCTCAAACTTTTTCATTTAAATAAATGTCTTTTAAGTGACTATATATCAATGAATGAGGTAACACAATGGTGATTGAGCCTATGGCCCACTGATGACAGCCTTTGCATTTGCAGTATATCGTATTATTACAGACTGGGTGTCTGTGGCGACATTTGCGGAAAAAAACGCAAGCGGCGCCCAATTAGTAACGTGTTTTCCATCACCCAGCAGTGGTTGGTCTGCCAGAGAGGGTAGACAGAGCTAAGCTGCTGCTTTTCCGGTCTCTGTTTGTTGCAAGTAAACGGTAATCTAGAGAAGAAAAGATTGAACAGACTAAAAAGGAAAGTGAAGAAACCCATTGACCTGCGAAAGAAGCGCTTGTCTCCTGAGACGTGTTTGGATGCCAACGTACGCAAGCTGCTGCGCCTGCAGGCTGAAAACATACAGCTAGTTTCTAATACTCCAACCTGGGCTACACTAATCAATACACACACACACGCACACACCTCGGAGAAGTCCCAGAGTTGAAGAAATACAACTGCTGATGGATTGTAGTGCAAGATTTTTCTTTTTTCACTTACTGGCCTCAGAAGGCTGCCAAGGCTATTCATCTGATGTCCAGCATGTCAATCAAGAGGAGAGGAGGTGTGCGTTGTTGGAAGTTCACCTTTTACATGGTTGCTGATCCCGCCTCTAACTGGCAGTGTAAAAGGGGCTAATGTGACAGGAAAAGTAATGAAGGGAATTATACAGTTTTTAAACACCTACATCCTGTTCATAGTTTTCCTTTCCATTTTTCTAGACCTATCCAAAAATATAAGATTTACAACTTCTGCAATTCTTCCGATTATAGACACAAAACTGTGATTAATGCAAGTCTTTGCTTCAGATTCATCATTAAGTTACAGTCCTAAGTGCCTTGCATGTAAACAGGACTATTTATTTTGTTGCCTTTATCCCATTTTTAAGCGATTATATATAAAGTGTTGCCTCCCATTTATCCCCGTGGATGCAAATTGATTTAAATCTTCAGTATTTTGATCCTTCATTTCACATTAATGAGACAGTTTAAGCTGTCGACACCAGAATCTTAATCTCGTGTGTTCACCGACTTCCTTTCCCCACATTTAAGCTCAGGAGATGCCTGCTGTATTTTTCATAGAAGGAACGGAACGAAGTAATTTAATTTTGATGGAAAATCTGTCCCACATCCTTGAATAAAACATACTTTACAGAGGCTTATAGGTGAAACATGCAGAGAGGAGCAGTACATTAGAGTCCCCACACATTTACACTCTGAGATCCTCTAATGCATCTCTCTCTCTCTCTCTCTGTGTGTGTGTGGGGTGGCAGTCTGTGCTGTCATCGTCTTAGACACCTCTAGCTCTGGTCAAAGGTCAATTCACACGCTTAGGAGCTTATCAGGGAAACATTTTAGATTCATGTTGTTCGCGTAGCAGACATTTTGTTTTAAGATTTTTTTGGGGTAATTTTTGCCTTTATTGATCGGACAGCTCACGAGAGACAGGAAATACTTGGAGAGGAGAGTAGGGGTCGACATGCAGCAAAGGGCCGAGGGTGGGAGTCCAGACTGTGGTCGCTGCATCAAGGACTATGGCCTGCATATTGCATGTTGCATGTGTGACGTCCACGATTGGCTCCGGTTGTAAGTCTTGATTTTCCTCGCTAACGGTCGCTTTAGACTGTTTGCCTTCATCTGAGCGTCACATTTGTTTCTTTTTCTTTGGATTTTCACTTATTTTTGAAGATTACTATTTGCTCGCAACACTTACAGAGAATGGAAAAGCAGCCACTTTACTTTGCGTTAGCTCCGCCTACCCTCTCTGGCAGACCAACCACAGCTGGGTGATGGAAAACGTGTCACTAACTGGGCGCCGCTTGTCCACAGACACCCAGTCAGTAATACTTCCAATGCAAAGGCTTGTTGATTGTGTTACCTCATTCGGCGATAGATAGTGACTTAACAATCATGTTTTTATCAGCTAAGAAATATTTCCAAAATTTCTTCTATTTTAACTTTTGAAGACACAGAGACGATTTGACATGCTTTTATACCATCACGCCTTGATTACTGTTACAGCCTTTTTACCTGCCTGAGTCAAAGATCCATTTATCGACTTCAAACTGTACAGAACTCAGCTGCCAGGCTTTTAACCACAACCAAAAAATACGTCCACATTACTCCTGTTTTAGCATCTTCACACTGGCTCCCAGTATGTTTTAGAATTGATTTTAAGATTTTACTGATTAGTTTTAAGTCTCTCCATGGCCTTTCTCCCAGCTATATCTCAGACCTTTTAGTACTGTACGAGCCTGCCGAGACTGAAGACTAAGGGGGACAGAGCTTTTGCTGTGAGGGCTCCTAAGCTCTGGAATGACCTGCCCGAGGAGGTCAGGTCAGCTGAATCAGTGATCTCTTTTAAGTCCCTTCTTAAGACATACTTTTATCGGCGAGCCTTTCCGGATTTTACTTGAATTTTAATAATTCATTTAAAGGAATTTTATGTCATTAGAGTTCTTTTAAATGCATTTTAAATATTTGTTAAATGAATTGTTATTTTAATATCTGCCTTTGATTTTATGACCTGTCTGTTTTACTTCGTGACCTGTTTGTTTTGCTTTGCTGCCTCTGTAAAGCACTTTATAACTTCGATTTTGAAAAGTGCTCTATAAATAAAGGTTATTAACAGACATTTATTTACATGAAAAGATTATTACTTTAACGTTTATTTTGAAGCATATTTTTTAGTCTTAAATCTGTTAATGGATTCCCTGGACCAGAACAGTTTCTTGTATTGATGTACGAAGCGACCCCTGAAACATATTTGGCAGTCCTGAAAATGATGCTTTTTTTTTTACTAAACACACAGTAAACTGGCATTGCTAGCTAGCTTTCCATCAATTTTATGTAATCTATTTAAGTTTCAGGTTTTCTTCGAGCACATATTAGCATTTCTATCAAAGCAGAAAAAAAAAATCACCGTTAATTACTTCTCACCAACGTATTTTTGTTTCTTTGCCATTATCGCGGTGCACCATACACTAATCAAAGCCTGTTTTAAAAGGGAAAATTAACTAGTTGCAGTTAATAACATGCTTTGTGTTTTTTCTTTCCTCCCTTATCTGCTCGCTCCAGATCGGTCTGAGACGGAAACTGCAGACTTTTCCAGGGAAAATGGTAAACAATCTCCACAGTGATGAGGAAAAGGGAATCCAAGACAAGGAGAGTAAGGAGGAGAGCATCTTGGCCATGTTGGGCATCATTGGGACCATTCTCAACTTGGTAGTCATCATCTTTGTTTACATCTACACCACTTTGTAGATCTCCAAACCCTCACTGTACTTTACAAGCAGGCAGATCGGAGCTCATCTGTGCTGTCTGAGAAACACTATGTTGACTGATGTGGAGATGATGATGGGAGGTGCAGGATGGAGGAGAACCTTCCAGAGTGGCGACCTGCATCTCAGACTATGTCATCGCCATATGGCATCCAAACAATTAAGACCGTGGGGAACTGGCTTGTCTCTCCTTCCTTTACAGGTAGAACTATCCAGAATACCTGGACTAGTTTGACTTGTACATACATGCATGAATCTAATGAGAGAGACGCTTAAAGTCTGCAGCTGTTACCGGCACAGACTTTACGGACTGCAGGACACTTTTGGAAAACATTTTTCAGACGTTCTTATGAACTGAAATATGGACATTTTGTGACTCGGGGTAAAACATGAGGATGTACAGAGAAGCTAAACACAGGTATCTGCTTTGCTTTCTTTCTTATCTCAGTAAAAACTCAACGGTCATCAGTTTATATGAGATTTTAACAGACATATTACTAATTAAATGTTTGTTTTTATACTGTATTTCTCACTTTTTACTCTATTCATTCTCTTCGGATGGCGAGACTAATGAAAGTGGGTTTCTTTAACACAATTCTAAGTTGTTAAATGTCATTTTCTGGTGCAAATGGTGTCTTTAAATGGCATTGGGTCAGTTTAAAGTGCTGTAAATGGGTGCACTTGAAAATGTGTTAGAAGAGAATCAGATGGATTACGAGAAAATGGCTTTTTATAATCTTCCAGTTTTTAATGTGACACTTCAGGGTCATTAATGCTGAAATTAAAAGCATCCATTCGGGAGAAAATGATTTTAACATTTGTCTCAGCTCATGAGAGAAAAGATGTTTGACTCATTCGCTACAACCAGAAACAGAGAAATTTCACCCTACGGGAACACACCAACACGGCTGCTTTCCAACTGATTCATCGGCCACGCTGTCACCTGTTCGCCCATCCGTGTATATAGAATTTACACAGCTTGAACGCATCTACGTTTTTACAACATTAGTTTAAACTTTGACTTGTGCATAGCGACTATATGCCTTAAAACTTGAGGAATGACTATTTCCATGATGTATAAAATTATCAGGTTATTGCTACTCTGCGAGAGGAAACACTTGTTGTACATATGTGTAATTCAATGCCTATGACATATTGTTTCTATTGATGAAAGGTGATTCGTGGGGAATTTTACGTAAACCTGCTTTTGTCTTAAACAACATGCAAAACTTCTTAATTTGTGGTTGTGTGAAACTTCCAAACGTGGGACGACTTATATTCCTTTATTTTGATCCTCATTTGTTGTGTAAGACGGGTGTAGGTTTTAGCCACATTAGACAATACTGTGAATGTTGTGAAATTTACGTGATCAGAAGAGTTTTTGGAAAGGTGACGTAACAGTGTTCAGAGTCTCCAGATTGATTTTAGAATTGGAAAAGTTCAACATTTTGGGAAAAAGGCTTGGAGTCTGCACTGGCTCATTTTTGTTCTCTTCTCACTGATAAACAACTGAAACTTTTGAGGCACTGATAAGATGTTTGTACCTTTGAACAGACCAATGCTGGGGATTTCCCATTTCAAATATTATTCTAAGCTAAATGTATCCTGGTAGCCCACTCTTGTAAAATGACGAGAAATTTATACTTACTCTTTTTTATGCTCTAAGGGCCTTTGTCCACTAATGGCATTGTAGTTCAGAGTCCTCAGCGCAAAAAATGTCCTCAGCATCAGCTGTTTTTTGTCGCTGAGCTCTCAGTTAAAAATAGTTCAACGTTTGGAACACTGCCACGCTCATCAATGTCACTTCTCCCTCATCAACCAATCAAAATCAAGAAGGGGCGGGACTTACAATATAAATTTTGTCAACAACAATGGCAGACGACAAGCTAATCCTTTTTCTTTTAGGCTAAAATGACCTGGTCTAGTGCTGCTGCGAATGTTAGGACAGGATGCGGAGACAACTTTCCTAACCTAGCAACAGTAAGCGCTGGTGAGAAGCGCTCTGAAATTGAGCTTGCAAACCGCCGTTAGTGGACACAGGCCCTTAAGTCTAATTTGTGGAGGGCTGATGCTGCAATCAGATGCAGCCGTATACCACGGATGTCAGGTGACATAGTGTACACAATATGAATTTCACCAAGGAGACACGGGTTCATGTTCGTGTGAAACCAAAAATCAACATGATCTAATTTACACCTACAAGCATAAAGTCTTTTAGTCACCTGACTTATGATACACACGTGACGTTACCAACACACTTGTTTGAGTAAAATTACTTTATTAGTGCCCAAACCTGACGAATCTACTTGTTTATATAATTTTGTTTTCTATAACAACTATTGTTAGCATGAGGTCAAAGGTCATTGAACAAACAGACTCGGCTCTTTTTCAGCACACAGCTTCTGCTTACCAGAATTTATTAAATGCAACGCTGTAAAATGAGGCGCATGTGACGACTGTTCAAGAAGTTTTCACAACTGTAATTTGTGTTTTGTTGAAAAGATAAACTTTTTTCAACTTCCTGCAAGAAAGCCAATAAGTGTATTTCCCAAAATGTCAAACGACTCCTTAAAAGAAAGAACAATTAAAGATGAACGAAGATCTATGAATAATAATGTAGAGTATGTACAGAATGTAAGGCTATATAGACAACGGGCTATAAACTATAACGTTCGTCAGTCAGCAACCTCATGATTTCAGAAAGTGCCTGAGATCGAAGCGTCTCAACCTCACCGATCACGAGGTGAAGGAAAGGAAACAAACCAGTGAGGGAGTCTTTGTAAGCCGCCTGTCAAGTTAAAAAAAGTCGGCCATTTTTTTCCGTCTTTGGTGACATTTGTTTAAGGAAAATGAAAGCGTGGTAAGCACATGGACAAGTCTTACGAATGTATTCGCATTTGATGTAATCTTATGCTTTCTTTATCTTTCCTTAATATGTAATCTGAATTTATTCCTATGTTTTACTTATGTGTATGCTTAATCTATTTAAACTCATTTAACAGTTTGTGACGAATGGACGGACTCAAAGTTTTTTCAGCCTGTAGTTTGGTTAAAAAACATTCAATAAATACTTCTTAAAATTGATTTTCCTCGTGATGTGTGGGCTTGTATGATGTCTGACACCTTTAACCGTCTATATTCTCCTGCACCCGACGGCCGAGTGAGATTACGACAAAGCCTCGAAGGAAGAAAATGGAAGAAGAAACCGACCCTTTAAGAGTCTACGGCGTTACATCCTGCATGACTTATTTGTCTGTGTGGCTGCAAATCAATCTGAGAGATGGCGAAAAATGGACAAAGCCACAGAAACCAAATCACCCTATTTATTTCCCCCCTATCTTCTCTGGGTTTGTGTCTTTTAGGTCACATATGTGTCAGAATAATTTCCCACTCCATTAAGTGGGCTCTGCGACTGGTAACATACTGGAATAATCCTGTTGGGGGAGTAAATACAGATTTACTCCACTTTTTCTTTAAGAAAAAAGCAGTGAAGCAAGAAAACAGAAGAAAGCCCAGCTGCTTAAATTCACATATGCCCAGAGGCCTGCTTTAAGCTATTGTTTCACCTGGATCTGGAGGCAGGCAGCGCAGCCTTCATTCCCTCTTTTCAAGCTGAAAGACGCCTGCCGAACAATGTGCTGCATCACAGATGGATGATTCAACCGAGCAGATTGTCCGTGCAGACGTTCCATCTCTATCTAGCTGAGCTGACATGGTTTTGATGCTTTCACAGAAAAGCTGTGCGGGCGATTAATCCATCCTACCACACAAGCCCCGACCAAATCAACAAGACGTATTCACGGGCCGGCAGCGTCAGGCTGCTTCTTTTGTGATTCAAAGGGGATTCAACCTGTGGCAGAAGCGCACATTAACATTTAATTCCACATTGCAATGCACAGTTCCCAGGACACAAACTCGTTGGCTTTTTTTTTTTTTTTTTTTCAATAATCATATCAACAGAATACAGATTATTTCATGCAAAAACAGCACCCTTCACGCATGATCACACACAATGTGAAACTTAGCTGGGGGAGAGGGTCAAATGTGTAATCTGTTTTTGGCACTAACAAGCTTTGCTGTAATTAAATCACAACACTTCAGAGCAAGGATCTCAGCAAGAATTAGAAAGCATATGTCCTCCTTCAGATCATTTATTGCCTCCAAAAATTCCACAGTATAAACATGATCTAATGACAGCTGGAGACATTAGTGTGCTTTTGTGGTGGCAGCTTTACGCTAAACGGCAGTGAGAAGAAAACTGATCCGGCATTGTGTTATCAGGTCATGTCTGGCTTACTTGTGACTACTTTCAGCTGTATTAGGTGATCTGATACAAATCTCATACAAATAATAAACTGTACCAAAAAATAAAAAATGTTCAACAATCTGTCAGGTGCTGTTACACTGCTGATTGAGAAGATTTCAACCATTTTATGCAATAAGTTGATCATTTTTCTTGCAAAATTCGAAAATAATTTGTCCAAAATCCTGGAAAATATGCTAATTCACTTTTCTTGCTATGACAAAGCTACTTGTTTACCTTTGTCTCCAGCCTTAGCTATTTGACAGCTAGTTGTAGTTTCATATCTACCAGACAGACACAAATATCTACACAATGCAACCCTATCACTGTCTCTGCATGTGCAGCATATCACTACATTTCCATCAAAATACACATACTGCAAACTGTTGAAATAAAGGAAAATTATCTACAAATGAATAATAAAAAAAATCTAACAACGCAAAAAAAATAGCACCTGCTGGGCTAATCCTTTATATATATTCTCTGAGATAATGGCCAATAACATATTTCCAGCAGTTATCAGCAGGGTTTAAAATGAAATATACATTTTCACAGAATATCAGAAGTATCTGCAAAATAAATGTCACTTAATGCATTTTTCCATCAACTTATGTCATGTGATTATAAGGAGTTGGTTTGACATGACAAGTTAAATTTTTTTTTTTTTTGTCTCTTCATTGAAGCATTAGTGTTTTTTTCCACATGCTTCATGTAAGTCGTGATTAATATGCTTCATTTGTTTCGACTGTAATGTATTTCATGTATTTTTTTTTTTCAGTTTTGGGTGATTACAAGTTTTTTTTTGCTGTGCAGATTGAAACTGTGCAATGAAACACACCCCTAATGGGAAAATGAAAGTACTCGAGTTGTAGCTCCGGTGCTAATAATCTGTTCTCCTCAGTATAACAGGGTGTGTTTTTTTCTCCAGTGAAAAAAAGGCGTCCTGCCGTTGCTCTTTAGTTCACTGTCACTGTTGTTCTTTCCCTAAACACATATAGTGTCAACAGCTGGATGCACACAATTGCCCATTCCCTGGGGCTGTCAAATGGCATTCTGGGAAATGTAGGAAAGGAGGAAACACTATGAAGGTAAATCGAGTGAGGCATCTAGGGGTGAAATCTCAGGCAGGAATGATATATCCTGATATGCCGATTATTCCTCTGACACACTCAAACTAAAAAAAAGGCTAGATTAGACCTTCGTCATTCTGATTTCAAAAAACCTTTTGTGCTGTCAGGCTCACTTAAAGTTCAAAAGGATTGAAGAAAACCAAGAAACAAAGTGACACTTTTTCCCCAGTTCACTCCGGAGTATCGATGTCGTGACTTCCCTGAATCCAAAGTCCTCCACCAATTAGAGATCTGAGAGGATTTCCCCAACAGATGTGTCCTATATAGATTTCCTGTCACAAAGGGTGCACATATCCAGCTGCCTTTCCTCACATTTATTCATGCGCAGAAATAAATCCTGTGATCAAAATCGGGGGGAACAGGCTTGAAAGCCGTGACAAATCCTGATATAAATGTAAAACTTGCGAGAGGAAAGTGTGAAAGTGTCAGGTTCGGCTCGACTGTGAGAGATTACAAATCTTTTTTTTGCATGGGAAATGTTTTCAGCCGTATTATGCTGGAGATCAACCAAGATGGCTGCGGAGGATCACAGACGTTTGGGGTTCTCAGAGGAGATCTTACTCTACTGGTGAGGTGAGGAGGATTAGCAAGGTGCAAGAGAGTGGAGATACTTTTCAAAGGGTCTGAACAAGGTAGTAGTGGATTGTTTCCCCTCTGGTTAGACTGAATAAAATACTGCCAGGTAATTAGTAACTTTGACCTACTTTGTCAAAGGTGAATTAAAAGACAATTCAATTTCACAATGTTTTTACACGCTTATTATCTGGTCTGCAATATTGGTATGGGAATGGTTGTAACAAATAAACACCAGGGAAAAACAAGGGTGAATAAACTCCTTGTGGGTTAAAATTTGTGTTTATACCAACTAAGCCGAAATGTATTTTCTACACTTTTATTCAATAAAATTAACACTGTAATCATGCTGTATGCCTGACTGTATTTTGTAGTACCTTAAAAGTGCCAAAAGATGGCAGTAGCTATAGTTCAAGAGCCGTGTGGGATTTGCGCAACACTTAACTTTTCAGATTAGGTTCCTGCGAATGCTTCCCAATAAAAGCACGGCTGACAAATGAAGAGATTCTGTAGATTGAAAAGCTAATTGGCTTTTAAATTAGAAACAAATACAGTGTTGAGAATGTACTTGTAGCGTAACAAAGCTAACTTTACCAGAAGATTAAAACACAGCTTTAAACTAAATGATGGCCAACTGTATTTATTAAACGGTACACATTTCACAATTGACTGACTAATCTGATTATTAAAATTTCCTCAGACACCAAAGGCAACTGAAAATGGACCTTAATAATATGGCTTCTAATAGTGCTTTCTAACTCTAATCTTTATAAAGCTAATGCGCAGTTGATAGGCTACAGTTGTACATTTGGAGCAGAGGCCTGAAATTATTTCCAGTGGTAGAACAAGTGATTAAGCAGCTATTAGAGCGGGAATTAGCTTGGTGTTGGAAGTTAGCTTGGTGCACTGTTTGATTTGAGTGCTTTCTAGTCTAATTCATGTTTCCTTGCTAGCTTGTTTTACTAGCTTCCCCTTACCAATTGGTGGCCTACATTCAATGTTACGTTAAGAAGCAGCCAACTACTTGTTTATGTTTCATTCGTAGTATTCTAAGAAAAAAAGGGACAGACTGCGTTTCACAACTGGTTTGCTGTGTCACCGTTAGCTAGCGATAGATAGCTTCACTGGTAAAAGCTACGTTGTTAAGTTAGCTTAACTTACTAACGATAACCAACGCATCCAACAGCTCCTGTACGGAAACAGGAAAAATACAACCACAAGTCTTAACACTGTTTCCACAATGATTTCCATAAACTGTCCAGATGGTGTATACAGTTTTTGTTTTCATGCAGAAAGTCTCAGACAGACACTAAAATTATTTCTAGTGGCAAAAAACAAGCGATTAAGCAGCTAGTAGAGCTGGAATTTTTAGCTACGTACCTGTTTGATTTGAGCACTCTCTATTGTAATTCATGTTTCCTTGCTGGCTAGTTTTACTAGCTTCTACTGACCAAGTGGTGGCCTAAATGTAATGTTAAGGTAAAAAGCTGCCAACTATTTGTTTCTGTTCAGTATTCTAAGAAAAAAAGTAACAGACTTCGTTTCAAAGCTGGGCTTACAACTGGTTTGCTGAGTCACAGATAGCTAGCGATAGATAGCTTCACTGGTAAAAGCTACGACGCGTACCAAACAGGTGAGGCTTGTCCTTACTGAGTAGAATCAAACAACAAAATGAGTCCTCACAAATATCAGTGTTGTTAAGTTAGCTTCACTTGCTAACGAAAGGCAATGCATCTAACAGCCCCGATGGAAACAGGGAACAACCAACCACAAGCCTGGAGCTTTGACACTGTTTCCACTATTATGTCCAAATATTCCCTTAAAATATAGAAGCACAATTATAGCTTGTATTACTTCACACACAAAGTGAGGAGAATATAAATCATCCAACTATTAAATGTTTGCATAATTGAAAAAAATAGATGCTAAAACCTGACCAGTGGAGAGTAACACGTAAAAAGTAATTAGTTCCCTCTTCACTTTGTGAGAAGCAAACTGCCCTTGTATCATTATACTTGTAATAAGATCATAAAACAAACACAAACAACACACCCACACATCCATCTCCTCTTTCCCTTTAAGACACACTCAAACACACACACCTAAACACACACACACACACACTCACAGTGCTTTATTAGCAGCAGACAAGACGTGGAAGAGAAAGTCATTAGAAGGAGAAGATGCTTCAAAGCAGTTTGTCTTGTATTTAGGACACAAGCCAAGGATGCTCAGCTGACAGAGCAAGCGTGCTTTGTAGTCATCTTTACCTCAGAAAGTGGGTCATCATTATCAACACTGTGGAAAGGAAAGAAAGTATTGAAACCGTTATGTTATTAATTTAGTTAACAGGAACATTTTCTTCTTACACTGAGGTTAAGCGTCCTCATTATCAGGGTAAACTGACCTTGGCAGCCTGTAACTCACCCTTAAGAATACTGTTTGCATTAATTTCAGCGCAGCTCTTTGACCGTAAGTGACGTGTTGACTATGATTAATTATGTTAATATTAACTCAGGGTCTGGTGTTACGGAGCAGCATGATTAAGTAGCTCTCTTCTCAACTGTCAGCCAACTTTTGCTGCTTTAAATCCAGGCTCATCTCCCTAAGTATCGTGTTAGCCGACCGGAAAGTCTTAACAGTAAGTTGGAAGATTTTCACTCGAGGTTTGGAGGTTAAGCTGCTTCTCAGCTTTGTTTGCTGCAAGTTTGAGGGCCTGTACTTACAGAATATCAAATATGTCATTGATTATAAGCCAATAAAACATTTGCGACTTATAAAAGATGTAAATCTGACTGAATTGTTTGTCGTCTTTGAATGATTTTACTCTAGAAGAGTGTCAAACTTTGGAGTAAATACAAGGAAGTGGACGCCTGCACGGGAAAGGACAGATCACAGCAAGTATTTTCTCTAATGGGCAGAGGAAAGAAACGGTGCAGGAGGGGGACAGCTGTGTTGTCTCAAGCTAAGAGTGCACCACTCAGCTCGCAGTATCTGCCACTGTTGTCTAAACAAGGACTGCTGAGCTGATCGACAGAGTGCAGACCTCGGGGCTTCTAAAAACCTGACTATTAAGGTGAAATGTCTCCTTATGAGCACAGCAACATAAAAAAAACTACTGATTCAAATAAAATCTTCCTGTACTTTTTTTTTGCATTGGAACTTGCAAAGTTTGCTGGTCAGAGAGTACGACAGATAGATAGATGTGATCTAGTGTGAAATCAATGCTCGCTAACTACTCAGGCTGCAGTGGATAAGCTCAGCAGAATGGCTTTTGCTCTTACTGTACTTCTCACTTTGAGTCTGATTTGTACCAAGAGGAGAGGAATGGATGACTCCCAGGCCGAATGATTAGACGCAAAGGTTTAGGCAGAAAAAAAAAGAGCCACGGAGCAGACGCGGCCGTATTCAGAGGCTGAAACACCCCAGTGCACTTCAATCAGTCCAGTTGTTGAGGTGGCACACATGCTGCGCAGCTGCTGAATGTACATTCGCTCGTTCCTGCTGTTTGAAGCACATCTCTGACATATCCAAGGAGCATCTTATATCTGTATGATAATTGCACAGCTGCAATGTCTTCACATGAAAATGGAGGACAAAGTGCAATGTGTGCACACTTACTGTAGAGTATAGTCAACTTTTGGGGAACACTTAAAAACAACACATAAAAACATCGCCTATAAATATATTATCAACACACATTAATTTGGTCACACTTTATGAAGGGGTTATAATTACTTCAGTGATCAACAAACTTTTTAACTATTGCTATTGGTAGACGGTAGTTCAGTCTGTAGGGACTTGGCTAAAGAACTGAAGGGTGGCTGGTTCGAGTCCCAGTACGGGCCGGTGCCGTGTCATTTCCTGGGCACTGCCGAGGTGCCCTTGAGCAAAGCCGCAAATCCCCTGTGTGCTCGGGCGCATGTCCATGTGGCCTGTGTGTGTAGCATGATTGTAATAATAACATAATAATAAAATTGAATTTCTCTTAGGAGATTAATAAAGAACATCTTCTAATCTTCATCTTCTTTATCAGCTTTAAAACATTAAAGGAGCAATTTGCCCCTTGAAAAAGCCAGTGTCAGTCAAAGCTGGTGTTCTCTGTAATCGATAGAAGCAATAATATTTGAAATTGGCACCATAGCTGTGGAGAAAGTTGTACAAACAGCTTGTGGTTTCGCCCATTCTACATTCCTACAACACCCAGCGTGCATTGCGCCCCTCCCTCTGAAAGGAACGGCCCAGCGAGAGATGCTGGAGTGAAATACTACCGTTTTCACTACAGGGAACGGCTCAGAGCGGTACAGAATCCGAAATACGATAAGCATATACCGGTGGATCGTCAATAAAAATCTTCAGGTCTGCAGTCTACATTTCAAACCTGACGATTTTGAACGAGACATGACATCGGAGGCGGGCGTCCTAGATTGAAAAAGTGTAGTTTATTAAGCTTTAAGTGAATAATGCAACATTAATAAAATAGTTTTTGACAAAAGCCATTTTTTACAGTTTATAAACCCTTAATAAATTGTGTATAAATTAGAAAGTAGCATATCATAAGGGTTATTTTTTCAGCTGATGTAGGATAATGGTTTAATAAATGTGAATACTGAGAAATTAATGAACTTTGAGTGACACTGAACTGCTGATAACACTGACACAAGCTGACGTAAGCCTTACTTAAGGAAAAAGTAAGATTCCTCCTACAGAAGGATGAGTTACATAAGAAAGTGAGCTGGGTTGTAAATGCGGTAAAATCATTACAGCGAGCACTGGCATTAAATGTTTCAAAACTTAAGTCGAACGGTTTGACTTGAAGTTTCTGCACAGGGTTTTTCATGGCAGCAGGAGAGTTAACAAATCTAATATGCACACGACAGAAGGCCACAGCAAATCAGGATCTGCAGCGAAATTTAAGGTCAAATTTTGTCCTTTCATCACATAAAGTTGGATATGTTTCTCATGCAAATTATTGTCCTATAACCTGATTTTAAAAAAGAAAAAGTAAAGCTAAATTTAAGCCTAAATAATACATGCAATTGTAAAAACACTGCAATCTATGTATATAAAGTGCATGAAAAGCATGAACAACTAAACAGACAGAACACCTCTCCATGGGTCCAAACTAATAGTCTGAAATACATAGAAAACAATATTATTACAATAAGTTACTTCATGTCTGTATGATCACTTTATCTGTGCCTGCAGTAAAGGAGTCCCCTCAGCAGGTGTTTGAGCAGCAGCAGTAACAGCCGTCCAGTCCAGCTTTGGCACGCAGTCACATTTTAATGAGGTCACTATCATCACAGTCGCGTCTGCTTGTTGGACCCGAGCACCTTCCTCTGTCTGAGCTGCCGCTGCTGCTCTGTTCCACAGTTAACACTGCTGTAAGGACAGACGGAGGATACAGAGGCAGACACAACAAGCGTGCTCATGACTGCCAAGGAACAGAGGGGACGTCTTTATTCGAGCCGCCAGAGTCATTTCAGAGTTACAAAGACAAGTGTGTTTTTAAAGAGGAGAGGCGGAGGGAAGGCACACACTGCCCTCTGCTGGTGGAGAGGGGGAGGGAGAAGCCGGCTGGTGTGTTGGGATATTCTGCGTATGTAAAGTGCAAGAATGATGATTAAAGCTGCTCCCAGTGAGACTGTTCATTTATTCAGTGTATTAAATATATTTAATAAGGATCAGCATAGTTTTATAAGTGCAATTAGTCATTAATCAACTACAGAATACAGCGCAGTTATCACTTAATAATCACTGTGGAATTATACAACAACAGCAGAACAGGCTTTACAATTAGACAAATGCTAAAGTGAAGATAAAAAAACAGCCATTTGTAGTTTAACTTTTGCAATGTTTTGGATTCGATTCTTAATGTTTCCAGTATTTTGTTCACATCTTACGTCATGCAGGATTTCATTTCACAACATTTCACAGGTCAACTCGAGTAAGCATCCACACCAAACTTTGTTAGCTGCTGACATCTAGCTGACACTGAAGGTAACAACAAAGAGCATCCAGACGAGGAAAACACAATAGTGGATTGAGGTGACTTACTTCACTGATTATATTCAGTTCTGAGCTTTAAAATCTGGACTTTGCTGTTGATTTGTATTCAATATGTTGCAAATGGTGTGAACTCCACTTGACATTGGAAGAGTGAGTCTATTTTCAACAGGTGTAACGTTTGATTTTCACAGGTGTGTGCTCTACTGAGAACTTTCTGACTATCAGTGATACAATGTAAGGCAGGAAAATGAAAAATGACGTTATGTTTAATTTAAATACTGTAAATGTTATTTTAACTGAGGTTACATCTATACAAAATTGTTACGAGACTACTTAACCATATTACTGAGGAGAGTGTAGTTGTCCATCTTTGCAGACACCGTATTAATCAACAGCCCTGCTGTTGAATTTAAGGCCTGTGTCCACTAACGGTGCTGTTTGTACTGGCAGTGCCTATTTTCTATATGAAACCAAATCAATTCAGTTTTCAGCACTCAGCGTCTGCAGCGCAATAACACCCTCATCGTCAGCTGTTTTTTGTCGTTGCGCTAACAGTGCTCTCAGTTAAAAATACTTCAACTTTTGGAGCACCACCGCACTCATCAATGTCACTTCTCCCTCACCGACCAATCAAGATCAAGAAGGGGCGGGACTTCCAATAACAACTTTGTCAACAGCAATGGTGGGGGTGAAGCTAATCCTTTTGTTTTTTTGAGGGTACAGTTTCCAGGTGTAGAGCTGCTGCTAACGCCAGGATATGATTCCTTTCCATCTTTATTTATTCCTTCTTTGTAAAATGTCCTTTAATAAAAGCAAATATTAAGCATACAGAGCAATTTAAAACAGACTGGTCACCACCAAGGGAAGCGGAAGTGCCGCCAGACAACTTTTGTAACTTAGCAGTAAGTGTTAGTGAGAAGCACTCTGAAATTTAGGTTGTGGGTGCTCCCATCGCAAAAAACGCTGTTAGTGGACACAGGGCCTTATCCTTCACGTAATCAACATAATCATGGCCCAAAAGATTCACCCAGAAATCAGGGAAGAGTGCAATAATTGTGCAGAATCAACCACAGCTGTAGCTTAGCGCCATGAAATAAACATTTTTTATCAAAAATTTGTCACAAAAGATCGGATATAATGGATGCAGCACTTAAAGCTCTACACTGTTTATCAGACTAAAGACTAGCACACATGTCATAACACTATGTAACAGGCAGCTCCAGAGTTAATACCACTTAATACCCTGCAGGGTACAAATGAAAATAAAGACATCAAACATTCACGAGCGGCAGCGTTTACACATTAACACAGACAGTAAATATGTCATCAATACCGACTGTGTAACACCTGAGCAAACTCTTAATGAGTCTACAAAGACACGTGACCTTGCAGTCGTCCCACTTTCTCGGGTAAAATATGAGTCCAACATGAGTGATGACCTTTGGAGTCGTTAATTTTCAAGTGTTCATTCGACTCTAGATGAGATTAGAGGAGACAATTATTCCATTAGCTTTGGCTGAGAATGTGTCACCTTCCAGTTAATGTATTGCATCTCCTTGTACACATGAATAATTCATAGCTGTTAATTGCAGCCGTTGCACGGCCTTGTTCTCTTCATAAAAGCTTTCTAAACTGTAAAACATAACAGGAGGAACAAAGGTGCACGGGTTCCCCGATTTCACTTCAGGAAGATGCTATAAATACGCGCTGTTTAGTGAACAAAGTTTCTCGAGGTTGATTGTTCAGCCGTCTGGGTCAGCTAAAGCCTATATAATGAAAAATGCTAATATGCCTTGATAACAGGGTTTTATCTTCTGAAGGCGTTTCCTTTTGTAGGAGGAAGCAATTGATCACCTCTCACAGCAGATATATTTCTCTTGTGGTGATGAAAGCTCAGAATTTGTCTGTATTAATGTAGCAGAGAGATTAGCAAGCATCCTTCAAGGTAATAAGTAAATACACTAAACAACACATTCAATTTTCATGCTTTTCTTTCTTATTTAAACTAAAATAATCCTGGAGTATTCCAGCGAAAAAACACAAATGATACACCCTTAAAATTATTCATAAACTAGTTATGTACAAAAGAAAAAATGCAGATCACGACTTTAAATTTGAACACTTTGCAAGTGCAAGATGTCTGAATGCAGCGATAATTTGTGCATAAGATTTGTTGATAAAATATCTGATCAAAGAGGAAAATAATTAGCATTTGTTCTGTAGATTTAAATTTCTGACTTGGAAATGTTTTTAGAGATTAACTGCTTAACAAGCTGTTTTAATTTTGTCCTAAACGTGATTTTTTAAATTTTTTTTTATCAAACAGCTCAGACAAACCGTCACTGTTCAATTAAAGCTAAATGAAGTTAGCACACATTAAAAGATAGTTTGATTTCTGAGCTCAGTCGCTTGACCGAGCTACACCAGTCTCCATGTTTATCCCAACATGTTGTTTCACACTGCACATCTTTCCTTGCTTGAGGGAATGGCAGGGGGGTTATGTGTGTGTGTGTGTGCGTGTGTGTGTGGACAGACGGGGCTGTTGACCTTTTCACAGAGCTATCATTTAATAAACACTGACAGCCTTTTAGAGACCACTTACCATTCATCTAGTCTACAAGATTAGGCCCCGCAGTGAAACTACACAGTGATCGAATCATTGTCCCCAGACGGCAGAGTGACAGCAAGCAAACACAAAATCAATATTTCAGTGGTGAGGATTCATATTTTAGGAATTCTGGAAACGACGTGCAACAGTCCTCCATCCATCCATCTACTTTCTTTACCTGGTTAACTATGCAGGGTCAGGATCGGTGGGACTCTGTAATGTATTTGTGAGGAGGTGGGGTTCATTCTAAAAAGGACAACAGACTACAAAAAGGGCGAACGGAAATGAGCCTGTCCTACTTCAGAGAACAAACCCGAGTCTGAAAATAAACCTGTTATCAGGGCTCGGGCTTTAACACACACTTTAAATGAAAGTTTGTGTTACAAAGTGAGGAAGTGAGGTTCAGAATACTTTGACTTTCACCAAAGTTGCATTATGGGAAGTGTGGAATCCAGGGTGCTGAGCAGTGATTCTTGTGAAGGACTATTAAAGTAATGATAAGAAAACCTCTGCTGCACTGATTTCAACCACTTTCTCCTTTAAAAGTCTAAATTTTTTTTTTAAAATGCAACGCTTCCAAATATTCATCTTTGATTTCTTTTATGACAAGAAATATACCTAGGGCCAGCTGTAGCCATCTTGGTTCCCTTGGCAACATTATAAATTAAAAGACAAGTATACTAGTGTTACCGGCCTCAAGCCTAGGGGTACCTGGGCCAGTACCAAAACCTGCTTCAACAGACAAAACGACATCACACGCAACTGTTGCCCAAAATAATGTTGTTTAAAAAATATTTTCATACCTGTAGAGCAATGAGGTAAGCACACACTGTTAGTGTTGTCAGCTCGGCGCACGGTTTATTCTGCACTGCACGTGACCCGCGATCGAGATGTAAGCTTCCCCCATACTTCAGTATAATGGCGCCACCTACTGACTCGGTGGTGTAGCCATTCCTTATAGTAAATAACTACGAAAACAGTTTTTACCTTGTTAGTTCTTATAACATAAAAAAAATCTGTTTTTTTATTAACTTTAAATAGAGGCCTATTTTCAACCCTCTACACTAGCTAGCTAGCTAGATAACCAACTAGCTAGCTAATCAACTAGACCTCCCCTAAAATCATGATAAGGATAATTTTACATCAATTCATAAATCAACAGAGAATTTCAACAATGATTACAAGTGAATACAGAGGCTAATGTATTAGCCTTACTTGTCTTTTGGAACCCCCCCTAAAGGCTAAGTAACTTTTTCCCACTAGGACATGAACGCTCTGTCCTTTCTCCTCTTCTCTTCCTGCTCTAATTTGTGTCACTCAGCACTGCACTGCTGTTATAAAAGTAGCCTAGCTTCCTCTAAGAATAGGGCAGTACAAAGTGAGTGTGTTGTTGAGCTAGAGAGGGAGAGAGAGAGAGAGAGGGGTGAATGCTCGTGCAGCAGATGAAGATGCTAGCATCAAAGTTGATTAAGTGGAGGAAGGCTAACATTTGATGCTATTTTCCTGGCTACACTCAAAATATTTGGGACTTAAGCCCAAACGTGGCGCACTAGGCGACCACCTATGGCCTACGCATGTAGCCAGCCCTATAAATATTAGTCCCATGTCTGTGCATCAAGTAAGCAGAAAAGAGGTTGTTAGCCTAGCTTACCAGCCTAGCATAAAGACTCCAAACAGGGAAAAATTGTTAGCCTGGATCTGAGTTTCAAAAGCTTCCTACCAGCACCTCAAATTCTTACTGTTTACGACGTCTCTTAATTATTTGTCTTATTATAGAGGGGGGTTACATGCTATTGCTAATTCTTAGCTAACAACAACCGGGCACAATGACTTCCTGGAGATTTATTTTCATGAATCGTAACTTCCTCTACTTTTTCTCCGCCTTTATATGGAACTCTTGGCAAGAAAGAAAGTTAACGTGCTTACGCTACACGGAAATGTTTAAACCAAGGAGCTTCTTGCTGTGAGGCAACAGTGCTGCTAACATGAACAACATTCTGCTTCAACAGAAATCCAGGGTTTGAAAAAGAACAAGAAACTGTGATTCAGATTTTTAAAAAGGGGCTCATGCTCATGTTTCCATTTCCAAAAATAGTCAAAGTACATTTCATTGTGCAACAAGACAAGACAGATTTTACATGACTAACCCACTACGGCTAAACACACGTCCACACATACCAGGCAGTGAGACAGGTTCAGTGTAAGTGCTTGGCCACAGTCATCCGGTGACACGTTTCATGCACCGCTGCAGCAAACACGAGAAGTGCATACCGGAAACAGGCCGACAAGGAATAAGAGCAAGAGCACCAGCACGGCGCACGCAAACGCTCGCCCACCCGTCTGCATGTTTGTCGTATTAAATATGAAGCAATTACACAGCCTTACACAGCCGCACTACTTCTCAGTCTCGCATTCGGGATGAAAAAATCTCTCCCCTTCTTATGTTTTCCCTGCTGGGAGGAAAAACTTCACCAGCATCTCATGGCGGAATCAGACACCTTCTTTTCCCCATTTCTCCTCAGGCAGTCTTTTGCAGCGTGTTGATAGCAAAGATGAGGGATAAATTGATGAAGTTACACTTGGATGAATAAATTAGCGAGCCAACTTGTACCAGAATACATTTACATGTAGATGAGATTACAGGCCTGACATACAAGCTCATTACGGGCCTCTGCTGCTTCCTCCAGACGTCATCACCCAATTGCATCCTAACTCATTCAGCTGGGTCGCTGCTGTGACTGGGAGAACAATAAGTACAGTAAGTGGCTGATTGATGTCATAAATCAGAGGGAGGGAACACGGAGGAACCACCAGCCGCACATTATGAAGGCTGAGCTTTAGTTGCTGCATCAGAGACCCAGGGGTGCAGATAAATGTCTCAACATTTGAGGTTGACGGATTCTTAATTAAAGGCTAAATAGGACAGCTCTGCCCACAGGCATCATCAGAAGAAAATCCTCAATTCACACACTGACCCCTGAACTGTTTCTTTCTCTTTTAGTGTGAAGTAATGGTCCTAGAGGAGCCTTTTGTGTCTGCAAATTAAACCAATGTTTATATGCTATCATAAATACTTTTGAGGCAGGAAGTTTAGTTTCATGAGGATTTGTTCAGAGCATAAAGAGCTGTTTAACAACCCACATCATATAAGCTTGTGGCTACATACATTACTGTGCATTGGTAATTGTACACCACATGTCTGCATTTAAGTTCAACATATATACATAAACACCGATGGCTGAAACTATAAACCACTTCTACAGTAACAATTCCCAACATAAACCAATACAACCACCACGCTAAGCATGATGAGAAATGTGTGTAGGTCTTTACAATACATTTGAACATGAAAGTTAAACAGGTTTTCCTGTGAATTACTGAGACTAGGTCAGCGCTCTTCAGTGTAAAAATGATTTACATGCGTTTTGTATTTTGTCACAAATGGGGAGCCGTAGCATCGTGCACAGGTTTCTGGGTAGTTGGCTAGTCTTCAATTATTCAATTAATTCAATTATGGTGGATATTGAAACTCTGACGACGGTCACAGAGTTTTTACCCCGGGGCCTGAGGTAACTTTAAAGTGCTAATCTAGAAGATCTCAGGTTTGTTCTCTTTGGCGGCACCTGTGGCGATAAGCAGTAATTGCAGGAGCACACTTCCAAGATATCCAGACACTGTCGCAAGAGTGACGTTCACGGTTGGCTCCGGTCGTAACCTTTTTAGACTGTTTGCCTTCATCTGAGCGTCGAATTTGTTTCTTTCTCTTTGGATGTTCACTTATTTTTGAAGTTGTATCTGTAGTCATCAATCTTTTCTTTGTTTGTTCAGCCATAGTAAATAACTGTTTAATCACAACACTTGCAGAGAGCGGAAAACCAGCCGCTTAGCTCCGCCTACCCTCTCTGGCAGACCAACCACTGCTGGGTGATAGAAAACGCGTCACTAACTGGGCGCTGCTTGTGATTTTTTTCAGTCCGTAATTCTGCAAATGCAAAGGCTTTCATCAGTGGGCCATAGGCTCAGTCACAATTATGTTACCTCATTCGGTGATAGATAGTGACTTAACAGACATTTATTTACATGAAAATCTTTGAGATTCTTACCTTAAATTAGTTTAAAGATATAATCTCTGGAATATTCAGTTTAATTAAGTAATAATAATTAAGTAACTGACAGTGGCTAAGTGTTAAAAGCCCTTGCATTGGTATTATTCTGCCCAATTGTGAACTGGGCGTCAACTTGACATTCACGGGAAAATCCAAAGTAAAGAGAAGGAACCTGAGGTGTTTGAGATCACGACTTTGATTTGCAAAGAATAAATATGTTTCTTGCATTTAAAATTCTACAATATGTACTTCAATTGGATTTACAGTTTTAGGTTTATAGAGGGTTCTGTCTCATTGTTAAATTTTCAGTGATTTGCTTCACTCTCATTGTATCATTTTCCGGACACAGAAGGCAGGTTTTTCAGCAAAAAAGAGAAACAAATCAACTGCACACTAACTGCAATGCCTGTGACCAGCTAGTTTAGCAATTAGCAGCTCCAAATAAATGCCAATGTTGCTCTGTGTTTGCTTGGTGTGTGACAGATAAGTCAAGTTTATTAAACTGATAAATTAAAGCTATGAAATTAAATTAATATGCTGAATCCACTAATATTTTCCATCTGCCACAGTCCTCCCCGAGAAACGCAGCAGGCTTGCAAGTGCACAGGATCAAAGCGACAGAGCTGAAACAGCCTGCAGCTCAAAGTGAAAGTGAAAAGCCCGGACACAAGGAGGGAGAAAAACAACACAGAGTGTGTAAAGGTGAAGGTGGCTCCGCGGGGAAATCTGCTGAAGGGGAGGCTCAAGGGGGGGATAAGACCCCTGTCATCAGTGACCCGAGCGCTGCACATGAGCGCGCACACATTCAGGCTGCAAAACAAAGGAAAGCCTGCTTCACCTGAATTGAAGAAGCACGAAGGAAACACAGATGAAAAGGCTAAAATCGTGACTCGATCTTGATGTAACTCGCTCATGTTAACGGAAGAGAACAGTGCTGACCCTTGCACACCATTTGCAGGGTGCTGCCTGGAGAGTGGGCACATCAGCACCTGTCACTTCTTGCCTCCAGATGTTCAATAGATGCCTTGTGACACTCTGCACAGCCCATCAATCACTCAGCACAGAGCCATAACCTTCTGCTTCCCCGTGCACCATTACATATTCAGGCAGCAATCTGAATATGAGATGCATGGAGGAAGAACAGGAGAGGCTGTGGAGAACGAGGAGGGAAAGGTTAAGTCCTGGGCTGCGGGTGACGGCACAGAAAGAGGGGATTGCGGATACGTGTTAGCAGGTACATGTTATAGCTCAAAGAAATGGCTGCTGTTTATGGTTTACAGCCGGCAATAAGGACGGAGCAGCGCTGTCGAGGACCTCATGGGTGCCAGCTGATGGACAGGCCTTGTTATTCGGATCAAATCACAGAGGATAAGAGCGACTCCACGGGATAAACTGGCTGTCTCGGTGGTGAGAGCTGCCTTGTAGCGAGAAAAAGACAGAAAGTGTCTTCAGCACTCTCTGTTGTATGTGTGGAGAGACAACCCAAAAGACTCGACAGCAGTCAGTACAAAAACCTTCAGATGGAGCTCACCTAGAATCGTCTGGTGGGATTGTTGTATCTCTGGAAACAGATATAAAGAAAATAAAAAATAAAATAAAATAATAAAGGACTACTCATCCATTTAACAATATCACAATACTGTGATATCAAGTTCTCCATTGTAGCATGATAATTGATCATGTTTGGGTGGCTGTGGCTCAGTGGAAGAGTGTCTTCTACTCTACTCAAAGTTCAAAGTGTCCAACACACTGAACTCTCAATTGTTTCCGAAAGCATAGCCATCAGTGTGTGAATGTGGTTAGTTATATCCTGACGGGCGGATTAGCACTTGCACAGCAGCCACTGCCATTGGTGTATGAATTTGTGTGTGAAAGGGTGAATGCGGCATTTAGTGTTTAAAGGGAGGCGCTCAAGAGCACAAAAATTGAAATCTTCAGGATTGTAGGCACTATGAGTGGTGGAGGGGACTATTTAATGTCCTTTAATGCCTTTATTGTGAGAGAGCGAGAGAGAGAGAGAACAGTAGATAACGCCTGAAACAGGGGAAGAGAGTGTGGACGATACACGGCAAAGGGACTGTAGCCTTTCTATGTAGGGCAAGCGATTTAACTGCCAAGCTAAACCGCAGAGCTGCCGTTTACTTATAACCTTGTCACTATGAGTGTTGTCAGAATGGGAGTAAAGGCCAACTTCCCATGACCAAAACTACATAAAACAAGGCTTGTTACTTCTCCAAGTGTCAAAGTGTGAAGTAAAGATCATTTGAGTTGTCTGTGGAGGTTCTCAGTCATCCAGGTCAGGTTAAATTGAAGCTTAATCCAAAAGGCAACTGGTGGCTTCTGCACGGTTTTCCTCTTAAGCTGTACATAAACGTACGACTTAAATCGTTAAGCTGTCAGCTGTTTAACATTATTTTCTTCATCAGCAGTCAGTTTCTACTGTAGTTTGTTTCTCAGGACACGCTCACACTAGTATGACAATGACATTTTGCACCATATCCAATTCAGTGAGGGTAAATGGAGTTGCCAGCAGCATTGCAGGAAGTTCTACCATGGGGTTAAAGATGCTGCACAGCAGTCATGTGACACAGCTCAGTATCATACAGTTAATAGTGTTACTTATATCTCTTAATGATTTATGTTTTTGGCCGTCTCTTGCAGCTTCATGCTACTTAGGCCATCTACCTGTGTTGCTCTAAATCAAACTTTATCACTCCATCAGCTGAACGTCAGAACCATGTTACTTAACAAAAGGTTTTATGGATAAATATCACAGTAAATAACTTTTGGAAAGGATAAGCATTGTGATCTTTCTTACTGAAGTTTATATCAAATGAAATCACTAAATACTGAGTACTGTGTTCTGACATTTATCTGCAGCTTCTAAATAAAATCTGGCTCTTATAAAACGACCTTGAGGCGGTTGCATCAGCTTTATTCCCCCCTGCACGCAGAGTAATAAAAGAAATTGATACCAAAATGGACTTCTAATCTAAAAACATCAGATGCCATTTACTGTCGCGGACATGAGCAGAGAGATGAATCACTCGACGTCCTTGAATGCAATTTGCGGTTCAGTGCGACCTTTGACCCGGGCGTGCTGTGAGAGTACATTTCTATAGGTCACAAGGGAATCCTATAAACATGTTGTTAGTAATGATGGCCATCGAACACATACGGAAGCAAGACACACGACAACGAACCCAGCAGAGTGTAAAATCATCATCATACGTTGGCAGCAGGCAGCGGAGGAGCGGCTGCCTGTCACTCACTTTTATATTTAGACAGAGTGTCTGCTTTGATTCACAGGCAGCGACACAGCACTGCATGTTCGGAGACAAAGGCTCATAGATGCCAGAGTGAAATTTTCATGGCCTGGTTGCGAGACAAATTACAGATAAATCTGGCACCTAGGATTGGTGTGCTCTAAACATCTCACCAACCTTAAATCAGGTGTGGTTTGGGGGTTTTGTAAAAACGCATAACAATAGCTCTACAGTAGCTTCTATCTAAGTGGAGGTAATAATTCTAAGTGTCACAATGGGCTTGATTTAACCAGTGTGGCATCTCTATTTACTGCTTATAATTGAAAATGTAGTATCTGTAGGCGCAAGACCGTGCCTGTGACCTGATGTTATTTCTATTACTGTAGGGCCTACGTGAGACTTAATAAATGTAAGCAGGGACCCCAATAAGGAGTATTAAAAGTGACCTGATCTACCAAACAACTGCCCTGGAAAAACTTTTACAAACAAGAGGAGTCTCTCAACAGAAATACCGGATCATGCTTTTAATTTGAAAAGCACACCGGAAATGTTAACACACTTTATTTTCAGTTTTTATTTCCGATATGACTCTCCACATATCATTTCACAGTCTAATTTGGTCGAAAACCGAATCCAGCCTACGGTAGTCATGATCACATCTCAATCCTCGCTTCTAAAGATGAAGAAGAAGACATGCTTTAATAATCTCCTCGGGGGAAATAAAAAATGTTCACACAAAGGCCAAAAGTACACACACGCATAAACAGGACCCTGCAGACATGCATTAAAGGAAAGATGCCAGAGTAAGGGACATGGAAAGGAACCAGCTCCTCTCCAGCTACCAGCCCCAACTCCACAGTTGGTCTGTACCAGGACTTGAACCGTCTACCCTCTGGTTCCCAAGTCAAGTCCTTATGTGTCATTCATAGAAATATGTTCTGTATTTCTGTATCCATTTGAGGTCGAAATTAAATCCTGAGCATAGACTATATTAGAAGTGGATGTAGCCACAGTGATGTTGCCCATTTGTTTGTAGCATTTTTGCAGTCGCCATCTTGGTTGTTTGGAGCGGAGGAAGTGGAGTCAAGCAGCCATGCCCTGTAGTTAACCCTGATTTATTGTCAATTTTACTGTAAATGGGACCATTATTTACAAAATGAACATCATGCTGTATTGAAGAAGACTGGAAACTACCAACTGAGACGCTAAACTCATTAGGAAAACTTTTACTGATGTAATAAATCAACTTAGAAAAAGGATAATTTCTGATCTCTTAAATACAATCCGACTTTTTTGCAACAACTCCCTCTACTGGCCAGTAAAAAGACTGCAGGTTTGGGGCACTAAAGCATTATACACCCATTTTTCAGTGCTTTTATTGGAGATTTTTTAGTACAGATAAAACTGTGTGTTAGAGAGAGAGAGGATGACATGCAACAACGATCCAAAGCCAGATTCACACGCAAGACACCCCAGCTACATGACAAGCACCTGAGCCAACTGAGCCTCCAAGGTGTCCGATGTTCAGCGTTTATCTCACTTGACACCGGAACACGTCGCACACAAACTACATCCACAGAGGGAGGAGAGGCCACACAGGTCGGGGGCGGTTTGGCCTGCATTTGTAGCTAAAAGTCAAACGTGTGCACATTAACCCACACGCAGGCCGAGTGCCAGCGTGCCGCGGCATTCAGGCATGACAGATCACCTGAGCCGACTGTTTGTGTGTCTGTGCGTGCAACCAAACCCGTTGCAAAGGCTTGTTTGTGTAATTTGTTTTTGCTCCACGTGGGTTGAATACATTACCACAAAAGGACAAAGCAATCAGTGCCAAGAAAAGCACTAAAATGACGGGGCATTTGAAAGTCAATTGTAATTTTATTTATAGCGGAGGAGGGGGCGAGCGGGCCGAGATGAATCTCCCAGACAGACGAATAAAAACATTTATCAGGTGATCAAGGAAGAAGATTCTGGAGGAGCGGTTTATTTCCATTCATTTAGGATGGCTGACGGCACACGGAGGACGTGAGGAGACAGCCAGACAAAAAGAATAAAATAAATAAGTTTCGCTGTGTCACACGGTTTCCCCTGGGTGCAGATGTCATGAGCCTTGAATTTTATGAAGGAAGATACACTTGAAGCGTTATTCAATCTTACCTCGGGGATAAAGAAGCACAGATTAACCGAATGGCACGAAATAGATATATTGATCACAATGAAGACATCGTATAAAGCTTGTGTTGAGAGTCCTGCTGTGCATGTTGGGATGTCTGTATGATGATAAATTTTGATTATAAGCGAGCAGTTATACTTTATTGTGCCCCTTGAGGAAATATTTTAGAGAAGTGTTACAACTCGGGGGCCGCACGGGGGTTTAGCGCCGTGGCCTCACAGCTAGAATCATAGGGCATAGGGGGCCCTTCTGTGTGGAGTTTGCATGTTCTCCCCGAGCATGCGTGGGTTCCCTCCAGATGCTCCGGCCCACAGTCCAAAGACATGCCCGTTAGGTTAGCTGGCGACTCTAAATTCCTCGTAGGTGTGAATCTAAGTGTGAAAGGCTGTCTGTCTCTATTACCCCTTTCCCACCGAAAGGTTTTTCAGACCTTGGAAGACCTGCTTATAGATGCCGATTGTCTTTTTTCCCATTGCCAGTGAAGTATACTCCTTTCGGTCTCTTTCTGCTGCGTCACCGTCTGGCATCACAAACATGCTTGAGACAGGGTTAGTAAAGAGTGAAGATGTTATGTTGGTTAGGTCATTATTGTATCTATTACTCATTCAGTCTGTGTATCAAACTTGGCACCGCCAGATTTGGAACGATGTTCGAGTGCTGCTCGGACGGAGACGGACGGAATTTGTAGCTGAGAAGACAAGGAGCGGAGACGGAGCATAGCAACGTGCCGGAAAGGGGGTGGAGATTAGCGTGTCAACGCAGGCTTTGTGTTCCCATCAATGCCAATTGGAGCTGAGGAGATAATTACCCGGGTCTGAATGCTGATTGTAACATTTCCCTCTAAGCAAAAAAGCCATGTGCAGGTGTTTTTTTTGACCAGTGGGAAAGCAGCTTATGTGTCAGCCCTGTGATTGACAAGCGATCAGCCCAGTGTGTACCCCGCCTCTCACCCAGTGACGGCTGGGATCAGCTCCAGCCGCCACCATGAACAGGATAAGCAGTATAGATAATGGATGGATGAATGGATTACAATTCGGGAACACTTACACTGAGTACACAAATTAGGTTGGCAAATTAGGATGTTATTAGATGGATACAGGAATGAATAAAGGTCGAGGGGTGTGAGGAACCGGGTCAAGCATAAAGGGACGACTGGACGGTTGAATGGGGATTGATAATGTGCCAAAAGATCTGTCATCCCTCCCTGTGGTACCTGCACTGAGGGAGAAAGAGGAGGCAACCAAGGGCATGATATACGAACAAAAGCATAAAAATGATGCCAGTTTGCCAGAGGTTAATTCATCATATACAATACATATTTGTTTATAAAATACTAACAGTCCTATTAGTCACAACAACAACAACAAACCATCAGCCAACCCTTCCTGGCATCTCCAGGTTCTGCACGATGATGTAACAGTGACAGTTTCACATGGCAGCGCTTTTATGAGCGCCGATTGGTCGGCTGCCTGTCACCCCGGGGGCTTTACAACTCATCAGACCTACAGTAAAAGGACTGTCAAATCATCCTCTGCCTCCTGTCACTCTACTCATCTACTATGTGGTGACTAGAGGCTGAATGAGGGATATGATCGTTCATGTAAATATTGGTTATATGGCTGAGAATGAGACACTTTTAAAGCCAGAGTGCAACAATGAAAGCTATCACATTAACTGCTTTAATGTGATAAACACAGCCCATGTTTCCTGCAGATTAAAAGAGTATTAAACCATAATTTCACCCAGGTCGGGTATGTTTATGAGCACCATCCGTGTGTGCGAGTGTGTGCGTGTGTTTGGCTCCATCCCAGCTGTCAAAGGCCACGGTTATACATATGGGACCTTGACGCTGTAGCTGCACTAAAAGGAGTGTTTCTGGCAGGACTGACGCAATGAGAGCTGAAGGATGTGTTCGGTCAGGGGTCAAACCCCGCTGCTGATTTCTCCTCCATCTAAAGTGCACAGTGGTGTACACAGACAGCAGGATGAGCGTGGCTGTGTACAGGCCCTGGGCGTAAACATTCAATTTCCCTTTGAAGCACCACAACTGTTAAGAAATTATCAATGGTGGGAGGCATATGGTGGCTTTGGTGAAGGAAGCACATTCATCAAAAAGCATAAAATAAACATATTTTAAAACTTAAATTTGATAACACAGTTCACAAAGTGTATCTGACGGTGTTACATAAAAGAATGGAAGGTATTCTCGTCACACGTACATGTAGAAAGTTGGAGGATAACGTCTGAGAATCCTTTAAGTAAAAGGGAGAAACTCTGCCCTTCTCATCAGCGCGAGATTGGCAGCTTGCTCTTTTGATGTGACTGCTAATCTTCCACACGCCCGAGGAGTCGCCCCGGCAGCATTAAAGCACAATAAAGCAGCCGAAGCACACAAGGCGCCGGGCTCACAGCGCTACACAGATTCATCTTCTCTCAGGGGGGGAAAGGTCCGCTTTCTTTGCATTCAACATACAAAGTGAAAGTAGCTGCAGGTAGGTTTAGTCCGTGCAGAATACTCAATGATCATGTTTAAAGCAGCCTTAGTTTCCTCAAGTTATTATAATTATTTAAGGCTGACATTATTCTACTGTATACTTTTCTTATTGTCAAGAAATATCATGAACGTATCAAAAGCTACTCCTATTTCCTGACCCTGAAGCAGCAAATGTGCTCACTATTAAACACATCAAATAGCCACATCATATCCCTGGGTGACATGCCTCCTCGTTCTGTTGAACTACAGTGGCCATTCCTGTAGTTTTTTAAGTTTATTCAACAAATACAGCACCTACTTCTGTTTAAGGCCGGAGATATACCTGCTTTTTTAATTAACCTTGCGTTCGTGTACACAACCGGCTGCGTCATGAACATGATTGTTCACATACTTGTCTATGTGCACTACACGTGTTACTGGAGGATACCTCTAGAGGGCACACCAGAGAGCTCAGGTCGTATGCAAGTACCGTAAACAGCAGACATGGTGACACTAGGTGACTATGATTTTAACTCATGGCAGAAAACATGACAGCTTTGGTGTGTGCGGTGGACAGAACACACCGCCCCCACTCCGTTTCTCCATCTTCCTTCGTGGACGGAGGTCGACTTCTGAAATGGAACTCATCTGTCTCCAGCTGTGGCAATTATATCCTACTGATATGGATATTGCGGACTTGGTTGATCAGCTTGTGTTGTCCCTGCTGCCGCTGTGTTGAACCTGTCACAACCCCTCTGCCTCTACACTGCCCCTACCTTTCACGTGCATAGTGCATCTTGCGTACGTATAGCATTCGTCTTTAAGGACGTGCACAGCGAACGCTCCAAAAGGACATGTAGGAAATGCAGCCATCATGCGCACGCGAACACAGAGTTAAAAGAAAGTATATCTCCGGGTTAAGTAACATCTACATGAAGTAGAAGAGAATCGGGAAGCTAACAGTCTAATTGACATTGTTGCATTTGTTCTTTTCATGGGATTTTGTACAGTGCCATCGTGTGACTTCCTAAACTAGGCCTATAACCAGAGTAATGCAAAGCTGACTTTGATATTAGAAGTATCTAAGGCAGCACACAGGGTTAAAGCTACTATAGAGCATGTTTTGAAGGTATTTGACTTCAGCGCCCCTCAGTTTCAGTCTCAAATTGGCAGTGTGGCTGAATAAACAGCCTTAAGCAACAAATACAGCTGGTTTTTTCGACACACAATAATATGGACATCTTAAAAGAAGCTTCAATCCTATTACAAATTCTCCACATATAGCTTTAGGTCGCATACACAAGCAAAAAAGCTCATAAATACTGTATAAACATGTCCTGGCCTGGAGTTACATACAGCATATATGCACGAGTGCATGTTGCAAACACACAAACACACCTTTTTCTCACCTGTGGGCATCGAGCAAAAGCCGCTGTAGCCTGTGCGATTTTCATGCCGAGCAATCGCACTCTTACTGTACATCTGGTGCCAAAGTGCTTTATCACATCTGACTGCTCAATAACAGCCACAGTCAGAGACACAAAGCCAGAGAGGCCATCGCAATTTTGGACTGTGATATGGTTGAAATGCATTAATTTAGCCCGAGCAGATGTGACACGCAGATGCACCGAGAGGCTTAACACAATGGCTTCTCCATCCGTATTGTCGGTTGATGGAAAGCAAAGCGACTCAGCCAAGTGGAACCGAAAAAGGAAAAAAAACAACTTGACGATAGATGATTCTGGTCCAAGTAAGAGAGAAATAACTTAGACGCTATCAGTTTCAAAAGCGAGACAGAAAGTTGACTGAACGTCTGGACCTCGGCGGCGGCTCGTGTGAGAGATGTGCAGAGAAACACTGTGTATAAGGCAACGTAAAGGCTGCATCCCTGTGGGTTAGGCACGGTCAAACACACATGATGAATTTCAATATATCCAGCTAAGCATTAATTATGAATCTCCTGCCTTGTTGGCTACGCATCAGTTGAGAAGGGGCAAACTAAGATGTTCGGTACAGCCGGGAAAAGAGCTTATGCAGCACATGAGAAGTGTGAGGGTGGTATGTTGTGTTTGTGTGCGCGAGTGTGGGAGGAGGAGCGCGAATTTACTCCATCCTCTTTGACAAATTATAAACCGGCGTGTGTGTGTGTGTGTGTGTGTGTGTGTGTGTGGGAGGTATGTGTGGGTCGCTCTCATTATGTACCGTTTCCCTTGTGGTTTGGGTGGAAAAACCCCCGTATTTGTTGCCTGATACATTGCTTTTTGATTGATTACGCACACACTTTCAACAGCGGTAATGTTATTCATAGGTTCTGACACGCACCTGTCACGGCCAAAATTACAACAAAAGTCCACAAAGATTAAGGATGTTTAGGATTAATGAAAGAGCATGACCAATCCCAGAAGAATCCACCCGCACACACACACAAGGACACATAAATACATATATTCACACACACATTCCGGGCAATGTAGGCCTGGGTGACAGAGCACATCAGTCACACCACAGGCATTCATAAATGTTGAGCAGGCCAGCCTAGTAGGTGGCATGACATTATTCCGACTCATTACCATCAACCTGGAATATTGTAACATGACAAGACACATCTTGATGCTTGTTAATAATCTATTTTTACCAAAGTAATGCTGCCGTGAAACTGGGCCGGTGGATGCCCAGTGGCGTGTCCATAACAAAATGAAAGAGGCTGCAGAGCAGACGAGGTGGGCAAAGAGCACGAGGAACATGAGGTGCTCATCAGACTCAAACTGAGTGTTACTGTAGATACAGTTTTCTGAAGCAGAAATTATTTTGTATTTAAAGCACAGCAAAGCTTTTGTTGGCTATACCGCAAAATGAACCAAAAATTATGAGAATAAAATGGATTTATTTTAAGTTTAGTAAAGCGTCTGCATCAAAACGCGCCCTGTAATGTGACTCATTTATTTAGGGTAACTGAATTTATTTTATTTATTATGCTAAAATCTTAAATGACTTGTTGCTAATAGATGTTACCAAATAAACTCCGGTCGTTTACGTCCCTCATTTGACTCAGAAACTGTGACACTGTTATCACCGGTTCACTATGACAAGGTATAAGTTAATTCCTGACATACTGTACTTTATATTTCTCACAAATTATTAAAATGTTATTATATTTTTTACTTAACAATGACCCACAAAATGATACAACTGTTTGTTCCGACCGAGCGATCTGATTGGACAAGAGGCCTTCCATGAGCTTTCACTCTGCGTATCTGCCTCAGCCACATGTTCTGAATACTGTTAATCAACATGTGTCTACGTTAATCAAGCTGGTACCTCTGAATCACACAGCAGACTCTTTCTTCTCTGGTTGATGATAAATTAAAACACACCGATAAATGTAGCTACATGATAAAAACCAGCTGACCTGTGGTAACCTGTAGACACAGGGTGCAGGAGAATGTTTGGGTTGCTTGGCAACACCAGTCCAGTTTCAGTTAAGTTGTGGAACTTGAGTTAGTCGGCAAAAAATAATCTGTCGTTGACTGTTACTTTTTATTACTATATGCTGCTTGTGTAACCATAGTGTTAAAGCAGTATCTCACTCGAGGCTGTGATGTTGCACTGAATATCATCAAGGCTGTGATTGGGTCTGAGGTACGATCGTAGCTGTGATGATACCCAGAGCATCGCTCCCTCTCATGTGATATTGCTTAAATACAAAATCCAAGCACTTCAGTTTAAACAGAAACTTCTTTTACTACTTATTATTCAGGCAAAAAGAAAATAAGTGCAAAATATAATAAAACTAAAGTAGAATAAAGCGCATCATATTTTTGTATATTTCATTTGAGCCACTTGATATTGTTTTTTAGTACCGTTGAAATGTTTGTCTCTAATGATCAGTGTTCAGGTAATGATTTAAAAATCATATTACTGTAACTCCATCGTGCATTACACCAGTATTGCATCATTTCTGTATCTTTTCTTTTTGCCAATAAACATCCCAAGAAAATGCTTCTACTATTAAATCCCGGCATCAGTAAGGAAACAGATCTGTGCTGCTTTGCTAAATGGATCAGTGAATCACTCGAGGCAAAGTATCCCAGCATCTTCTTTATAGATATACGACACGCCTCAAAGTGACACAATACCACTGAAGACTTCAGCATTCAATTGAGTGTCTGAAAAATGTCGAAATACCTTAATTTTGACAACGTATAGCATCAGAATGAATTTAGTTTGGAGAAATGTGCCCCTCTGCTGCAGCTTCTTGAACACAGCCCGGTGGGGAAACCGTTAAGGAACTTCAACAGCCTTAATAAATCTTCAAACATAGGAAGAGCACGGTTCAGTCAGACAGGCCTAAAGCTGTTCTACTCATAAAAAGGATCACAAACTTTGCTTTCAGTCAGGTTTAACCGACTTGAAGTTAATTTTGCACAACTTGCTACTTTCAGCACAGTCAATAAAACATGATATAAAGCATGGCACTCTCCTCTCACTGTGGGGAACTTGTCTGATGATCCCTTTGATCCTGAAGTCCTCAAAAATGTCCTTATTGGACAGTGTTTAATCTCTGTGAAAAGCTGCACGTTTATTTAGCTTGTAGTATGAATGATTTTTAGGAATGGGAAGACCTTGGTTGAAAACAGTGACCCAGATCCAGGGTCTCTCTCTCCTCTCGGACATGAAGCGAGTGGAACCTGTTATATCTCGGGCAAAAATGGGTCAGGTATATATGTTTGAAAAACGAGCGGGTCCAATTGGATCGCAGAAGGATTTTCTTGGGTTCGCTGGGGTTAAAGTGCATCATTCTGGACTCCAGAAGACCTCTGCCCCCGGGCATCAGATTACACTACTATCCCTGTTATTTACATGTTGAATTTTAATGATACAGAGACTGAAATATGTGCTCTTAAACTGGAAGCGAACTGGAGTGAAGTGAAATCCCCCTCACTGGATGATGGGACTGGATGTTGTGTTTGCCTGCTAAGCAGAAAAGCAGACAGGAGGATGTAGTCGTAGCTGCTGATCTAGGAGATCTGCTTCATCCTCTGCATGGCAGAGGTTACGGTGCACCATCAAAAACACAACATGGGATGAAGCTCAGGATGTCAACATGGGCCAGTACATATGAGTGTTTCCCCCAGCTCCAAGGACAAGCACCAAATCTGTTTCCAGTTCATTGAAACTGCTTTGTGTGTAGACTCTTGTGTTACTCAACCAAGATATTTTAGTATTCATAGTGGAGGCCGGGTCACCATTAAATGATTCACTCCTCACACTGTAAGCAGAGCTTGTTAATTGGCTTTTTGAAGAGACTCTCCAATGAATAATAGCCGAATCTTTCATTCTGCAGGCCTAGTTAATTCAAAAATGTGTCATTAATTTGGGTCACCAGTTTTCAATGAACACTTGTAAGGTCTCTACGAAGAGTCAAGTGGCCATGCTCTCATGTGTTCATCTTTAGCTTCTCTTCACATCACAGTCACACATCTGCTGTTTTCCTGGCTGACTTCGGAGACGCAAGTAGGCTTGTTTCTGTGAGGTACACTACATGATGTAAAGTACAGGGCATCCAAGGAGGACACAGAATAGTCTGCACTCTTCTGAGAAGACAAAGATTTTTCACTCTGGCTGGAGGAACAAGATCATTAGCTGAGGTCAGACATTGTTGTTGGGTGATAAGTCCTGGCTCTCAGTCAATGTAAGGTCATTCCAATGGTGTTCTACGGTGGCCGGCGAGGTCAAACGGGCTGCAACGGCCCAAACCATTTCCATTAGGAGAAACGGGCTGCAAATTCAAAAACACATAAAAAAGTCAAAAACAAATGCAACGGCGTTCTAAATAGAAAAAAAACGTGTTGCAAAAAGCATATGCACATATAAACCTGCTACAAATACTGTAAATAAACAATGCAAAGTCAAAAACACATGCACTCTGTGCTCAGAGCCCTTCACCACGCAGAGTAAGCTGCTAGTACCGCTAGCATCACAGCTAACTAAAGCCTTTTTTACACCGCGGTTCCACCTCAGCGCCCTAGTGAAGCTCCGTCCTCGTGCCACCTTTGTCATTCTACATTGGACCATGCAACACCCGTGTAAAGCCGCGTGTTTTTAAATAGTGCTCCGGCGTTGCGGAAGCAAAACGTGCACGAGGCGTAAACAAACAGCGCATGCCTCAAAAACACAGACGGCGCTGTTCCGCCCTGCCGGCTCCGCTGTTTACACAGACGCCGTTTTGCCTCTGTTAGGCCTCTGTTAGTACCTCCGATGCTTCGCCCCACCATTCTGCCTCCCTGCGTTCTACATAGAAGATGGAACGTAACAGAGGCGTAACAATCCCACCTTGAACTGGCAGTGTAAAAAGGGCTTTTGATTAGCTACAATTAGAAGCGCTTACTTTAGGAAAGCTATCTGTCCATCATAATTTAGGCTATGTCTACGTTCTGCTTTGTAGGGAGCAGGGTGGGGTGGATGAATGTGTCAAACACCGCTATTTGTGTCCCAAGTGAAATGGTGTTTTATTAACCTAGCCAAAAACATTTAGCGTCTAAATCTAACCAAACTGTGGCCATGTCAGCACATGTTGTTTACATTGTGAAATAGTGTTGTAACTTTCGTGAACGATCCGATTCTTTGAACAGCTCCTTGGTGCAAACGACGGGAACCGTAGTTGTTCCCACGTTTCACTGCCCGTCTGAGATCCACTCCCCTTTCTGTCGAATTACCACAGGCAGCTTTTTTCAACTGCAACTCCTCTGTCCTCGGTCACGTGCAGCAGAAACATGCCGCCACAACATAATGCAGACGGTGAGCAACATTAAAACTATCCGCCAAGTTTTTTTTGTTGACATCTCTGTTGTCATACAGAGTTGTATCAGAACTGATTAGCAAATCAATGATGTTGATAAATTGTTCCAACATTATTCTGCAGTTTTCTTTAAAATTTTAAAGCACGGAACTTTAAATATACATGTTGACACAGGAGAATATAGTGTTGGCTCGTTCGTGAGTCTGACCTCTATATATATTCTCTATATAGAAATTTATTTCAGGATAAAACCCTTGAGATGTATCATCTCGTTTTCAAGGGGGTCCACCTCGTAGTGTTGTGACATTCGTGAACGATGAGCCCTTCTTTTGAAGAACTCTCGGAAAGAAACCGAGCCATACTATCCGGCTCCCCTCAAAGAGCCGTAATTCCCAACACTATTGTGAAACAGTCAAAATTTGGGGAGGTTGAAGAACCAAAACTACTTGGTTGGATTAAGAAAAGATAACGATTTTGAGCTGAAATAATACATCAACGTTGACTTTTGTTTTCACACAAACAGAGGTCTCCTGGGTGAAAGAGAAAGCAGCTGTCTTGCAGAAACTGCAAACTCCCTGATCATTTTTTATGATGTGCCTCAAAATTAATGTGTTTTATTATCAGTTATAAATTCTGATGTCACTTTGTTTTGTTTACATTTTATACACCAAAGCATAAAAAGCATAGGGAAGGGAACACAACAGGGACTAGGATTTGCTTAATAATTTAATGAGAAATTATGAGAGGCACAACTAAAAAAACGATATCTTATCAATGAATATGACACAGTTAACGTGCACAAAGAAATGTAACCTACATGTATTTTAAAACAATGAGGAGTACATCTTCAGAGAAGGAAAAGGATGCACATCAATAAGAGAAAAAGAAGGACAAAGAAAGAGGCTGTAAAAAAAAAACAAAGAAAGAAATGAGGGCAAGGCACAGAAAGAGAGAGAGAAATAAAGAGACAGAGAGAGAGTGAGCGATAAGAGAGAGAGGAGTTGCACCTCCTTCGTTATATGTGACAGTCCTCCTCCACAGCCTCCTCCTCCTCTCTCTCTCTCGTCGCTCGCCACCACATCTCTTCATCTCTCCGTCTGCTCCGCTTCTCTCCCTGCTCCCTGGTACATCGCTCTTCATTTTCTTCCTCGTTTATTTTATTTTCACTCCTCTTCTTCGACATGCTGCTCACGTGAAGTCCGCCAACTTACAGAGCGAGTGGATACCGAGTTCAAACACAAAAGAAGGAGGCAAATGCTCTTTTGGGGAATAAGAGGAGAAACTACGCACGTTCGCTTCTTTCATTGAGTGCCTTGGCTTGGACGGAGCAACAGTATGGATCTGTCATTCATGGCTGCGCAGGTGAGACGATTAAAATGTGTTTAACGGGAACTTTTTTTTTTAAACGTTTTCCGTTGTTTTGATGGGCGTGGCCGGTCAACAAGTTCGTGACGTGCTTTGACAATTTTATCAACACTGTCAATTAAGAAGCTTAGCATCAGACGTTTTGTTCTCCTTTACCTGGAAAATCAATGCACATGTGTATTATGCAGTTAATGGACCTTAAACTGTGTGTGTTGTTGTACTTTATGTCACATATCCGTACTATACTTTCACTACTTTTTACCAGGCGTTCAGTTGGTCTGTCTGACATATTGTACTTCTAAGCAATGTTGTGTCAGCATCTAGTGCAACTATGGTTAAAAAAACGATGTTTTTTTCAGTTTTCAGTATCTTAATTTGGCAGTTAAATGACACCAGAATGATTGGACAATTTGAATGTATAAATAGATACAGAGACCAAGTGTAATTGCACATCCATTTTGGACATGTAATTTGTTTTCATTAGGAGGTAATCTGATTTCTCCTCTCCCCTCACTCGGCGTCGGGCTGCTCATGTTTATTTCTGGTGCCATCTCCTTTGCCATTTTCTGTGCAACAGCTATTAAACAGCCCAGAGCATTATCTACGCTGCCAATGACTGTACTTGGAGGCCAGACTTAGCCAAATGCTCTCAAATCTTTTTAAATCAAGGATCCCTAAATAGAAATGCAACAGAGCATGGAGCCGCCTGAGAATACAGTTTTGCTCAATATGACCTGGCTGAAAGAGAGGGGGGTAATAACAATGGCTTCAGCAGTATTCACTGTATCATTTTGCAAACTTTAAATGAGTGAAAACAAACCACACAGGCAATACAATATGATTAAGGACTTAAAGTGCTCTTGTAACTTTGGTTTGGTGCCAGGGTTACAGCAGCACAGTTATGGAGGTGGACCAGCCGTCAGAAGTTTATGTGCAGTCAGTTATTAATATACACACAGGTAATGGTTGAGTACCACAGTTTTTGAACAGCCATGCATCAAGCACACTCCCAGCGAAGGTGGCAGACAAGGGGGTGGCCTTTGAAGTCTTCATGACAAGCAAATGTTGGACTGTGAAAACAGTACTGGACATTAAATTTAATCATAGGCATTACAGGGAAACTTAATTAACTATAACGTAGACTGGCAGTCAAAACCAGTTACATCGTGAAGCATCCCTCAAAAGGATACATTGTCTACTAATTCGTATCTTCATTATTAGCTAATCTATAAAAAGATTTTCCACTTACAGAAAAACAAGGCTGATAGGAGAAGAATGGCTTAAGCCCTGGGTGAAAAGAGCACTTTAATGGAGCCATTCAGTCGGTGCAGTGGGGGTCGAACTAGGCTCAACTTTGCTGCATCGTAACGTCATCCAGCAAGGGGCTGTGTTGACCAATAACATACATGCAAGCACAGATAATTCCTTGAAGATCAGCATGCTGTGTAGCAGCATTTCTCCAGTTAATCTTGCAATCGTCACAACAGAATATAAAATAGTTGTTGCTCTAATAGCTCCAGAGGTTTTAACTCCTATGTAGTGCACAGAATCCTGAGAAGACTTGAACCGGATTGCTGAAACTTTACTTGCCTGGAATTGTACTTTCTCACAGGTATTTTATAACACAAGGCAGAAAATGAATTTGAGATAAGAAAGACCCAAAAATGTCGCCATCTTTGCTTTAGAAAAAGACAAAAATGATTAGTCAATTATGTCAACTAACCCATGTTCTGACAACTAATTCAATAATTGACTTTTCCTCGCAGCTCTAACACAAGAGTAAAGATAGCAGGATTAAAATACACGACAGTGAGCCCAACAGGAAATTTACAGCTGCTTAGAATGTTATCCTCAGACAACTACCTTAATGGCTAACTGAGCAGCAAAATATCTGCAACAAATTTAATCGCAAAACTGCTCAAATAAAAAAAGGCCCATAAATAATGCTCCAATAAGGGCAGATTCTTGTCAATATTTGTTTGTTCACACCAAATAGTAGCAATAGCAGCAGTTGTTGCTATTCGGAAGAGAATCATTAGCTAAAGAGCAAACCGCGCGCTAACACATCACTTTCAGGTGCCAGAGACAACACTAAGTAAAATATGGAAAACTTTTGAATTATGTTTTGATTTACAATTGTAACTTTAATGTTTAAAGATATAGAGTAAAGGCAGTGGTGGACCTATGTCACATTTCTACAGATTTGATTTGCCAGAGTCTTTGCTGACATCTTTGATGAATGCTATCTACCCAAGGGCAACATCTCACACAACATTTAGCTCCTAAGAATATTAACTAAACTAACTGACCTGCTGTAATACTTTTAAAGGTTAATTAAAAAACTAAGTATTGGCTTGCCAGCCTACTTACCAAACATTAAAAAAAAAACATTAGCTTAGCCTAGCTTACTCCTAGCTTTGAAACACTGAATCCAGAGCTGTCTACTCTTTATCATTACCCAGCATTGCCACATTCACAATTTTCTATCATTTCTCTTTGCCTCTGTTTCTTCGAATTATATTGTACGAACATGACACAGGAGCTCTCTACCTAGAAGTTATTGTAAACAAAAACAGTGATTCGTTCTGTAATATGGACAGTTTTTATGAAAGATGACAACTATTCCTTCCAGGAGTGAAAAGCTGATTTAAATGAGGCTCTGATTTGCCACCAGTTCCGTATGACCCCATTAGCTCATACGTATTTCCTGCTGCTCTTCCAGTTCACCTATTTCCCCAGCACGAACATACTTCTCTTCAACAATGCTGCTCTTTCAGACAGGTAATGGCTAATTTTACTGAGGTGAAATTCATTTCAGTGCCCTGAGTCGCTCTGTAATGGTGACTGTGAATGAAGTCGGGCAAATGTCCCTGGAGTTTCGAAGATTGACTTCTCAATGGATGATTTTTTTGCCCATCCATCTCAGTGTAGCTCGGCTGCCTGCAAATCATTGGACCGTCGCCATCACTCTGTCTGTGAAACATGACGGATGCTAGCATAACTGGTCTCTCGGAAAGACGGGGAAAGTTTTTTAAGAACGCCAACTCAAGAGGAACTGGTTACTGTTTGTCTCCCTTTAGCAGAGGATGAAGAATGAGTCTGGAGGATGTACTAGTCAATATGGTTGCTTAGACTCATTACAGATGTGTTTTAACTTAAATACAGCCTCCAAGATAAGAACATCAAATGTGTGCAACAATTATACAGAATACCAGCCCAGACTGTTTACATAATTGGCCATTGTTTGGCTGTAATTTGTCTCCCTTCTTTTTCGTTAAAATGGATTTGCACGATATCACAGGAACACGCTGAATAGCTCTCTGCAGAACATAATGTGCACTTTTGTGTTTGGTAAATGATTTGCATTTGGCAGCGATGCCTCACTGCTTTGAAATGAGAAGGCACATACTTCATTAGGCTGAAAGTGGTGGCATCCTCAAGCATTGCAATACAAGGATTAATAGGTGGCAATCACAATGAAGCTTTTGAATATTAATCTGAGGTCAATGAAGCAAGTTGTTCTTTATCTTTTCCAATAGAATGAAATGAGAAATGTTTCAGATAACTTCCCTAAGCTCCTTAAATGTGGATATTAAGATTTCTTTTCAACTTGCACTCAATTATACATTTCATTTTCCAGAGCCACTCGTTGGATTGGCAATCAAATCATGTTTGTCTTCGAACCTTGTGCAGGCTGTCACTGTCAAAGTAATTAAAATGGGAGATGTTAAGGCATAAAAGATGAGCCAATCTGTTAGTGACTGATGTTTAGGTCAAGTTTGACGCGTTGGAGACAGGCTCCAGAGCCACCCCGGGCATAGTGCCAGTCTCAGACTGACAGATCTGCCACACATGGCGGCAAAAGCCTTCCGGCTCTGTCTATCTAGTACTAAGTGACCCACTGGCCTTGGCCTTTTATACCATTTTGCATATACATGTGCATGCATGAATAGACCTTTTTCAAAATGTTATACAGGCATAATTGACTGGTACAGATTTTAATGTCAACATGGTACTCTGTATTCTCTTTCCATTACATGCCTGGAGAGTTACCTCATAAATAAGTCCCCATAGGTGTGTCTCCATTTTCACACTTTAGATGTTCTGTCTTGTCTTTGCATTAAGTGAAGCTGGGGCTCTGAGTCAATCGACCTGACAGGGTTGTCCATCTCTGCTCGTGTTATAAGAGATGGATGATAGTGAAGGGATGAGGATGGAGGGACTGTTGGACAGCCCCAACACAAACAGAGCCATCTGTATTTACCCACAGCACCGGCAACAAACCCCAGACAGGCAAATACAAGTTAGTGCCAAATGATAGAACAAAACAAGTGCCAGAGATTCAATAAAATCAGGAGAGGTGATTTTGGCTTTGATTATAAGGTCAAAATAAAAGGATTGGACCAAACTGGGATCGGGGACAACTGCCTGGTGACTTAACAACAAGAGGAGTTTGTGTACAATCATCCCCTGATATGAAGCCTGACATGGAAATGAAAAATGAACATTTCACAGATGAGATTATTTTCCCATTAAAAACAGTAAAATATAGCCGCCACACAGCCTACATACCATCTTTGTTCTGCATGAAATTAAATAACATAATCATATAATCTCAATGTGGATTCTTCACGCCCTGTGTGTACCCTTTAAAAAAATAAATCTCCCCGTCTTTCTAAAAGAGGCTTAATTGAAGAGTGTAATAATGGCAAACCAGGCTTTTCATCTCCAGGAGTTCATTTCCCCTCTGGTCTTTTGTCTGCTTTTTCAGCAATTGGTTTTATATGAAGCTGTAGTCTTGAGATAGTGCAAACTTGCAAAAGTCCCCAATTTTCCGGCTTCTTCCACTTACTAAGACCCTGCAGTGTTGTAAACAGGTTGAGAGAATAACAATCAAGTTAAACCAATTACATGGAGCTGTATAGACAGGAAAAATCAATGCTTTAAATAGAGGAAAAGCAGGTGAATCTGGCTTCGTTAGGTCTATTTTCAGCCGCCTTCCTGCAAGAACTGTCTGAAGATTTGAAGCCTTTTCATTTCAGTTCACTTCATACTTGTGTCTATATTCCATATATCATTGCTTGTAAAAATCAAACTAAAATTGGCACTGAAATTACGTCTTTACCGATCTCGACCTCCTGCTGTTAATCGCCTTAAGCATAGAGTATTTTACCACTAACCCAGTATGGATGTGAGTGATCACCTTCATCGTGGTATGGCCTTGCTCGGTGAGGAATATTTACCTTAAAAACATGTTAGCAACAGCTTGGCTGGTTGCTACTTCTGACGTCCTGCGTCCGACAAAGAGTATCAAAGAAACCCTGATTTTTAACATGAAAGTGCTTTGTTTTGTGATTTACCAATTGTAATTATCCAACGTTGAATTAAAACAAATTTAGCCTTAAAATGTGCGATGGAGAAACATTGAAAAAGATTGCTGACATCATGCTAGCTTTGGAGTTAAACTTGCCTGAGCATCGCATTGTCGTTGCTTGATCTTTGCTGCTCTTAAACAGTAGTTGCTAGCTGAAGTAATGCTTTTTATTGCTGTGTAGCCTACTGTACTGTAAAGGAAGAAATAAGTTGATTGGCTGGTTTGTTGTTTGGTTGATAGCTCACAGAAAAACTAATTTATTAGTTTTACTAATTTACTAAAAGCTAATGTATTTATATTCTCCCACTCTAAATGCTATCAGCGTTTAGGCTAACGTCAGTAGCTTTACTTTTTGTTGGATGTGGGAACATTCATACCAGCCAAACTCATGATCTGAAATATTATGTTCACAAAGCTAAATGTAGCTAAAAAACAACAACAAAAAACAGGGTTATGCTGCTTTATTTTCATGTCCACTACATGTATCATCAGCTAGCTAGGATGTTAACTTTTTGTTGAGGACCTGTTAGCCTTAGCTCAGTGTTTTTAGCACAATACAGTGCAGTGTTCAGCCAACAAGTTCATAACAGAGCCTTCTTCACATGGTTCTTCTTTTAAAACTAGCTTAAACATAAAGTAAGCATGAGACAGCATTTTCAACCAACTCTCTGAGATACTGCTAAATTTTCTACCTAGCTAAAAGAGATGAAATCTGCAAGTGTCGGGCATCATTTCAGCTGGGTAATTTGAAGACCCATACTCTGAAAGATGACATTAATATTCAGGATTAACTGCCAACATTGTCGTTGTAAATCAGTGTGAGAACAGAAAGCATGACAAACGTACTGTAGCCAACAGTATGCTAACAAAATGATCAGAGAGTGCTAGGCAGTGTTCAGAATCCAGTGATTGATGAAATTAATGTTTACCGTGCATAAATTCCCAGTGTCTCCATGCTATCTTATCTTACAACATGTTTACACTGTAGGCACAAACATCTCCCAGTTGTTCTGCACCTGAGATGAGTGATTGCATATTGAAAGAAGTCCTGGGGAGAATGAAAAGGAGACTTAATGGACTGTGACAACCAAGTATGAAGTAATAACATCTTTCCCTGATAGAACTTACTCCCTAACTGCATGATGCTTCCTATATAACTGTCTCTCTGATATTCAGCAGGTATGAATTATGTAGTCCTACATAAATAATCTATTCTCCGCCCATCCTGAGATAATTTCAAAGCAGCTACATCCCTTGTATTGATACGTTTCTGAATAAAAATGATTTGGGGTGGACCCTTTGATGCATATGGCCTCTGCCTGTTCATCTTAAAAAAATAAACAGCTCCATGCTGACATTTTTGCCATTAAGGACACATAAAATTCAAATGTGACTTCAGCTCGTGAGCAGTTCCTTTGACGGAAAGGAAGCACGGGTGTAAATTATGAGAGCTAAACAGCGGGTGGCTGCTTTTCTTTAGTGAAGGCTGGCAAACTGCTGAATGGCAGCAGCTGATTACACACTATTAAGGAGGAAGCAGAGATTAATTATGATTGTAGTTAAACATCACCACGGCTGCCGTAATGTATTGGGATAATTATGCATTTTGGAATAATTAGCATGCTAAACATAACGTAATAAAAGTTTATACGTGGTTTGTTTTGTGAGTCTCCAGCAGAGCTCCTCCAGTTTGCCAGGAGATGTCAATTAAAATGATTTCAACCCCGGGTGCAATTCCATTAAATTACCCCCGTGAGGACAAACAGAAAGAGGGAAGAAAGAGATTTGTCGCTGGTTTTAACACAAATATTCCCGACGTTATTTTAAAGGGGTTTAAATGGGTCAACGGAATTTGTGGTGCAACTTCTCAAAACCATACTTAAAAAAAAGATCTCTCTCTCTCATACAACCCAGAGCAAAACTGCTGCTTTTGATGTCGTCTGTTTCAGTGGGCATTACTCTTTGAGTCCGACCTTGGGCTGGTTCAAAGAAGCCTGCCCTGAAACTAATGGCATAGTGTGCAGGCATGCACTTTCCCTCTTTCAGTCCTACACCCACCTCTTGTTCAATCTGCCATGGAGCTGAGGTTATATTGCACATAATGTTCCTTCACTTCCTCTTAAAAACACTGTTGCCTTAGGAGAAAAATCTTTATTTTGGAGACCAATGCATCATTTAAGGTTTGGTGGCAGTCTCAGTTTGCAGCCACAGCTAAAGAACCGTCTACAGCATGTCATTATCCTGGATTATGTGACATTTTCCCCATTGGATCTTAATTATTGTAGTTCAGTCTCATTGCGCATTTGTGTCTCATGCATCTGATGATTAAGGCCACAAATTGACTTTTTTTTCAATCTGCTTAGACGCTAAATTACACCCCTCTGATGTGCTGCACTTCAATGTGTTGCTTCTATTAACAACAACAAGCTGCTGATATTTCAGATCATCAGATTTATTGATGCTATTTTCATACAGCATAAAGCCTGGGATAATGCTCCACAGCTCTTATGATGCTTCATATAAAGCAAATCTGACTTTGGCCTTCTCATTTCAGATGCATGCAACTTTAATGCCTGTATGATGAGTCAGGTACTTACAGTACAGTCAGTTGTATTACTTATGGAAATCATTCGGGGGGCCCACTGCGTATGCGTGAGTGGTGGAGGAGTACACTAGCTCACATTTGTCTTAAAATGTTGAATTTTTAAAGACGCTTACAAGGAGTTGTGAATCAATTCTCACAGCTCGGGCTTCAAGCTTTGCTTTGCAGACGCTGTGATGTGTTTGAGCTTAATACCCAAATGTTGTAGCCCTTACCACTCACTAATCTCAGTGGCACATATAAATCAATGGTTGGCCTTTTCTACCCCTGAGCTGTTTACAGTGGAGCAGGAGTCAACACATTACTAACTTTTTGAGCAGGATTTCAGGCATTTTGCTCAGGCTGAATTTATGGGACTATGTTAAAAAGATAATGTTACATTGACGATTATACAACAGCATTATTTTCTGCATGTTTTTACTTGAGTAAAAAAAAAATCGTTCAGTTGGTCAGTTAGTGCCTCACAGTTAGAGGGTTCCTAGTTCCAGTCCCGGTTTGGACGAAGTGGGCCTCTGGGTACTCAGGCTTCCTGCCACAGTCCAAAGTCATTCTGGTTGGGTTAATTGTTGACTTTAAAATGCGCTGCTTGGACGGAGACGGCCGGAATTTGTAGCTGAGATGACAACGAGTAGCAGAAGTTACCGACCGAGCATCGCATCACGCCAGAAAGGGGGCGGAGATTAGCGTGTCAACACAGGTTTTGTGTTCTCATCAATGCCGATCGGAGCTGAGGCGATAATTACCCGGGGCTTCAAGGCTACAGTCGGCATTCAGACCTGGGTCTGAATGCCGATTGTAGCCTTTCCCACTAAGCAAAAAAGCCGGGTGTTAGTGGGTTTTTTGACCAGTAGGAAAGTGGCTTGAGTCAGCCCTGTGATTGACTGGCGATCAGTGCAAGGTGTTCCCCACTTCTCGCATAGTGACAGCTCGGAATCGGCTCAGCCCCCCTGTGCCCCTGAACAGGATAAGCGGTATAAGTAATGGAAAAATAGATTTGATGCGAACAGAACGGGGCAGCAGAAAATTACTCGCTCATTAAGCCCGCCTCCCGCGCAGCATACGTGGCTGATGGAGATTGGAACATTGGAGCGACTCAGTCCCGGCACTCACGTGTCAAAAATACGCTTCAAATACGTTACCTGTGTAGATTCGCCGTCATTCTGCTCACTCCATTATCAGTCTCTCTCTCTCTCTCTCTCTCGACCACAGTAGTTAGTAAAAATCGATCTATTTTGCCCCACATCAAAGTTCGCTAACCAGATGCTTCAAGTTATTTTTTCTGGTTTATTTTTTCTGACGCTGCGCCTCCCCTGAGGTCCTCTGGCACCCCCCAGGGGAGGCACGCCTCACACTTTGAAAATCACTGCTTGAAGCGAAACAGCGCCTCAAGTCTATTGCATTTTTATAGACACATACGTAGATGGAAAAATTATAATGCTATTATTTATTTACATTTTCATCATACATTAGCATTGGAATGTAGTCCCCTATAGGCTTCCATACAAAATGACTGAATGAGTATTAAGCGTCTACATAACGCAACCTCTAGTGCAATGCAACAATCTAATGCATAATATATGTATTCTGGATTACAGCTCCTCTGTATGTGATTACTTTTCCCCCACCAGCATGTAAAAAACACACTTAAACACTGTTGTATCATTTAGAAGCAACACACGTGTTAATTGCTGCAATTACTAATTAACGACTGTGAACAGGTTGTAATTGATTAACTTCCCTGATTAGAGTGTTTTGCTTTTCCGTGATGCTCCTGGTTTACTCACAAACTCAAACATGAACAGGAAATGCTCTGGTCCTGACACACATCTCATTGTTTCCTGAGATATGAAGTATATAAAGACATCAATTCATTGATAAATTGGTCATTTTCTCACATACTGTATAATTCTGCTGTGTTGCACATTATCCGTCAACTAAACAAACGTCTTCCCTGATGCCTCAGACTGAGCGCACACGCCGACATGAAGACATTGACTCACACATACAGTAAAAGTCATATTAATTCAACACTTAAGGCGTCAGAGTGAGGGAGCTCTGCTGAACTGTTACAGAATCTGACAACACTGTAACTAGGCCAACATGGAACTTGCGTGACAAATTCATAACACCCCCACACACCCCCTTCCTCCCACGGGGAAAAGATACTGTAACCATTCATAAATGCAGATGCCAACCTGCAGTAGAACATACCCGTGTAGGCAGCGACATTTTAAGTCCTTTTTATAGCCATTGTGTTGTTACGCTGGTGGCAATTTACACACTATAGACACAGACTTAAGTATAACTTCAACAAAGACTTTGAGCCGCCACTTGACTTAACATTTTCTTATCCCTATTATAAGCCTCCTTTACTTATTATGCCTCCTAACAGTTGGCAGCTTTGCCCGGAGGCAATATGTTTTCATGTTGTTGTTGTTCGTTCTTCCCATTGGACATGAACACCTTTACAGGATTTCTTTAAATTTGGTACAAATGTCCACTTAGACTCTTAGATTTTGGTCGGCAAAGACGGAGGTCACTGAACTTACAACTGTCCACATCTCATGACAGTGGTGTCTAAATAATACCTGTAGAAAAATGTCATTATATATCTGGCCCAAAGATCCAGTTAGACTCCAGGATTGAGCAGATTTGAATTTTTTGGTCCAAAGGTCAAGGCCACAAAAAACATGATTAGGCTAAAACTCAAGAATTCATAATGACAAATATCTATGATTAAATGACGACCTCTTATACCCAAAAGGTCAATTTTAGAAGAAGACATACTTTATAAATTGCAGAGGGGAAATTAAATTTTTTCACTTTTACAAACATGCTACACACACAGGCCCGAAATACAAACATGCACAAACAGGATGGACATGAACTAATGGAAAAATGTCAGATGTCAGTTGGCAGCCTTGCTCCTTTCCTGTCCTGTTGAGGTGTCAGGAAAGGAGCTGGCACCTCTCCAGCATTCCCAAGCCAAGTCCCTTTAGACGGAGCCTACCGTCTACCGTAGCTATGAAAGCTATTGAATTGGCATCTTGGTACCAATATTTGAACTGTGTTGATTGCAAAGATCCTCTCCAAACTGGGATTCAAACCACAAACCTTCTTGCTGTGTGGCGACTGTGCTAACCACCACAACACCAACATGAATGAGTCATGTCAAATCAATTATGATTTTATATTTCTATATCACATATAATATTAAATTTATCATAGCTGTTTATCAAAGGTTGGGTATTGTGCTAATTCTAAGCTTCATATTTCACTCTGTGATACCTGTGGAGTAGCTTAGCATAATTTACAGTTAAAAAAAACTCATCATTTTTCTCCCACTGGTGCTCTGTGCAGGCCCTCATACAGCCTCTGAAACGACTCCGTCAGCTCTGCCCCTTTAAGAAACCCCGCCCCTACAAGCCCACTTTCTTCTGATTGGCCAGCTCTCCGAAGCCTGCTGAGGCTGCACTTTGTGATGTCACAAAGTCTGAAACCTGGCGTTCATAGCAGCCTGCAGACTGAGCTAAGAAGCCTGGGGATTACTCCGGCACACATTGTAACATTATATATGTCTTAAATTGTGAAACCACGTCTTTAAGTTATAGCTAATGTATCATATTTTAACTCAACATTCATTCAGATTAAGCACTTTTAAATTCTTGTTTGACATAAAATTCTCATTACCACAAAATTAATTAATATACTAAGATCTAATCCGTTGTAATGAATGGTTCTTGCATGAGGCCTGTAGATTTTTGTGGTGAGTATTTCCTCAGTCAGTACATCTGATTAAGTTTCAGCATGGAGAAATAAAGCAGTTGTTAATATGCACACTGACTTCTAAGCGTTCTTAACTTCCCTTTTGTGACCACATTCAAACCCTGCTTAGAAGTAGTATAAAAGTGATACACAGGTTATCCACAACTTCTTAGCTTTAACAGAGGGGGACAATTAATCATGTTTCCACACAAGATTGACAGATTGAGACAGCAGCAAAGCAGCCTATTACCCGAGAGGGGAGCCGAATGAGGGGGAAGTAATTGTTATGCTGCTTTTGTGTGTAAAAATAGAGGAAAAAACACAAACAATGTTTGGATTAGGGCTCTGAGGAATTGAAACTTGTTGTGCTTAATTTATATTTGACAGGAAGAGGGTTGGTTGTGCAGCACTAGATGAGGTTTCCCTTTCACTGTGCACGACAAGAAGGCTGCTTTTTGGCTGATTAGACGAGTGATTTTTATAGATAACATACCCACAATGCATCTGTTCTGGTTATACAGTATATTCCACACGCATGGTATAAAATAATCTCTAAAACTACATCTATAACATTTTCAAATATATGGACTCAATGGGCAGAACAGTGTGCACTTTTTTCTTCCCTATACGTGTACCTGTTTGTGCCAGTAAGAGAAATTCCTTCCATATGGCTGACGTTTCTGAGTAACTCCCGTTACCGTTCAGGCACATCTCCCTGCAGAGTTCAACACAGCACTACAGTGTAAGTTGTTGTGGATAAGAGCATCTGCCGAATGCTATAAATATAAATATATCATTATATATGGGGTCATGTGGATCCGTTTAACTCTGGAATACAGAAATTTATGTGACAGAATATTTAGGAGAGTGGTGGAAGTATAGGCAGATGTAAGAGTGAGTAATTTAACCACTGCTTCAATATTTACAGCAAGATGAGAAAAAATAAAGTAAAGTAGAGCTAAAAAGGGGGCGAAAACCATGAATAGATATGATACGAGATATAATTCATATATTAGAGGGTGACATGTGGCGGTATACGTCTCGAGCAGATGACTTCTCCGCCTAACCGAGATGAGGAGTGACTCTGCTGTTCTGAAGTCATTGCAGCCTCAGGGAGCCGGGAGGGGGAAAAAGATTTGAGACCATGCGATAACAAGGTCAGAGCAGATGGAGCTAAAAGAGATGAAGGAGTGATCCAGGACTGAACCATACCCGGAGGCTCGGTTGGTGTTGGAAAAGAGAGTGCAGGTCTGGTCCTGGGCTTTGAGGGCTTTTAAGTGAGAGAGAGTGGTATTATGTGGATTTGAGGAGGTAATCGGGTTGCTGCCATCTTATTGCAGGTAGACTCTTTCCACTGTAAGACACACTTTTATGTTGCTCTTACAACACACTAACAAGAGCTAATGAAACCTTAAAGAAGGGCTATTATGCTGTAAAATTTTAGGACACATATATAATTTCACAATGTTGGATGTCCAAACTAAACGTTTGTTAAGTTTCAAATCTGTAGGTTAAAGTATGTTGGAGTAATCCCGACTTCTCTGAAGCTTCACTTTGTGATGTCACAAATTGGACGAACTCTGTTTGGCCGTCTGGCCAAGACACAGCGGAGCTCCCTGCTCCCGGCACAGTTCAAGGACACGCCCACCCAGCAGCTCAGTCTGCACTCTGCTCAACGGCTCTGCTTGTCAAGTTGGTTTAGAATGTCTTGGAGAAAGTGTTTCTTTGGCTGTGAAGGAAAAACATCAGTGTTCACTTTTCCAAAGGACAAGAGCAGCAGATATTCATTTCAAATCGAAAGGGAAGTTTACTCTTTGCCGACAACTCTGTAACACGGCCACAGGGCAGGAGGCGTGCCTCAAACACTGAGTTATGCCCCTCGGCAGGGTTTGGAGAGCCGGCGAATCAGAAGAAAGCGGCTAGTAGGGGCGGGGTTTCTTAAAGAGACAGAGCCTACTGAGTCGTTTCAGGCAGAGGCTGTATGAGGGCCTGCACAGAGCACCAGTGGGAGAAAAATTAGTTTTTTTAACTGTAAATTATGCTAAGCTACTCCACAGGTATCACAGAGTGAAATACGAAGCTTGAAATTAGCATAATACCCCGGAAGATGTCAGGAAGAGGCTAATTCTCTATCAACTTGCTTTAATGCCTAAAAAAATGTCTCTATACTTTAAATAACACTGTTTGGAATAAAAAATTGTATATCTCTTTTTAAAATGTTTTTCTTGGTAGTTTCATTGCAAAATCAAGAGATTTCATCAATGGTGCAGCTAAAATGAGATCTTCTCTACTGAATGGCTGACCACAGAAGCGATTAGCGCAACATCCCAATTCGTCACGATGATTATCTCTGCTAATGGTTATTTACAAATGGCAGTATGCTAAAGCATGTACACATGAGCAGGTCTGAGTGCCACCATGAATCACAGAGCCACAGCAGCCCTGAGGAACCTCACCATTTCTTAGACAGTGGTAAAAGTCATTTCTTCATTTTTTTATTACCGTCTGCTTTGCTCCTCAGAGATCAAAGTGGATCGAGGTGTTTCTGCTCTTTCTGTATATTAAGAGCGAGAGCAAAGCAGGGCCACCCCTGCTGATCCCCGCTCTGAACCCAGTCTTACATGAGTGGAGATTCAATTAAGGGCTTCCATCTCTACGCATGAGATTTCTCAGTATTGCACAGAGACAGAGCAGGCGAGGATGGAGCCGGAGGGGCAGCTGACGTTAGCACCAGATACACCGACAGCATGGTGATGTTTTCTCTCTCTCATGCGGCCTTTGTTACTCAAACACAACTAGTAACCAGCTCCTCTGGTACTGAACCTCCCCGTAAGGTTTGATACTGACGATGATAAATGATTCTGTTGCGTAACCAATCTTGTGCTATAAAAAGGTGCTTTCTGACATTCTCTGCTACAATAAGAGACTTGTTTTCATCACTTCCGCCCTCATTGCTTCCGATGCAACAAAAGAAGTTACTTTAGGAACAAGTGTTACTATAATTAACCGTGTTAGGATGAAGAACACTGCGTTCATTTGCAGTGAGTTGCAGTTTCTGGCCAGATAACATGATTTATTCATTTGGATCAATTTGTTCACAGGGTTTGATACAGGCCTTTGATTTTTCTTTTTCAGCAGTCTTAAAAAGCGAAAAATGCACACTCCGACCTCTGAAGGCTTATTTTACATTTCGTATGCTCTAAAGAAACTATAGAATGACTTCCTATTAAAAGCAAACAGAAGTTTTGGTTCAGTTTTTATCTGATGACACAAGGGAGTTACGGTGACAATAACATGAACATTAACGCCCCCTGACCCCAACAAAGGGCTGGCCATCTTTACTGTCAAGTATTTACTTGATTTTGTGAAATTTTATGTTGGTTGGAAACTTCAATGACTGTAGTGTTTGTTTTAGTTACGTCTCCTCGATCCTACGATCTTCTTCTACTCTGCTAATCCTGAACGGATTTGTCAACAGAGCCGTCAATCATCCTTCAAATCAAATAACTAATTAAAACATGAACTTGTCAGAAAAAAGAACACTTGGACGTAAATCAGCACGATAAGAACTAACTATAATGACAGAAAACATGTTTGAGTAAAGTTTATTTTCCATGTATTTTGATTTTACAGTTTGACTCATGTCCCATCTGTTAACATGGAGGAGGCAGGCTTTATGACCTATACTGCAGCCAGTCAGCAGGGGGCGATAGAGATGTTTTGGCTTCACTTTTAGGGAGCTGTCATGTCGTCCATCTTTTTATACAGTCTATGGTTGTAGTTTAATGTAGGTGCACTTTACTGACGTGTCACTAAGAATAAAGGTCAACTAAAACACAACCAAACAAAAGAGGGTAGAAGCCAGAGGAGACAAACAGAGAGTGTACACAAAGTGTATAAAGTGTATCATGTAATTAGCACAGGTGAGCTGAATTATCATAACGAACATTGACGACGCCCTAAACAGGCTAGGGGAGCATTCCAGTTCCCTTAAGACACATGTTGAAAATGTGAGAGAGATGACAAAAGATTATAGATTTAACAGTTTTGTTCCTGTAGTGTGTGGAGAACAACAATATGACAGCACACCACATACTAACATATTCCATTCACCAACAACAAGAGTCCCGACTCTCAACACTGGAAATCTCACAAAATCTCACAAAATCTCACGTGGTCAAACATGACTTTAGAGGAAACAAAAATGATGGACGACGGGCAGGTAGAATTGCCGATGATAGTTTTTTTCATTACTTTTCACTGAAAATGTATCGATGAAAAATGATGGATGAATTTGTGGAGACGGCGTAAACACTGGCTGTACGTGCTACTTCATGCGGTTGTTGTGCTTCCTGCTTCGGTCAGCTTGCTTCCCAATTGGCTATTGTGTCGTTCTACGTGACAACAGAGTGCGTGCTACGAGTTCCCCCCCACACAGCAGGATATCAATATATATATATATGTATAAATATTTAACATGTTTAATATTTATGATTTGAAAACGGTGCAGCCATGACGTTCTTCCGAGCAAATCGGGGAAGTACAATCCCTCCAGTTCTGAGTTGGGCCACTTTATTGTGTGATCTTATATCAGATACATGTCTGCTTTTTGCTGATACGCGAATTTGACATCTCTAACTCTTACCAGCGAGCGTCTTGCTTGTAGAGTCTTGCGGAGAGGAGCTTACAGATGTAGTTTAAAGTAGCCTGTGACAGCCTGAAACTTTGGATTAAATCTTCTGTGAAGACATTCACGTCACGATCCCACCAATCCTGGCTCTGACTCAGCACCCATTCACACCTCCGTACAGAATCATCAGCTTAAAAAAAAAGCCATCATTAAAAATGTGTCTCTCCTCCTTTTCATCCTCGTCCTCATTATCATGTGCTCACGAATGTTTAAATTGCACATAAATGCTGACTTCAGTGACCTTTACAGCTCTGTGGGGACTAATGCAGGTCTGGGGTTTGGCATTTAAAGTTACATGCAGTGTCCAAATAATAATAAGAATGCTCAGTAAGGTTTGCACATTTACTGAGAGCCTCTAATCTGCATTGAGATGTTTTAGGGAAGGTGTAAATGTTGTTAATATTTAATATAGATGCACTTGGAAAACAAACGCTTTAAGACTGCAGTGATGTTGCGATGCAGCATGAGATCATTTGCTTACATGTCTCTTGTTTTTCTTGGCACAACTGGGAGCCCGTTCAACGATCATCCGCTTGGGGCCCGTCGTGGCTAGCAGCTGCCACCGACGCTGAACATGAAGGCGCTAACACGTGACTCTACTGGGTGTGTTTTCATCGAAATTGCTCGCAATGTAAAATACATGAGCCCGCTCTGCGTGGAGATGGAGTGGTGTGTGCGATATTGCACATGCAGCAGGAAATCTCTGAAGCTATAGCATGATGTGTTCTGTGGTGTAAAGTGTACGATGAAAACACATGCTGCACATAATCCAGTTTATGCATATTTAAAATATCTGCTCCGGTGCATAACAAATTGACCCGGTCTTTGCTGAAAAAGCGCTTTTTCCACCCTCATTTCCTCAAAATGAAAGTGTGAATAGTTCATTTATCAAGTTTTAATGCAGCTGAATTAAACAGTTGTGGATTTGGCACTGCAAGAGAAACATTTTCATTATTAAATCAACCTGCAGGTTCAGTCCAGGGATTATTTTTTAATTGAAGCCACCAAAGGAAATGTGTTTACGTATCATATCTCTGACTCTATTAGAAGTACTAGTAGTGTTTGTCCATGCAATAAGTCTGTAACCTCCTGTTTAAAGCTCACCATGATCTCGGTGTTAAAAATAAACATGCTCTACAAGCACTCAGAGAAAGCGCTACTAAAGGAAAGTTATTGTCCTGCATTTTACCTGCTGAAAAATGTAACACTGTGGTTTACTCTTAGCGTGAGCATCTTTCATAGTCCAGTTAGGTTAAGACAATGAAGCTACTTTAGGAAATGTTGTCATTGTTTGAACTGACATAATTATTTCAAATCGGTGTTAATTTTGTGTTCTATTTTAGATTTAGTCTTTAGACGAAAAAGCTGATTAGTTTTAGTCCCATTTGAGTCATTTGCACCCTTTAAAGTTTTAGTCTAGTTTTAGTCAACAACAATGCAGTCTTTACTTTTAGTCCAAATGTTTCCTCTCTTTGAATGATTCAATGAGCCGAATACAGGTATCAGAAATTGGTATCAAGAAGACAGGAGTGTTTGAATCTGTAGCACCATTTCACTCTCAACACTTTTACTTGAGACACTTTAACCAGATTCCTTACCTTTGATAATCCAGCCTCGACTCTCCCACCAATTCCTCCTACCTAGCTTGTAGCCACAGGGCGTCTCTCCGTCTCCCGTTACTACAGTGCATTCCCTTAAAGTCGAGCTGAAGCGGCATTTCGAGAGTATCCAGCTTCCGTATCATGGCGTATTTCCGAGTGAAGCAGGATGTGCAGGCGGGACATATCATTAGAGGGATTTGATTTGATCGTTGAGAAGTGGCCGTAGACAGACGTTCTCCACAGCGCAGTAGCTAGCTAACTGACCGAGCGTTCTTGGTGCTCTGCGGCTGAATGTTGCAGATTGATTGGTTGAAATTGTTTGGTGCTAACTTACGTAAGCACGTGTGAAATTTAGTTTTACCGGAAGAAAAAATGATCGAACACGAAGAAATTGATTTTCTGTATTTTTTTGGCCTATATTGATGCACAATATTACCGGGGATGGGATCTAAAAGGATTAAAATTACATTTTTCATTTCACCTCGACTTTAAGTTGAATAAAGTGTGTCCATGTGCTCTCAACCAACCCCATTTTGCATGGATGCCACCATGTTGCCGCTTTGGGACATTATCACCTGTATGGCTGGGTCTGATTCAGGGGGCTCTGCACACGCCCCTCAACCGATTCAACCAGTGACAGGAATGCATTGCTTGTATTTTGACAGATTAGACGCTCAGTGGGGGGAAATACCATGGATTTTAAATGTCTGACAGCCCAACACGAACATTATAGTCCCGTCTTTTAGCTCATCAACGTCTCATCTTTGAACGAAATGAACACTGTGTCACATGAGACACAGAAAACAAGAGAAAAAGCTTTCTGGTATAAAGACTTGAAGGCAAACGTCTCCCGAGTGCAGGCTTCATATTGAAGGGTGATTTTCAACCACAGCGCTATTCCACCCTGGATGCAAATAGCATTGTCGGCTACTGACACCTGGGTGCTTAAAAAAGTGCGTATCTGCAAACAGCCCTAAATCCTGTCTCAACAAACACAGACGCACGGGCGCACTTGTTTCAGTCTGAACTCAACAATCTGAAATCAATCTTACAATGTGAAAGACTCCAGAGGAGGAGGAGGAAGATGAGACTTGATAGAAAGTTGAATTTATGAGAAAGGGCCAAATGTTCAGGGGAAAGTTCACACTTACAATTCATGCATGAGTAGAATTTCTGCTGTATAATCTTGAAGCCTATAAGGCGGTATTCAGCACATTAATCATGTAGAAAATCGAAGGTCTGAGCTTCTGAGCATCATCTGGAAGACTCTGCGTCCTAAATGTTCAGACAGTTAATCGTGATTTCTTTTAAGGCTCAGACAGACACAACCAAATTTAACGTCCCTTTTTCCTCATCACTTCAATTTTTGTCCGTGTGATCATCTTACTTGTCATCTGGCAGGAATAAGACATCTCTCTTTGTTTTAATGTTTCATAGCTTGCCGAGTTTACTTTCATCTCAAATTTCAAGCCATCACGCAACTGCTAATTAGCAGCACATATCAGTGAGTAACAATTCCATGCATCATTTCCCCTACTTGTTCATTCATAATATAAAAGAAGTAGAATAAACTTCCTCCCGTGCTTCACAATTTCCACTGAGCTGACAGACTGACCAGGGTGTCAAGCGAGGATCACTTGTGCTTCACTTGTCCTGCTGAGTGAGAAGATTTATTAAAAAATGCTGCTGGTCTCCTGAGGCGGGAAAATCAATGAAAGCACAGCTGTAAATCTGACCTGCAGGAACCGGGCCTGAAACTGGAGGTCTCACCGCTTCTGTGCGGGTGAACAAGCCTCCTTAAAACCTCTGTAAATCTCATGCAAGATTTATGGCAAGACAAGGTCAATGTGCTACAGTACAGCATGGTACACACCAAATCTATTGTTTGCACTAAGTGGCTGCTATTGTGGAAGAGGAGTGGCTGCAAACGCTGCCCTTACACATATGAGATTAATCCTCGATGCTGTCATTCCATTGTATTTGATCTGTGGTGTCCTAAATGGAGCTTTCAGTCGGTCGTAGATAACACCCCCTGTCAAAAGAGTGACGTCATTTCTTATCCTTCTGTTGGAAAATTTAAGGGATGTGTGATGAGTTTCAAAATAAAAGTACAATCCTGCAATTATAGCAAGAAAGCCGTTAAAGCTCCTGTGAGGAGTTTTTCGTCGTTATGGAACAGACTGAAATTAATTCTGATAACTCTATAAGATGTACAAAAGCAAACCAGACCATCAGCGACAAGATTGATTATTTCTATATAGTTATTTTTAATGCCTGAAACTGCTGGCGGGGGGGTAGGTGTCAGACGAAGAGGTTAACTGGACGCTGCCTTTGTTTACATTTTCCAGGGCAAAAATGTAAAGTGAGTGATACATATGACTGTTAAAGACAGCAGGATGTGTGTTTTTTGTTAAAAATCACCACTTAAGCATGTACAGGACAAAATAAGCAAAGAGATAAGAGGTACGGCTTTGTCCAAAGGGGGCGCCAAAATCAACACAAACCGAAAGTTCCTCACAGCAGCTTTAATGTTAAAAAAGACTTTGTTCACCAAGTACGTGTTTTTCTGTTATACTAATTTGCAGTGAAAAATGCTAGCTATTTTAGCCAATAGCTCAAAGAGCCCCACAAAAGGGAATTTGTGAATCTTCCATGACACGCACCCCACTGTCTGCTTGTAATGCCACAACTGAAAGCTTCTTATTTTACAGTTGCCAAAATAAAAGTCATACAAGTTCACAATGATTTAAATGTGCTAAAATTTGAATGCGCAGTATAGATAGATAGCAATAATAAACGACTTAACAAGGGAGTGATTTTGGTCGCACCCCATGTCTGTGTCATGTACACCAGATAGCAATCTCGTCTGGTGATGATGTAGCCTCTGGAGTGACAGGCAACTTGTCTGAGCTAGCAAGCTAGTAAGCAGTTAGCGATAAAGGACTTCCTGCTAAGATTTCATTTCTGTGCGCTACATTGATTACAGTTAAAGTTGAAGTGGGACATTTAATTGTTTGCTGCACCTGCATACGGATTATTTTTTATAGAGATGAATAAAAAGCTAATTCGAAAAGCTGATCCGAGCCAGGATGGCATTTCAGCAGATTGGGTTCCACTGTTTTTGCTCTCCACACGGACAGTTTTTCCTGCATACACTAAAGCCTTCTGGTATGGATTGATTAGCACTACTGGGACTACAAATGCACGACAAGCGAAAACCAGACCACTTCAGAAACCCAAATCTGGTTCTGTGCCGGTAAATAGAGATTAACCAGGCGGTAAGATCAGCCGAGTGCGGTCTGCATCCATTTTTAAAAAAGGAGTTATTCTCCAACTTGTAAGTTTGCACATAAATTAAATATGGGATATTTTGTTCAGTGTTTCTCTTACAATACCACTGTGGTACCACAGCACTGGGAGATCTTTTTAAGGCTAACATAGTCTCCCTGCAATAACATGAAACCTAGCAGACCAATGTGCCTAGATATAATTCTGACACCTTGATTTCTAAATCACCGAGATTTAGATTACAAATTATCTCTTTCAGATTTAGGTGATTTAAAAAGTGCTGTCATGCAGGTAACTGTTTTCAAAACTGCACGTCTAATTAGAGATGTAGTAATCAACACGGTGCTACACACCTGTGGCAGCAGAGTGGTCGTTCAGGCGGCGAGCTCGTCAGAACGTCGGGAAACATCTGTGTGCAATTAAATCCGTGCGTTTGAGTGGCTGCTGCTGGATGAGGCCCGGTGTGCCGCTTTCAGCTGGCTGTCAGAAAGACCGTCATCTTCAGCCTGTCTGAGAGACGACATTTTGACATATCGCAGCAGGAAACGCACAGGAGTGAATAATAGGATTAATAGTGGATGAATGCTGCTTCAATTTCAGGTTCCTGGTGTTGTAAATGCTGGCTCACTTTCACACTGCCATGGCAAACATGGTAGTCAGTCAGTATCAGTAATACTGTGGTTTTCAAAATCGATCGATGTTTAATATTTTTGACAAGTAAAAATCGCCTGCTGTGAAAGTCATTAATTTTTCAGTGTGATTAAGTTAAAAGATATTTATTATTTGCTGTTTTAATGATTAGCTTTGACTTTAGTTATACGGCATCATAAATGTTGAGAAGGCATACTGCAAGGAAAAGCTCTCCCACAGCAGTATACACTATAGAGAGTACAGTGGTACCAAACATTTACACTCGAAAATTCATGCAAATAAATACTGGTGGACTGAAAATAAATTCCTTTAAATAATTCAAACAATATCATGTAGCAGTTCAGAGAGTTGGGAAAATGTTCACGGGGTATAGATTTTCTGAGAAGTGCAGCAGGTTTCAAAAACGTACTTCAATATGAATGAGCTGCAGTTAATTTCCCAAAAGTGTCTGCTACCAGCAAGCTCCCCGGACAGCATGGATGATAAAACAGATACAGCCAATCTGTAAGGCATTAATACTTCTCTGTGGTGCTGTGAAAACTTTCTGACCTGGCCAAGAGCAAGAACTCAACTCTTAACAGGGCCAGTGATGTCCTTAAAACAGAAATCATCTCACTTTAAGTGCAGTCTTGTGCTTCATTCAATGACCTGTTTCAATGTCATGCCTGAAGTGTGATATGAAGAAAAAAGTCTTTATTCCGAAAAAACCAAAGATGACAATCCAGGGGCTGTGGCCGTATTTGTAGGCCGATGGCGTCACAGCGGCGCGGCGAAGGCTGTCCCAATTTACAAATACATGCTCCTTTTCCCGGGGCCAAGAAGGATCCATCGGGTGCATCCTTCACAGCCCAAAGTATGCCGAGATGCATTGCTCACATCTAATAGCTAGCATTACAAATGTTAAAAAACAAAAGGGCCCTTGAAACAAGTGATCTTTAAAATAACAGGTTACATGACGTTAGCCCACTAGCTACCTGTTGCTAGGCAACAGGAGCAGCACTTTGACACAAGGGTAAGGGCGGGAACAGCTGGTGACGCAAACAGGAAATCCTCAGTAGACCAGACCGTCTCATTTCAGTTCGGCTTTAACGGTCCACGCAGGCTATGAATGGCGCATCCTCCATAGACCGCCTCCGTCAAAGGCTGCAGTCTCTGGATTGGGACACAGCTGATATTCACCATATTCACATGGCGGCCATTTTCCTCTGATGTCACGCTCAGGGTGCGATGCTCAAATGCTGTCACGATGTCGCACCGCAACTGAGCAGACAGGGACCTTTGGACACGTTTCAAGTTAAAAGAACATATTTGATCAATTATTAGGTACCGTTAGTCGGCAGCTTACGTTAGCATTCAACCACTTGCTAGCTAACATTTCTGTTTGATAGTGTCAATACGAAAGTAAAGGTGTTAAATCCTAGCTAACGTTAGCTGGCTTACGTGAGCTGTTGTGACTTAGTTGTAGGCACCTAATGGGTTATGAAATATGTTGTTTTGACTTGAACTAAAACAATTTTTCAGATTCTACACATATACAGCAGTTGAACACTAGCATTTGAGCGTTCCAGCCTGAGTGTGACATCAGAGGAAAATGGCCATGGTGTACTGACAAAAGAGACAAGTGTAATGACAGCCATCCAAGCAGTGTTGTAGTCAATGCAGCAGCGATGTTTGTGACAGCTGAGAAAATCAATTGCATCGTGTTTTCATCGACTGTGCGTGTGATGTCGAACACAAAGTCCATTCTTTACCCAGCAGGGGTCCCCCTCTGGTCCTGTTTTCTCCAGAGCAGTTTGTTCAAGTACACCTTGAAGTTTGGTCTCCACAAGGACATGTATCGACTCAGGTTTGAGACTAGAATTTTATTCCTGAGTGCAGAAAGCCCACTTGTTTTCTCTGATTTTGTCTCATCAGTTGTGCTCGAGTGCGCTTGTGGTTGGGTTGATATTTTGGTTTCCCCGCCATCCAAAGACATCTATTCCCGGTTTTGCTTGTTTGTTCCAAAGCCGTTTCACAAAGCACTTACTGGTGGAGACATCCCACAGGAGGCAATTACAGCCCATTCTATTTCACAATTACTGTGATCATCCGTGTAGATGGCACAGCTCTAGGAACAGCTGGGGCGAATAAATCAAAGCTGTGAGGGCAGAGCAGGTGGAATACAGTGAAAGGAACCTCACTGTATCGTCTGCTATAGATTGGGGTTTTTACTGTGTGGAGAATTGAACAGGTGTAGGCATCAATCAAAGCCAAGAAGGTGTGAAATACGGAAGTCGGGAGATTTATCAGGTGCTGGTTAAAGGGGGGAAGTTACTTTGCAGATTATATCACACAATTGAATGAAACAGCCATTTAGCTGAAATCCAATTTGTTCCAACAGGAGGTAGATCTGTGAAGACAGAGTTTTGTCTTGTTCTAAGTCCATAAACACAATTTCCCATCCATATGTCTGTGCTAATTAACTCTGGCAAATACACTAACCTGGTAAGGCCAATGTGTTTATCCTTCTTTTGTTGTTTGAGGCAGTAACCAACAGCTTCAGGTGTATTACCAACTTCTTCTTGGCTGGATCATTACAAGAAGCTAATGTGGTCTCTTTCCAAATATAAATTAGTTTTATCATCTGGTGCCTGCCAAAGCTGGCACACTAGTGTGTTCAGACAACCGGGAGCAAAGCATCAAGCTACAATTCGTTTTAAGTGAAAGCCAGTGAAATGAAGCTACAAACAAATCGACACTTGTCTTCACATAACAGGCATGACACGCTGAAAATAAAAGCTTTTTCAACGCTCGATTTAAGCTGTGATGTGTCAACCAATTGTGTTTTTGTCTATCCCTGTCGCTCTCCCTGCAATTCCTGTTCTGTCAAAAATTGAAGGACAAACCTTAGAGACTGACAGTTTGATTATAGGGTAATGGTACTGGGCGTATTTACAGCAGCTCCAACCAGGACTAGGATATTTTCTGACTCTCTGGTGGTGTTTCCTAGGAGACTGCTAAGCCTAGTTTTGTTGCTAGCTAACCCCGCTTTAGCTTAGTATTCCCGACTACCCGCTCTCTGCCAAGGGCCTGGAAACATCTACACCAGGCAGTCCAAAATTCCTGTAATAGAGTCCAACACACCTGTGGCTCCAACTCCAAGACTGAGTATAAGCCAAAAGGATTAGCTGCAAGGCTAACTGGGCTAACTAGCTGACGGCGGGCAACATTTAGAAGCAGTTAGCTACTTAAGCTGAGCAACTGGAGAACATCAGAGGGAAAACAAGAAAAAAATGAAGTTATAAATATAGTATTCAGTCACTCCTGAAAGACACACACAAGCACAACCACACTTAGCGACATCGTAGCTGGCCACAGTAAGAGAGAAATGCACTGCAAAAGAAAAAGCGTTCCAGTGAACCCTGAGAGACCAATTCATAGTCTGAACATGAACCAATCGTACTACTTCAACCTAGGAAATGGGACCACTTTCAGCTCTTCCAAGGTTATACCTCTTTGAGCGTGTTAGGTCAATTCTAACATGTCTCAGTGTAGTCCCAAGCTTTCTGTGTGGATGTGCTTTTGAAGCCCTTTAGCCAGTAGTTTCCAGGAAAATTCGGTCAGTATTATAACTTTATCACTTGAGTTGCTCATCCGTATACCTCAACAAGCATGTGTTTACTGTCAGTAATGCTTAGGGGATGACCTTCGCAACCCACATAAGTGCTCAGATGCATTGGGACGCTCCTTCTAAAGGTCTCTATTTCCTTCTTTCCCATTAGTGCTTCACCACATGCTGTTTTGTTCTTATGTGCATGATCCACATGGGAGTTGTTGGCTCAGATGAATGGATATGGGAGGATGATACAGCTTAGTGACATGTTATTGAAACACATGTATACATAGGCACACCATCTCCTCCGAAAAAAGTGAACCTGTGCTATGAAATATTTAGACCCAGACTTACTTCTGGAATATTTTTGCACTCACTCCCAGTATCCACTTCATTTTATCCGGTACACTTCCCCATTTATGCAAACAGCTCACTCCTGTGAACAATGACTTACTTATAAATAAAACATAGAAATAAAGAATGCCGACAGGGTTGAGAGCTTTAGTTATCGTCCGACTGAACGTTAGATTAGCAAGATGCAGCTTTGAATGCAGGATAAGGTTTCCAACAATGGAGTGTCTACAGATCAGCGCCAGGTGGTTTTAAAAATTAGGAATCAAATCAGCTGCGCGTTGATGAGAAGTCAAATGTGGTTCTTTAACAAGTTGTGCAACAAATTGACCCTAAAATAACCCTCTAAGACAGGATTTTTGTATTATCTCTGAACAGGAAGTAGTTTTTTGTTTTCAAAAAAGCATCTCTATGTATAGCGACGATTAATATTTCACTGTGTAACCCAACAAAGCCATCACTTTGTATCTGAACTCTTTATTTAAATATGACAACTTATTTAATCGCTTTTTGGTTGGCTTAAAAAAAACTAACAGTGAATGGAAATTAATATGTATCTTTCTTTGCATGGACAAAATAAATGTCAGGGCGCCGGAGTAGCTCAGTCAGTAGAGCAGGCGCCCCACGTACTGAGGCAAAGTCCTCAATGCATAGGCCATGGGTTTGACTCCTTTCAAATGAAGACAAAAGGCCAACAAAAGAATCTTACAATAAATAAACGGGTATGTTCTTTGCGTCTGCGATTCATTAATGTAGTTTGTCTCGGTAGCGTAATATCTTGAAGGGTGGTCAAATGTGCTTCTTCCCTCAAATGTGCACTTCCAAATGAGCTTCAGCGTAGCTTGGTACTTTTGCTAATATTTTTTCACATTTGCATGCCTCATCACACGACAGCTATCATTTATAATAATTAAATTTAAACACAGATTTAATCACAAAATGTAATGAGGATTTGTACCTTGTTTACTTTCGTTTCATTGTCTGCAGCACACTGATAAGTGTATTGTGCTTCTTCTACCCCAGGGCAGGCTCAAGACGTAGCCGATACAGACGATCGCCTAGGGCTCCGAGTTCTGGGGCCGCTGGCTTGAGCTGTGAATGTTTTGAATGTAGCCTTGAATATAATGTTAAATGTACTACCTGCCTAATGTACCTACAGCCAGATTGACAACTCCACTGCTAACTTGTCCCTCTGCTCCGACTGATGTAATGCTCTCCTGCTCGCCCACTCACTAGGCATCAACCGACATAGGTCAAATAGGGAAGAGAGGCAAAATGACGGGGTGTTCAGGTACCGCTGGAAAAACCACAAGTCAATCTATGCTGGCTGTTCCAAGAGAGAAGAAAGGGCAAAACATTTGTCGGCCCTGCTACTACCACAAGGAAGTGAAGCAATCCACTGGCTCGAAGAACATACAGTATATGCATAAGGAACATCAGCTGATATACAGTGAATGAGTGGGGGGAGGGGAGATCCAGGTTTCTGGACGTCATGCATGCCTGTCTGCCTCCATCATGCTCATGTAAACAGCATGCGCTCCACAGGATGTGTCATGTCATTATTCACCACCAGGGGCAATGAAAGGAGAGCGGCACAGCGTTCTCCTAACAGTGTTTTCATGGTGCGAGGGAAGACCTGAAGTATGAGTGTACATGCATGTTAACCTCTGTGTGCATTAGTGTGTATGAGAAAGAGAGAGAGGGAAGGTGAGCAAATGAGCAAGAAAAGAGAGGATGTGTTTGTATGCGAGCGTTCGACATCCCTGCGAGGTATTTTTAGCATTGTGAATTTTTTTTCATCATCTTCAGCCGACTCTTATTTTCCAGTCTGAGCTTGATGCTGGTTTCTCATGCATTTCCTCATCACAAACCCTTCCTGTGTAGTCACACACATGTAAAACACTCGCATACAAACACACGAGAGCATTCAGTTTCTTCTGCTCTAGTGGCAAACCTTCACAGGCCTCTGATTGTCCCAAGCAATAAATCATATTCACTTGCCACATCTGAAATATTCATTCAATGTTAATCAAGCACTGCTACCTAAATACACACACACATGCAAACGCTGTGCAGTGTGCGAGACAGAGTGGGGCCCTGCATGACTGCTCGGGAAACCCTGTGAGCATTTACTAATGATGCCGTGATGCAGTTAAATCTCCTTTCTCTTAATATAGCACTCACACTTGCTAATGCACGAGCAATAGGAACAAACCTGCCGTGCCGTGATTGCCAGGAAAGAGAGGGTTTGACACACTGCAACAGGACTATAAAATGATGTTTGTTTCTATGAAGCTTGAAGGATTATATTACTTATTGAGCAAACAAACGCTTTGAAATGCAAAGTCATTGGACACATTATCACTTCGCTAGCGGCTCTGTGAAGCAGAGCGGTGTAGGTTGTTAATTTTCATTATGATGAAGGTTTGAATTCAGTCTGTTCCCTAATGCACTTGAATTTGAAGAGTCAACGTTAGCAGCCGCACAGGTTTACCTTTTATCAACTTGTTTGAAGAACTGACTCAGAAAAACTTAACTTCAAACTGAGGAAATGGAAAGCCAATTTGTAACGGCGTAACATTTTTTCCCCCTTAACTTCAAAGGACTTAACTTTTTGGTTTCAAAACTCTTTTGACGACTTTGAAATAATTATAAAAGTTAAGTTCAGTTAACTCATATTTTTAAAGGGCCAGTTCGCCGATTTTAAACCTCAGTCCTATCATGCTGTTATGGGGAGCTAATGCTATTATGGTAGAAATGTCCTGTGCCTTTGGAGGACGCTTTCCGCTTCTTCAACGGACCCTGGAAAACCTCCGCCATACCACGTAACTACACTTCCTCAATCTAGGACGCTGTCATGTCTTGCTCAAAATCGTCAGTGTTTTTTAGACGATCCACTGGTACATTTTCGTCCTTTTTCGGATTCTGTACCACTCCATTGGCTGCAGCGAAAACAGTAGTATTTCACTCCAGCGTCTCTCGTCGGGCCGTTCCTTTCAGAGGGAGGGGCGCAATACATGCTGGGTGTTGTAGGAATGTAGAATGGGCGAAACCACGAGCTGTTTGTATAACTTTCTCCACAGCTATGGCGCTAATTTAAAAATGATGGCTTCTATCGATTACAGAGAACACCAGCTTTGACTGACAGTGGCTTTTTCCAGGGGCAAACTACTCCTTTAAGGCAGAAGAAAAACCATGAATAATGAGTAGGGAACTACTGACCCATACAATAAAGATTCACTATTACATTGCGCTGTATCAAGCCCCCATCTGAACTGCTAGGAATTAACATCTGCTGGAAAATTATTGACTCTTTTATTATTTTTGGCCTTAAAATAGACATAATTTATTGTAGAGGTATGTCGAAGATCTTAGTTGTAGATTGTAACTCCATCTAGTGTGCTAAAATCCCTTATTTCACTTGAAAATCTCTGGGGAAATTACCTTTGTAGTCCCTTGTAGCCAGTAATTGGAAAAGCAAACTGCCTTATGCTTAACGTCTCACTTCTCTCTTTATATTCTTGTCACCAATGCAGGTTGATTAATTTACTTGAACCCTTCTCTTTACTTTCCCCCTTCTAGATCCCGGTCATGACGGGTGCCTTCATGGACTCGTCGCCCAACGACGACTACAGTGGTGAGCACTCGCTCTTCAACTCCTCGGCCAGCGTCCACGCCGCCGCCTCGGCCGCGTCGGTACACGGACAGCAGGATGAGTCACAGTCCATGTCCAGCGATGCCATTTGGCTCTGGATCGCCATCATCGCCACCATCGGAAACATCGTGGTGGTGGGCGTTGTTTACGCCTGCACTTTCTGATGAACATATGCTAACGAAGACAAACGCACACACACATCCAGCTCTTTTCTGGACGCCCTGAGCGAGGCCACGCTTTGTAGACAAACACACAAACTCTCTCTCTCTCTCTTACTCCCTCTCCATCCCTTGCACCTGGCTCTTTCCATCAGTTTTGGCCCTTAAGGGTGTGGAAGTCGTGAAACTAGACAATGACATATAGACTACTATACTTCTTCATCAGAGGGAGAGACTGGGACTTGGCTGCATTTGTTGGCACAGAACGTTTTTGGATGCTACGACTGGAAGTTGGAGAAGAGGCTTCTGTGTACAACAGCTCTTTAGTTAAGACAGAAATGTTAAACCCGCGCCCTCAAGCAAGAATCAAATGAACTTTTTTTTTCAGCTTAAGTTTGTTTCCGTGTTTCTCCTCAGACAACACCCTCACTTGTAATGCAGAGATGGGAAAAGGAGATTAAATGGGGCTTAAGATTCGGGTTGATCCAGGCCATCTTAAACCTCCACCAGATAGTTGCAAAGCAATTTAGGGCAGAGCTGTTTAATTATGCGGCTGAGCAGAGATGGTGAATGTTTAAACATTTAGAAAGTGCTGGGATTACTTTCATGCGAGGCGGCCCTGAGCCCCACAAAGTTAGAGCTCATTTAAGGACTAATTTGTGAATGAAACACGGTATGGACACTCACCCTCGGGGTATATATTGTGTTTCTAAACTCTTTTACAGACATGAAAGCACCGACTATCATTAAATTCCTTTAAGGACACATTTAAAATCTATTAAAGATGGTTTCTGCAGTGTTTACTCAATTACACACAATGGATGATGACTTTATAATTAGATATGTAATGCAAAAAGTCAACCAGTTGAAATGAATGGTTTTCTTGTCACCGGGGATTATTGGAAAATCTAATTGTATTGTCATAGTCTGTTCAGTTATGTTTGGATATTATCTACACATCCTAACTTAATACAATTAAAGCACAAATCCAATCGCAAGATGACGTAGCCGACTTTACTTACTGCACCTGATTATTGATTTTAGAATCTATCACTTATACTAAATATTGTCAGCAATAGAAGGTGTAAGATTGTGATATGACATATGTAGAGGCAGATCTCTAGTGAACGTACTAATGTGTATATGTGAGAGCAGAAAAGATGCCTTACTTTTTAAATGAGATTTTGTTTGAAGCCGCCTCTCTAAATTTGTCTCTGTTCAGCCGTCTCCATGGCAAATAATCCTCTTCCTAATTGGGAGCACTCTGAGATTCCTGCATTAACCTGCAGACACAGATACCGTTTACACTCTTTATTCTGAGCATTTAAGGCCTGCGTCCATTAACTTTTTTTTTTGCACTGGCAGCGCCCATGACCTCAATTTCAGCTCTCGCCGACAGTTACTGTTGCTAGGTTACAAACGTTGCCTGGTGGCACTTCCGGTTCCCTTGGTAGTGATCGTTAAGTCTGTTTTAAATTGCTCTTTGTGCTTAATATTTGCTTTTATTCAAAGACATTTTACAAAAATAAACGTAGAAATGAAAGGAATCACATCCTGGCGTTGGCAGCAGCGCTACACCTGGAAGTTGTACCCTCGAAAAAACAAAAGAATTAGCTTCTTCTCCGCCATTGTTGTCGACAAAGTTGATATCTGAAGTCCTGCCCCTTCTTGATTTGGACTTTGAGTGCGGCCAAGTTCCAAAAGTTGAACTAATTTCAACTGAGAGCGCTATCACAAAGCAACAAAAAACGCTAACGCTGGTGAAGCCGAGCGCTGAACATGCTGAACTGCATTGGTTTTGTATATAACATAGGCGCTGCAAGTGAAGAAAATGCTGTCAGTGGACACAGGCCCCAAATCACAGAAAACACCACACTGCATCTGGTAACCTTTGAATGTTATTCGTGCTTTGCTTACACGGTTTTGTTTTTTAGACAGCAAGTAACCATAGGAGAACAAAAAAAAAAGTCGGCAAGTACCTTTTGTTTTGTCTTTCATCTTTACCTAATAAAGAGATATATATATTACGACAGACGGAGAAATAGAAAGAAACAGCTCTGTTTTCAGTAAATGTTGCGTCTTCTGGGATTTAGAAGGTAATATCAGTGTGCTTTAGGTGGAAATATATAGAGCTGTCCTGTAAACACTATACATATTCAAATGTTCATACACTGTGAGTTACAATACTAGCTCACGATGTCAGCTGTATCCATGTAAGGAGAAATTAAGAGACACTGTTATTATGATTATAATGTCTAAAGAAGGACTTTTCAAGCCTGTTATTTTTAATAAATGGTTGATGTAGAAATACTGTCTTTAAAAATGTTGTAAACCACATACACAATGCTCCTTTTGTAAAGACATATCCTATTAAAATTTCTGTATGGACGCATATTGTTTTTCTCTATCAGCCAAAAGAGGCAAACTCATCCAGAGAGTTTTCCTCTGGACATAAGTGTCAAATGAAGACTGATTCACTGGACACGTTCCTGGCTAAACGCAAACTTTTTGGCTTTGTACACGGTGTTTGATCATGCGAGAGGTTGTTTTTGCTCCATCTTTTCTCCGCCTGAGTCACCTGGTGTTGCTCCTGGTGAAGCCAACCCACTGACAGACAACAACATTCGCCGCTGAGCATTCAGGTGAGATTGATGCTAAGCTGAGATGGCGCCATCTGTCATTGTGACACAGGCACAAGTTGTTTTGAAACCATCTGGATTCACTCCTCTGTACACCTGAAACCCTCGCTCTCTCCTTCATTCTCGTCTTTTGAAGCAACGGTCTGTGAAGGAAGTTCAAAAGTCTTGTGATGTGACCAAAAATATAATCAATGTAAAATAGCCTTGCCTACTTAAACTCACAGGCAGGTGATATACAGATAAAAAGAATGAAAATATTACTTAAGCACCGCTATGCTTTGAGTGCTTGAAGTGCTAACATCAGCATGCTAACATCCTCACAATGACACTGCTAAAAGTTGGATTTTAAGCTAGGCATAACTTGCCTCACCATTGACCTCAAAATGTGAATTGTCTATGACTGCTGTCATCAGGTCGGACTACAACCAAGTGATTTACAACATGTAGACCAAGAAACTGTGTTTACATTGTCCCCAGCTAAGTTCTGAAGTGAATAGGCTACGTTGGCTAAATGAAGGGAAGCAGGACAACACAGGCACGTACAGGGCATGATTACCAAAGATACAAAAAGCAGACAAAGATAAAATGGACAGAAATGTCTGTTATACTTTTGAAATACTTTGCATGTACACACGCGTGGATTTGTACAGTCCATGAATGTCACGGTGGATACTACTGTAAAACAACTAGCATATGTTGGCCTTGCTAACAAGCTACATCTTGGTGTCCGCTTCTATGTTTTGGGACACATGACTTGAAAATGTTGGTAGCTAAAGCCTCATTTACAAAATAACTATAACCTTTTGGGGTTGTAGGTTAAACAATGAGCTGAACGCAACTAAAACAATGCTTTCCTTGTTAGAGCATCATCTTATTACAATTAGTGATCTCAGTTAGCCTCAAATATTTACACCTGAACCAATCACTACGCATTCTGCAAACAGCCGTGGTTAAAAAAGAAAAATGTCTTTCGCATACACAAGCCGGATAAAGCTCTTTATGACTCAGGGCGTACTGCTTTTGTCCACAGGGGGCACCAAAACGACACATAATGAAAGTTCCTCTTGTT